>NC_142868.1:66879469-67182500 GCF_051225735.1 Oryctolagus cuniculus | reverse complement strand
TCTTCAGACAGAATTGAACAGTGCAAAGGCCCAAGGATAAGAGAAAATGCAGGCCACAGTGGGAGCTGAGCAAGAAGGGCAGATAGGGACAGACCAGCTAGGGCACAGTAGGCCTCGTTTTGCAAACTAAGACATCAGTACATCTTTGTGAAGGTAACGAATAACCCTTGAGAGGTTTGAGAGCTTCATCAGCTCACACTGGCTGACTCAAAAAGCAGGTACACATAAGAGGACACCAACATTTCTACTTGGGTAAGTAGATGGACAGGGACAGAGAAGTGACACAGAAGGAGGAGCCAAGATTGTTCTAGGACATGCTGAGTTGAAGTGTGTGTAAGGACATTTAGCAGTCAGCTGGCTATATGGGTCTGGGAGAACAATTTGGGCTGAAGATAAAGATGTGAGAGTCAGGACATAGGTGATGATTTAAGTAATGATTGTGGTCACCATCCAAGTGAGAACAGTAGGAAGAGGGACAAGGACAGATCCCACAATTACTAGGATCTAAGGGTGAGAAAGAGAGAGAACAATCAAGGGGGCAGATAACAGAGATAATGAGGAAACCGGTGTACACAGCATACTAGGTCACTGTGACCTGGCATTATCCTAAACTAGTTTTCAGGTTCCTGATGTTTATGTCAGTCCTCTAGCTACTATGTTCATGCCTTTACCCCATGTGGCTATGAAACTGTAAAACACTTGGAGCTCCGAGATACATTATCTGTTACCTGAACTTCAGTCAATCACCGGTTTGAACCCCAAAACTTGCCCTATCACTGCTTTGATAAATACTCAGGATTTTGGCTTTTATTGAGACCTTGATTTTTGGCGTTTTCATTGTGCCTACTTGTTTCTCTGTGGGACTGACTTGGTTTTATACCTGAACCTGTTATCTATAAATGCCCAGCCCTGGGAAAATACTCTGGTTATACTTTCAGGATTATATATCTAGACGTCATCTGAAATCTTAAATTCTGCCTGGAATAATAAATAAGCCTTCCTTGACATGACTTGGGACCCAAGCCCCATAGCTAAAACAAAGGTCACAAATCCAGGTACGAAGCATCATAGGTAAGGCTTGAAATGGAAAAGCCTCTCAGAATTACCTAGAAAACAAAAAATGAACCCTACTGCAGTAGAGACCATGTCAGGACATACATGGCCACCTAAATACCTATGATGAGAACCACTAATGCCAACTATATCTTGAGTAGGCTGATGTGCCTGGATGACAGGTCTGTATCAGTAAATCCTGAAAACACGAAACATCACATTTCATTTTAGGTTAATTACCATAAAATCTAGCAAGTATTGTTAAAAATTTCAAGAGGAATAGGAAAACTAAGAGTTTTTAATATAACTCCATGAATTTTTAAAAACCAGTGCACTTACCAACATGGATGTTATCTTTAAATGCCACGTCATGGAGCTGAAATATCAGATGGCGGCTAAATTTTTCATCAGTGCTAGAATCCAAGTTGAAAACATCTTCAGCTGAGCACCTTACACTATATAAGTCCTGAAGCGCTCTACAGACATGCTAAAAACACAAAGCGTAAATATTTTTTTTTTATTTTCTATGAACAAAATTCAAGTATCTTGGTACCAGTAAGTTTAACTAATACAAAATCATTAAAAATTAGCTTTACTGGCCAGTGCCGCGGCTCACTAGGCTAATCCTCCGCCTTGTGGCGCCGGCACATGGGGTTCTAGTCCCGGTCGGGGCGCCAGATTCTGTCCCGGTTGCCCCTCTTCCAGGCCAGCTCTCTGCTGTGGCCAGGGAGTACAGTGGAGGATGGCCCAAGTGCTTGGGTCCCGCATCTGCATGGGAGACCAAGAGGAAGCACCTGGCTCCTGATCAGCACAGCATGCCAGCCGTAGCGGCCATTTTGGGGGTGAACCAACGGAAGGAAGACCTTTCTAACTCTGCCTGTCAAAAAAATAATTAGCTTTACTATCAGGTTGTGTACAATATAACTTTACTAATTTATTTATAAACTGAAGACCTGTAATTTTTAAATTATATGTTTATATTTTTTAAAAACTCAGGCTCTCAGGATTGAAGAGGCCTCTTAGCAGCCAAATAATTTGTACATTAACCTCCTCTACAATCACATTAAAAATATTTTAAGCATCTCTTTAAATGTCACCTCTGAGTTTAAAAGTTATTTTTATAGTTCCAATTCTCAGAAAATTTCTCATTTATATTGAACCCAAAACCACTTCCAAGAAACCACCTTTGGTGCTAGAAGACACTGACATGGAAAGCAGTCATGCATTGTGGAAAGGCAGCAAGCACATACTTGGAACAAAAGATTTGAAGTCAGAGGTCTAAGTTTGAGTTCTGGTTTTGACGTTTACCACCTCTAACTTTAACCAAACCTAGATACATTCTTCAACTGCTAAGCAGGAAAAATAGCAGCTAACTTTGGAATCATGAAAGGAGTAAAATAAGAAAACGAGATTAAAGAGTTAGCACAGTGCCTGGCACATGTAAGTGCCTAGAAGTATTGGCTATGCAACCTTAAGACAAGGCACTTCTCCCTAGGCTTCAGTCTTCTCATTTGCAAAATGAAGCCACTAAGAACCTCCAGATAGGGTTATTTGGAGATTAGCCAAAAGGTTTAGCACCACCAAATACTTAGATACCCAACAGTTACGCAATAAACTAGAATTATTAGCTGGGGCCGGCACTGTGGCAGAACAGGTTAACGCCCTGGCCTGAAGCGCTGGCATCCCATACGGGGCAGAGGTTTGAGACTCAGCTGCTCCACTTCCAATCCAGCTCTCTGTCTATTATGGCCTGGGAAAGCAGTAGATGGCCCAAGACCTTGGGCCCCTGCACCCACGTGGGAGACCTGGAAGAAGCTCCTGGCTCCTGACTGGCACAGCTCCGGCCATTGTGGCCCAATGGGGAGTGAACCAACGGGTAGAAGACCTCTCTCTGCCTCTCCTCTGTGTAACTCTTTCAAATAAACAAATCTTTTTTAAAAAAATTAGCATCACTTTGGCATTATTCTAGCACCACACTCCCCTTCATACTTTTCAATTCTCATTTTCTCAAAAGGTGGCCTCAGTGTCCCAGTCTGCATCAAATTCCCCCATGTAGTCCAACTCACTTTCTAGTACTTAGTTACTATTTTACTTGATCATTTACTTGATTGTCTTGATGTTTCCTCTGTATCACAGAGGTTATCCCCCAACATCTAATTTCTCCCTCTTCCCTAGAAACAGAACCACAATTTTTAGCTAAATGGAGGCCAGCTAGAACAAAGATACTTCCCCCACTCTGTTATAATAGGGCACAGGCATGTGTCCAAGTCTTGCCAGTAGGGGGTCAGAAGAAGGTGGTTTGCCACTTTAGGCTTCATTCTTAAAGGGGAGAAGTAGGCGCGGCTCTTCTCCATTCAACTGACTAGAAGGCAGACAACTTGGGGTGAGCCACCTTGGACGGTATCAATAAGGCAACATCTTAGGAACAGCAAAGCAAAAGACTAGTCCCTAACAGTGGAGCCACACTGGATGTTACATGAGACAGAAATAAGGTTGTATCTTGTTTAAATTGCATCTACCCTAGATTAGATTATAAATTCCTTGAACTCAAACTTTAAGCTCACTATTATATTCCCAAGGCAAGGCACTGTGTCTGATGCTTAGCAAAACTTGAAAATATTTTACTAAATGAATAAAGCTGAGTTGTTAGCTTTGGAACTACAGAGAATAAATTTAGGTACCCTAGGTAATATAAGTAATCACACTCTATTAGATTGTCTTTCCCAAGTGAAACTTTAAGTAAACATTTTTTCAGAGTTACAGAGAGGTAGAGCCAGATTGAGAGAAGACTTCCATCCGCTGGTTCACTCCCCAGACGACCACAGCAGCCAGAGCTGAACTGATCTGAATCCAGAGAGCCAGGAGCTGCTTCTGGGTCTCCGACGCGGATGCAAGGGGCAAGGACTTGGGCCATCTTCTACTGCTTTTCCAGGCCATAGCAGAGAGCCGGATTGGACTTGCAGCAGCCGGGACTCGAACCAGCACCCACATGGGATGCTGGCACTTTGGGCCAGGGCTTTAACCTGTTGTGTCACAGTGCTGACCCCTAAATAAACATTTAAGTTCTTTAAATGTAAACATAAAATCATTGTGGAAAATAGCATGGAGGTTCCTCAAAGCACTAAAAATAGAACTACCATGTGACCCAGGCATCCCTCTTCTGGGCATATATCTAAGAGAAATGAAATCGATCTGCCAAAGAGCTAACTGCATGCCCGTGTTTATTGCAGCACTACTCACAATAGCCAGGTGTCCATCAGCGAATGCATGGATAAAGATGTGGGGTATATATCACTATTACTCAGCTATAAAAAAAAAGTCTTGTCATTTCCAACAATGTGGATGCAAGTGGAGGTCAGTATGTTAAGTGAAATAAGCCAAGCACAGAAAAACAAGTATCATATGATCTCATTCATATGTGGACTCTAAAAAAATTAGGTGATCTCACAGAAGTTAAAAATATAATTGTGGTTACAGAGGCTAGAGTAGGAAGTGACAAGGGAGGGATGGGCAAAGGTTGATTGATGGGTACCAGGCTATAGCTAGATAGGAATAAGAAATTCTGGGGTTCTATTACACAGTGGGCTGCAGATAATATTATTTGACTGTATACTTCTCTATTTAAAAAGCAGAAGATGGGATTTTTCCATGTATCATGGGAAAGAAATGTTAATGCTGGAAAAGATAACTCCCCTGACTGGACATTATACAACCACATACATCACGGAACAGCACACGGTACCCCATAAGTATGTACACATGTCTATGCCTTTAACTTTTTAAAAATACTTTATAAAGAAAATTGTATTTAAATAATTTATAGAATCCAGAAGTTAAAAATGTGTGATCGTAGAGGAATGCTACCTGTTGAAAGGCTTTATAAAAGTGGAGCAGCCGGGACCCGAACCAGCACCCACATGGGATGCCAACACTGCAGGTGGCAGCTTTACCTGCTACGCCACAGCGTCTGCCCCATCTACACATTTTTAATACAACTTCATAGAATATAATCTTTAAATTTTTAAAAAATAATCCTAATAGAACTTAGCTGTTCAAACCCACATTATCCTTTTTAGTAACTTCCTGTTTGACGCAGCTCAACTAAAAATACTAGAACTACATTCTTTTTCTGAAAGTTGCTAACAGTGACAATGGTATTTCTAGACAAGGTTTTGTAAACAACTAGCTGCAGAGCACTGGGTAGGAGTCTCTTCTAGGTCTTTCCTCTTTCATGAAGCTACAAGAAAAAAATGCTTTCCAGAATTCCTGCCAGTTCAAACATTCTGATACTACTTTTAGTCCAAGCTTCCTTTAACTTCATTTCTGTATCAATTTTTATAGTACAATTACTTTGCCTGGTCTTTACCAGCATTGGCTATATGTGATGGAGTTTAGAGAATTAACATGTAACTGCAAACCGCAGATAATCCCAACATTTCTATCTTTATGAAGGCTAAAAGAAAAAAAATTCACTTGAGAGGCAGAGTTAAAGAGAGAGGGACAGAGAGAGGTCTTTGATCTACTGGTTCACTCCCCAAATGGCCGAAACGGCTGGAGCTGGGCTGATCTGAAGCCAGGAGCTTCTTCCGTGTCTCTCACACAGTGCAGGGCCCACACACTTGGGCCATCTTTTACTGCTTTCCCAGGCTATCAGCAGGGAGCTGGATCAGAAGCAGAGCAGCCAGGACTTGAACTAGCGCCCATATGAGATGCTGGTGCCACAGGCAGATGCTTAAACTACTACACCACAGCGCCAGCCCCTCAAGGCTTTTTTTTTTTTTAAATCCAGGTATAGTAATAGTACAAAATATGTGGACATAAGTTGGACTTTTCACAGTTTACCACAGAAGTGATATTTAAAAATCAAAGTCACAAGGAAAAGTCACAAGAAAAGGAGGAGAAACGTTACGTAGATAGGACTGAGTAACTGAATGAAGAGATGAATGGACAGCTACAAAGAAAAAAAATTTGAGTCTCCCATTTACCTCAATGAGTAATGCAACCATCTTTTTCCCGTCAGCTCCTGGATTGGCAGGTTTGTTAAATTCCAAATCAAAATAAAGCTTGCACACAGCACTTTCAGGAATAACTTCATAGCAGTGCAAGAGATTTTTTCTAAATTGAATAATTCAAAAGTATTATTTATATTTGTACCTTTTGAATGATGGAAGTTGATCTGATCAAGTACTGTGTTAACTATGCTTAAGTACAGGTAACTAGGAAATAATGACAAGATAACATGAACCTGTTCACAACAGGTTTCCGGCTCATAGTGTCAACAATTTCTATTAAATAAGATTTAACAATCATACTCAGTTAACATTACTTAACTGGAAAACAGTCAATCCTATAGTGTTATTCATTACACAGATGATTTTGATCATGTATAATATTTCTGTATTTTGTTTTGGTGTCACTATGAAATAAATTGAGAAAACAATGTTCTTTCTCAAACTGGGATCCCAGAAAGATATACTCTTGGGATTCCATGAATTCTCCATAAGAACTGTAAAATTTTATGTTAGGAAGATAATATTTTTAAAGTGGTAAAAAATTCTAAATTAGCTGATTTCAATAAACTTCCAGTGCTCATATTTCTAGTTATATTCTTGTTGGTATACAGAGGATTACTTTCACATGGCTTATTAAGAATAGACACTAGCCTAGTAAATAAATGATATGTGGGCTAAGTCAAGTTCAGCTGGCCTCCTTTACAAATAAAAGGTTTGCAGTAATTTGAAGAAAAGTGAAAGAATTGTATCATCACATGGCATGGGTAGGATTGGATCTCAACACATACTCTGAAGCAGTCAGCATCATCTTTATGTTGCACGAAGAGATTTAGTTTCAGCAAAATATCTTTCATGTTATCTTAATGACTTTAATTCAACTCCACCTGGCACTGCATGTATGTAGACGTAAGTAAATCTACATGGTGTTGCATGTTTACAAACACAAAACTACTCAAGCAACTTTGTAATAAAAGTACTTTTAAGTCAATACAAGGCATCCATATTGACTCTTTTCCATACACAAGTCTGAAACATAGTTGAATAGGTCACTCAGATAAAGCAGGTATTACATAATATGAGTATTCATTTATGATTAATAGTACAATTTAATATGTATTTGAAAAAGGATTTCTTTTGGATACATGAACAGGTGTTTGCACGATTTTCTTCAACACTTGGTGAGACAACTGCGTGATGCCATGAGGAGAACTGCAGAGAATTAATCTGGAAAGAAATAACTAACCATGTAGTCAAGAACTGTGAAAGCTAATCCAGCCTCAATTTCACCAAAATTTCTAGATTTGGTAAATATAACTTTAATGTGTTGTTCTGTTACAAACAACTTACCGGGATTTATAGTAAAACCAAAGCTGAGCATAGGTTGTTACAAGATAAATACGTTGTCCGTCTCCCATTTTGTATTCCAAAGCAAATACATGAACATCCTATATAAAATAAAAAATATTCAAAAAAGTAAAAAAAAATCTAAATTCAACTGTAGCTACTGAATTTTATTCAATTTTCAGATTTTTAAAAATACCAGGTTCTGAAACAGAAGTTCAAAAATTGATTTATTTGAAAGGCAGAGTTATAGACCGAGATCTTCCATCCACTGGTTCATTCCCCAAATGCCTGCAAACTCAAGTTTAAGAAATCTTATAGATCTATAAAAAATTTAAAATGAGGCAATTACCTGTTTACAGCTTTTAACGAAATTAAAAGCTTCAGTTTGACGACGAAATAGCTTCCAAATGGAGGGCGGTTGCTCTGGCCTGGACAGGCTTGGTCTATACACTGAGCACAGTGGTTTCCTCTTGTAATGAGATGCTCGCTCCTCAATCTGCTTCAGTTTTTCTTCCCACTTTCTATTCATTGGTTCAGAAGGCAAGAACAATTCCTACGCCATGTGATCTTTCTATCGATTACTGCTAAAAGCAAAAAGACTATTAGTTTCTTTATTTAGAATTTTTGTTTGATTAGATTTCAAAACTCATTTCCTGGCACTTATTTTCTTGTGGGCTTTATATTTTATTCTTTGGATGGAGGGTTTTTTTTGTTTTGTTTTGTTTTGTTTTTCTTTCTTTTTTTTTTTTTTTTTTTGACAGGCAGAGTGGACAGTGAGAGAGAGACAGAGAGAAAGGTCTTCCTTTTGCCGTTGGTTCACCCTCCAATGGCTGCCGCCACAGGTGCACTGCGGCCGGCGTGCCGCACTGATCCGAAGCCAGGACCCAGGTGCTTCTCCTGGTCTCCCATGGGGGTGCAGGGCCCAAGCACTTGGGCCATCCTCCACTGCACTCCCAGGCCACAGCAGAGAGCTGGCCTGGAAGAGGGGCAACCAGGACAGAATCCGGCACCCTGACCGGGACAAGAACCCCGTGTGCCAGCGCCGCAAGGCGGAGGATTAGCCTATTGAGCCACGGCGCCGGCCTATGTGCCAATGTTAAGCCATGGTGCTGTCTAAAATACATCATTGGTTTTCACATTTAATCATCAAATTGTTGTATATATCTTTATACTTACAAGGGTTTCCAAATAGTTTACTCAAACAAACCAACTGATTAAGGTAGATTTTATTCTTACTTTATTAAACACTTCCTATGTCAGTATTGCATTTTTCAGAGTTTCAACACAATTAGTAGTCTTTTAGCTATTATTTTATGAAACTCTAAACCATACAGATTTTGCATGCAATATTGTAACACAGATTATCTTTTAATGTAATGCACCACTTTAAGAGATTAAGGAAAGAGAAAAGAGTGACCATATTAACAGATAAAACAGCTCTTTTCAAGTCAAACAAAATCTTAACACATTTAGAATAAATGGGAATTTCCTTGATACTTACGAAAACATACATTTCATGATGAAACACTGAAAAATTCCTTTAAATTTTGAAACTAGGTAAAAATGTTAATTATCTTATTTGAGGTCTTCAATGCAAAAAATACAAAAAAGAAAACCTGTTGATTTGAAATGCTTATACATATATATACATACACAAATCTCATGATATGTTCAAATATATGCAAGCTTTCTGCAAAAGCATGCTAAATGAGAAATTCAGAATTAATTTCAAAAACCAAAGAAATAAATTGAAATTTAAAAAAAATTGAAATTGATTTATCTGTTTTCTCATACTATCCCTCCACAACTTATGATTATAAAAAGGAAATGACAAAGAATTATGAGATTGTAGAGACTGGTTAATAGCTTGCTTTGATGAGAGTGGATAATATATGTGCATTTCACCCAAGCTCTACAATGAAATTGATAAGGAGAGTGCATCCTATATGCCAAGATGCCAAAAGAAGAAGGCCCTCAATGTCACTACTTGAAGAATTTGATATATGACCCTGAAATTTAGAACACACATGGTCCACTGGCTGTCTACTGGATAGAAATCTAGAAAACATAAGAGGAGAGGTGACAAGCTGCTTGAGTGAGGAATGAAAATTAGGCGACTTATTTAAGGTCAGCCTGTGTCCCAGAGTTTGCTCCGTTTTCAGGGGGATTAGTACTTTCCAAGAATGAGATATGAGCCTTGGAGAAGAAAGATCTGGCTTACAGCTGTTTTGACCCCTGTCTAAAATGATCAAATGGTGATGTTTAAGTAAGTCTATGCCACTCTGAATACTTAGAGACTAAAGCCTAGTACAGAAACAGAAGTTTCTGATAGTTTTAGTAAGAGGGGAACCAGAAGGGGCTTCTGTGGAACTTGTGAAAGCACATTACAGTGACTTTAAACATCTGCCAGGCTCAAGCTTATTAAAGCCAAACATAAAATTTGTTTTAAGTTAAAGCACTCAGACATCTTAAATTTTCTTTGAAGTAATTGAACAAATAATCAGTTTTTTTTTAATTTAAAAAATTGGCAAGATAATTTTTTTTTAAAGGTTAGTCATCAAATGCTTTATTAAGGCATTTAGAATAATCATTAAAGGGACTGCTTGTAGTACTCCACTTCACAGATGGGCAAACTGAGGCAAAGTGTCATACTACTATTGTTTCAGTTATGCAGTTCACTAAAACAAGGACAGTGCACTTCATAAGTTCTCTATTCGCAGACCAAAGTTCCTTCCTGCTTTGAGCAATGAGAGAAATTATGGTGTTGCTGAGATTGTTATGTGGTGATTGCTTTTTTTTTTATCTTTTATTTAATGAATATAAATTTCCAAAGTACGACTCATGTGTTACAATGGCTTCCCCCCCCCATACCGTCCCTCCCACCCACAACCCTCCCCTTTCCCACTCCCTCTCCCCTTCCATTCACATCAAGATTCATTTTCGATTATCTTAATATACAGAAGATCAGCTTAGTATACCTTAAGTAAGTATTTCAACAGTTTGCTCCCACACAGAAACATAAAGTGAAAAATAATAGATGATTTTTTTTACATGATGATGAAATCAGATCAGACCTATTGTCATGTTTAATCCCAGTGAGAGTCAAGTTGGGAATTGATAATTTCTTTTTTTTCTTTTTTTTTTTTTTACAGAAGATCAGTTTAGTGTACATTAAGTAAAGATTTCAATCGTTTGCACCCCCATAGAAACACAGATTTCGTGATAGGAAATTTCCACACCTGATGTCAAAACTTATTTTAAAGACATAGCAGGGATGGGCATTTGGCACAGTGATTAAGATGTCATGGGTTGTTTCTGTTCCATGTAAGAGTGCTCTTTGAGTTCTGGCTGCTCCACTGCAGATTCCCTGAGAGACAGTGGATAATGACTCAAGCCTTGGTTCCCTTCGACCTACATGGGATACCTGGGTTGAGTTCCAGGTTCCCAGTTTGGGCTGGCTGCAGCTTCACATGTTATGGGCATTTGGGGTGTGGACCTGCAGATCAGAGAACTCTATCTGGCACACTCTTTCTCCCTCTCTCTTGCCCTGTCTTTCTGCCCTGCAAGTAAGATCAAATAAATAAGTATAAGAAAGAGGTCACATAATTCATCCATGTATGAGGATCCTTCAAAAACTTAAGATGAAATTGGAGTTAAAGATAAATTTATTTGGTACAAAAATATTTTGAAATCCATGCATAGCTTTTCAAGACACACATTTTTCATTAATTTTTTTGTGAGCCCCTCGTGTGTATTGATTTTAAATTTTATTTTGCAACAGAAGAAACATGTTTTATGTTCAATATCTATGACCTTTTTGAAGTCCATGGATAATACATTTACAAAAGCTATGTTAGAAATCAAAGGAAAACAATGGTCTATTGACTCCAGTTAATAAATTATCCTAGAATAACTGGGAATAGGGGATGTAGAGCCTCATTCACCTCACATAATGCATAAAATAAATTCCTGGTGAATTAAAAACAGTGATTTCAGGATAGAAATATAAAACTTATTGAAAATCGAATAGGAAAATATTATTAACTAAGAGTGAAGACAATTTTTTCTCTTGAAAAAGATAACAGAAGAATGCACTAAAAAGAAAATATTGAGTAAATTTTGATTTTGTTAACATTACAAATCCCAACACAACAGATGACTGCATAAACAAAGAGGGGGGAAATGCTGTAGAGTATGAAAAGATATGTACAATACTGGGATCTATAGACCAGCTTTTAAACTAGAAAAAATAGCAGTTGATGTGAGAAGATAGCTGAATGGCCAGCAAACACATGAAAAAAATGTGTTGACTGGAGCTACATTTAAATACTATTTGACAACTGCTGGATCCCAAGGAATGCTAACATCTAGTAATATCAATGTGGGTAAGGATATGGAGACATAGAAAATCTTATATACTATTGGTTGGGAGTACAAGTTTGTAGAATCAGAAAATATTTGGAGAAACTTCTCAACAACTGGTAAAGTTCAAGATGTTATACTCTACAACACAACTATTCTCCTTAATGGGTCCTAGAAAAACTAATACATGAACACAATAAGACATGCGTAAGAATGTTAATTGTGGCTTTAGAAACAGCTGTCAGACGTCTAGATCAACACATTTGGTTGGATTCATAAATATATTATTCTACTAAGTTAAACAAAATGAATGAACCTGGAAATAGAAGACAGTATGATGCAGAATGGAAGAAAGTGGAATTATTTTAAAAGGAATGCAGAATAATCAAGGAAAACAATATAGAACAATATTGAAAATATTAGCAATAAGAGTAAACACAATAAAAAGTACTATGTTCTCACTTGTGCATTACATAATCAATTCTCTGACTGCCCATTCCCACCTAAGTCTTCTTTGTAACATCATAAAAGCATAGCTCTTAAATGTATTTAATTTAGCTCCTAGGTCTTTCAGAATATCTTACATAATCCCAAAGTTAGTCTGAAATATTTAAATAAGTCTAGGTCAAGACTTCTTTACTATTTTAAGAAATGCTGGAGTTATAAGATGTCACCTGATTTTACTTTTCTGTTCCACAAGTCTGTACATATTCTTTTATTTTTTTAAGAAAATTGGGTTCAATTAGGGTATTAATTCTTTGGTTCAGTTATTATTAATCAGTCATGGTTAATTGTTTTTAAACAATACTATATCCAACTAATAGGATAGAAAATGATAGTTTCTTGATTACCTGAAAACAGACTGAACTAATTATATTTTTGTCTGCAATATAAAAACAAAATCAGGAGTGGCCTACATTTAAATATGGATTAAGATACCTGAATCCCATATGAGAATTCCTGGGTCCTCTACCAGGCTTTGGTTCCTGAATCTAGCTTCCTGCTAATGTAGACCTTAACATGTAGTGGTGATGGGTCAAGTATTTGGTTTCCATCCCCATAAAGGAGACCTGGATTGAGTTCTTGGCTCCAA
Organism: Oryctolagus cuniculus; assembly: GCF_051225735.1. NCBI lineage: Eukaryota > Metazoa > Chordata > Mammalia > Lagomorpha > Leporidae > Oryctolagus > Oryctolagus cuniculus. The sequence continues at coordinate 67,169,636 of NC_142868.1, read as the reverse complement.
GCTTCAGCCTTGGCACAACCTCAGAAGTACTGCACATTTGAGGAATGAACTGGAAGAATGGAGTTCTTTCTCTGTCTCCCAGTATTATAAATTAATTAAATGATTAAGTAGAAATAAATCAAGGTAAGAAGTTATTAGTGAGTTGACAAGGTACTGTTAAAACCTATAATATTTAATCCTTCTATTTATTAGAAAGCAATGAAAAGGTAAATGAATGACTAGCTATAGAAAACAGAACAAGGTTGTTCCTTAGAGAAAAGGAAAATTCTTTTCCATTACATTGATCCTTTTAATACACACCTGTAGCAAAGTTTGTTTGCAGAAGCTCAACTACAGATGATTGTAAGAGAAAGAATAAACTTACCACTAGTCTCAAGTAGTAGTACAAAGCTGAATATTACAAGGCATATTTAACAGGCAGTATTTTGGAATAAAGTAGAAAAACCTAAAAGGAATATTATAGTATTAAATATTTATTCATACACTTTCAAATTAACTAGAAAAGCCTTGAGTTTCCTAAAGCATAGAAGTGATAAAAGTTTGATGATCCAGAAATATTATTTACCCCGATTTAACCATTATATATTTGTATCTATCAAATTATGGCAATGTACTCTGTAAATATAGTTAATTATTATGTTTCAATTAAAAATTTTAAAACAAGAAAGTCAGTGAATCATGACATCAGAATTTGATTTTATGTTATTTTAGTTTTCAATAAAACAAATAACAAGTTATTTTGATATTGACAAATTATTTTAATCTGTTTTTCATATTATGAAAATGAAAACTATGTAGTTTGAGTATTACCAATTTGATGAAGAGACTTTTTATATCACTCTCTCTTTACATTATTACATACCACCCAAATGAGTTTGAAAATTATCTCTTCCTTGGAACTTACGAGTAATTCAGAGCATGTCTTTTGCTATACTTTTAAAAAGTGAATAATCTAACTTTACTTTTATTTGTGTCTGAGCCAAACTTTAAAGGATTATGTTCTTAATCTTGACATTCAAAGGAAACATCCTGCTATGTTGTAAATGTTCCAGCAGGATTAAGGAGGGTGACTGCAGTGTCTCTAAGAGCTCTCCAACCTGTCTTCAATATGCTCATTTCTCAGTGGTGGGGCAGGGCGGGCTATAGTCTCCAAGCCCTTGACCTCACCAAAGAAATCAGATATGCCAAAGTGTGCTTACATTTAATTTATTAAGTAACAGGGAACAATTGCTGCATTTTTCTTTTTTGCTTGTACCACATTCTTCCCCAGAACTCTCAGTGATGCTGAAATGGAAATATGAAATGTATAAAGTCATAAATATTTTTCTTTACAAATTGTAAGTAGAAATTAAGTAACAGTACATGTAAAAAAACCATGATCACTTATCATGTATTCTAATACTTTTGCTATTTAGCCTATTTGTTATACTTAATATATTCAAAGAATATATATTATCTAGGAATTACACATAGAGATTATATGTATACTTTTAATGTAGGTTAGTAAGAAATCCTATTATACTTTCTGACTTGACTATATTAGGATGAGGCTGAGCTGACCAAATTATAGGATATGAAATGCTAATTGGAATTCCAAAAATGAATATATAGACAGATTGAAGGGAAATATTTAAGGTTGGAAAAATATATGATAGGTTCCTTTACAGGGACAGGAATTTAATTTCCCTGCATTGATGGGCCGAGATGTGAAATTACTTAATATTTTTTTTTTTTTTTTTTTTTTTGACAGGCAGAGTGGACAGTGAGAGAGAGAGACAGAGAGAGAAAGGTCTTCCTTTGCCGTTGGTTCACCCTCCAATGGCCGCCGCTGCAGCCGGCGCACCGCGCTGATCCTGGCAGGAGCCAGGAGCCAGGTGCTTTTCCTGGTCTCCCATGGGGTGCAGGGCCCAAGCACCTGGGCCATCCTCCACTGCACTCCCTGGCCATAGCAGAGAGCTGGCCTGGAAGAGGGGCAACCGGGACAGAATCCGGCGCCCCAACCGGGAATAGAACCCGGTGTGCCGGCGCCGCTAGGTGGAGGATTAGCCTATTGAGCCACGGCGCCGGCTTGAAATTACTTAATATTATGACTTTTGTGTTTTATTATAGAGAAGTTAAAATTGTAGTTGAAATACTAATGTAGGGGATTTTCATCAGCTATCTAATTCAACTATTGATTAACAAGTGTTAAACTTTCCTTTGACTTCACAACTGCTGAAATTCATCATAAAGTCAAAGCTATATTGTGACAACTATGCATCAAATGCTTTTTTTTTTCTCCTTTTCCTTTTAACCAAAAGAAATCTTGAGCTTTCTCTACAAATGACCATGTCAAATCTGTTGATGGCAGATTTAGTGGCTAACAGGAAGACACTCTTTAAAGAAAGCCAGGAAGTAATGAAGTAAGTTGAAAAAGAAAAATAGGGTATATTTTGCCAGCTAGCAAAGCATTAGGAAACTGAAAGCATTGAATCAGTTAATCCAGTTCACTCTTGGCTTGGCTTTGTTTGCGAAAAATCGAATCTTTCCGTTGTGGCTTTGTAGAAGCTTGTTAGGTGAGGCAGAAAAATGAATGAGATTTGAGTTCCTGCTTTATGAGAAGCCTACACTGTCCCTACCATTTTTCTCCACCATTTGTCTTTTTGATGTCCAGACTTGTGTGGCTAGCAAGCTGGGGAAAAGTTGCTTTTATTGCTTTTGAGTATTAAAGTTTTTGCAAAAAGCCTAATTTTTGACCTGTAGTGTTTTGAAGGCCTTTTCAGATGATCTCTCACAGGTATTTTTTTTGGCATTTTTTAAACTTTTATTTAATAAATATAAATTTCCAAAGTACAGCTTTTGGATTGCAATGGCTTCCCCCCCCCCATAACTTCCCTCCCACCTGCAACCCTCCCATCTCCCGCTCCCTCTCCCATTCACATCAATATTCATTTTCAATTATCTTTATATACATATCCATTTAGTATATATTAAGCAAAGATCCCACAGGTATTTTTAAGAGTTGGTTTTGCATGCAGTGTGTGTGTGTGTCTCTCTGCACACATGCACAGCATCACCGTATCCTATTACATGCTGACAGGTTATCTATAGACACAGAAGTATGGAAAGGTTTTTAACTGTAAATACGTTATGATGCATCATACATATTTCATTTTGGTGATATAGGATTGAGGGACAGATGTATATTAAATGGTGTACACAGAGAAACTTCCGCCTTCAGAAACAATGTTTCTGTGAGTATATATACATGTATATGTATATATATATTCTTCAAATATATTAACTATAACAAATAAGCTAAATAAGAAAATTATTGGCCCAGAACACATTATATTTAATAAAGGATTATGGTATTTCATATATACTGTTACTTAATTTCCACTTAAATATATATGTGTATATTTTTTACTCTGTAGGTATAGATGTATTTTATATTTTTCTGTGCATACAAATATGTAACCTTGGACATCTCTCTTAAAGACAGAACCAAACAATAGCATACTGGTGCCTTCGCAGCTTGTGCTAGATAAAGATCAGAATTTCAAAAGGGTCAGAGTGAAAGCACATGGAATAATACATATTTGATCAAAATTTACTTGTAGGCTAAGAAATGATTGGCAGAGAACAAGCAATATTAAGCACTAAGCTCTGCTCAGAGAAAGCATAGTGAGTACATAGCCAAGAATGCCATCTGTTGAATATGAAATTCTTGGATCAAGACATTATAGATACATTTCCCCAAACAGCAGGGACAGAAGTCGTTCTGGAAACAAAATCACAACAGGGTTGCAGAAATGCCAAGTGAGAAAGAAGCAAATAACTGTTCACTGCATTGTGGGGATCAGACTTCCTTACTGCTAGTGCAGAGTGTGATTAAATATGTGGCATGGTTCGTGATGGTGATAGTAAATAAACGTACAGCAGGTAGTAACCATGTTCGAATAATGTCAAAATCAGTATGTCATGAGTAGCCATGAGTAGTTCAAAATCTTTTTACCCTGGATGGTATCCACACCTTAGTCTCCCTCAGAATACATTGTGCTCCACGTCGCTCATTATGTTTTATAAAGATAATAGAATGGTAGCTGTGTGATCCTCTGTGGGAAGGTTTATATAAAGAGGCTGATACATAACACTTGTCCCTAAGGTAAAACTCAAGTGCAATTCTTCATGTTTGCAATTGGTCCTGGAATTCTTAGAAAAGCAATATTTTCAGTATATGCTCTTAGTACAATGAACCTGCATCTTCTTGGGAGTGGCAGTTGATATCTAGGGATAGACAGTTCTTGACATGGAAATGACCTGTGCTAATGGGGAATGTCAGAGAACGGCAGGTAGGAATAGTGACACACACAACAAGAGAAATATCAGTGGATATACAGATGTTAGGGATAGCACCCTGATTCCCTTATGGCACATATTGTGGAAAGTTAGAAACCAATATGAAAGGGACTAAAACATTGTTTATTTCAGGATCTCATCTTAATTGTCACATTTTTCTTTCTTAAATAAAAATAATTTTTTAAACTTTTACCTTGGAAATTTCTGTACTTCCTGTTACTTTCCTAGAGCATCACACAGTCAGTATTTGTTAACACATAGGAATTGCTGAATAATTTATTAATGGAAGATCCGAGAGGATCATACGATAAAAATGCTCTTACGTACTTGACTTGTATTAACTCATTTAATTTTTTTTAAAGATTTTATTTAATTATTTGAGAGGTAGAGTTACAGACAGTGAGAGGGAGAGACAGACAGAAAGGTCTTCCATCCACTGGTTCACTCCCCAAATAGCCACAACAGCTGGAGCTGACCCGATCTGAAGCCAGGAACCAGTAGTTTCTTCCGGGTCTTCCACCTTGTGTAGGGACCCAAATGTTGGGCCATCTTCTACTGCTTTCCCAGGCCATAGCAGAATGGGATCAGAAGATGAGCAGATGGGACTAGAACTGGTGCCCACATGGGATGCTGGTGCCGCAGGCAGATGATTAACCTACTGTGCCACAGTGCCGACCCCTCATTTAATTCTTATAAAGATCATGAGGAGTAGATGCTATTAAAGTCTATAATTGCTTTTGTGAGAAAACTAAGGTAGAAATTTTAGGGAAATGCCAGAGGTCACTCTTTAAATTGGTTGGAAAACAATTCTCTTTCTCCAGATTCTGTGCTTCTAGCTACTACTCTGTTATATACGAAAAAGGTCACGGTGAACTTGTAACATACGTTTTCAGAGCCCTAGTGGGCACTATTTGTCTCTCATGATGGGACAGAGCATCCACTGGGGATGATAGTTCCCTGTTATTGTTCATTTGGAGGGACCCAGGAAGCCATTTGCTTCTGGGAATTTTGAGAGATGTGAAGGACTTTAAGAGTTCTTGTTGATACTTCTCTCAACAGATTACAAGCAATATTAATAGTAGCATAGTTACTTGGATGAAATCAGATTTATAAAACAATCACTTAATTAGAGCTTAGTTACTTAATTTTCTCTGAGCCGTTTATTATATATCATACATACCATAAATTTTTCTTTGTGTGTTATATTTGTATATGCCTCTCTCTTCATGGGTTTCATGAAGGCAACAGTCATTATCTAAGGGTATTTTTAATTTCAACCACTACTAATGAAAAAAAAAGTCACAGGTATTGGTAATAACTACCAAGATTAGCAATGAAAGGAACATCTCACAAATGATTTGACTTAAAACATTGTTTCTGGAAACTTTAAAATACATATTTGAAATAAAAATATAAAATGGTGTATTTACTTCTTAGATTTTCTGTACACATACCTGCCATCTTTTTTATATACTCAACTTATTGCAAGTCAGACTTTTAAAATAAATAATTATAATTTTTTTCACTTACCTAGTAGAGGATAATGAGTTTCATAAGCTTAAATGTTTTCAATGATGATATTAAAATATGGGTTTATGCCCCACTATTTATTTTAGTTATGAGATACAGTTTATAATGTGTCACATACCAAAATATCTTACACTTTAAGTATTCTATATTACTTCCTTATACAGTTTGTTTACACTACATTTTTGAACTATTTTGAACATGTTATCTTGTAATTATGACTCAGTCAGAAAACAGCTATGAGCAACTTGTTTGCTTTAGATAAAGGATATCCTACTCATTCGTCACCTCTCATGCTGAAAGTGACCACAGCTCGGGAACATTGTGTTGTTGGCAAAGTTATACCAGTAGTTATACTTGGACTATACGTTCAAAGCATATTTTTATATTATAAGCCATAAAAATACCATGGTTTATAGGGAACATAATATAATGTATTTTAGGAGCATAAAAATAATTTGTAATAAATACAGAGAAAACATATATGTCTTTTAAAGACCACCACTCGTATTTTTTAACAGTATAAGGATTTTTTTTATACTTTAGCAACACATACAATGCCAAGAATATTTTTTCTCTTTAATATTCTTGGCATCCTTGCATATAAAGTATGATCATAAAGTAATCTCTGTACTATAGGTACTATATTGAATACTGTGTATAAAGTATCAAAAATGACTTCAATTATAATTTTGTTTTTACATTATTGACTTCTTGGTATGGAAATATTAAAGCTAAATTTAGAATAGTGACATTTAGATATGTTTTCTTGCTTAGAATTTCTAAAGTCATTTATAAGAACTCCCTATAACAATTTTCATTTTCCTCCATAATTCTACTTAATGATCCTCTTTGAATAGTAATTTTAGCTAATGGAGAAGTAACATTATATTCAGAGAACCATCATGTCTTAGTCTTACAATAAGGAAAGATCCTGACACGGTTATGTTAATGAGCTCAGCATTTTAGCTTTCATCCATTTCTGTCGAGTAAAGTGAACTAATTTTCTTTTGCAGGCCCCAGAGAACTTAGTAAGATTTTAGAGTTGCTTGTCAAATGTAATGTGACCTAATAATTACCCCTAAGGATGTGATTAAGAAACACCTGACTCATGTCGTGTACATATGCAAAGCAAAGCCGTCACCCCTTCCTCTCCTTTGACTTCAGTGGCTGAGTGCCAAGTCAGCAGGCTGTGAGAATCAGCCTTCAGGAGTCACTTGCCAGTTTACCGTTTATTCAGGTCATCGCACTTGCGCCAAATAGGCCTAACAAGAAGGAGTCCTTGATGTGTGCCAGCATGAAATGTATACACTGCTCTTACAAGACTTTGGAAAAAAAATAAGTTATTTTCCTACCAACATCCTTAGAGCTGTCTTTAATATATGAGTGTCTTCAAAAAGTTCATAGAAGATAACATGTTATAGAAAAACTATCCATGGATTGCAATTTCTTTTGTACTAAAATAAACATGTTATTTAATTCCACTTTCCATGAACCTTTTGAAGCACTTTTATAAATGGTACCAAATACTTTAAAAAGGTAATTCAAGCAGTATGAGTATGTACAGCGGACATATAATCTAAGGGTGTTGAAAACATTTTTCTTCCTGTAGAACTCAACACCAGCTTTGGAAAATGATTATTGTTTTCATTCTTCCAAGCTTGAAATTGATGAGAAGCATACTGTTATGGTATTCATTTTTAAGCATTTTCTCCTGTTCTTTCCTCAAGAACTGTTGCTTATTTTAACTCTTTGTCTTCTAGAATATTTATTACAAGCATTAGCTAGGTCTATTTTTATGCTTCCCCAAAACTCATGATATTTCAAATGTTTAAAGATAACAAAATTTTGTAGTTAAATATTTCTATAGAATGCTCTTGATACATTCCATTATTGCAGTTTATATTTTAATATAATGAATATTTGGAATGGGATAATTATTAGCATTTTTTAAAGTTCATTTCTAGCTATGTTCACTTTTTAGATTTCCATTCTCTGGAAAAATATTCTGGACATTCCATATCAAATCCTGTTTTCAAAGCCTGAGGGAAACTTCTTGAGCCTGCAGTTGGGGTGTGACCCACTGTGGGAAATAATAAAATGTCTTCACTGGCTGCTGGAGGCATCCAAACATATTAGGAATATCAATGGAGACTATCAAATGCCTAACTTGAACTAGATTTAAAGTGCACATTTTTTAGGACTCATATATTTCTTACCTGAAAAAAAAATTTTTAATTTCTACAGAGCTTTTTTAAATGCCTCTGGATTTCAGTTATTTGTGAATATTTACACACAAACATTAAAATATAAAAAATTAAGTCAACATTTTTAATTCAAAAAGAAGCTTGAACTCCTTATGATATTTAGAAAATGAAAACAGAGGAGGGAGGAAAAGTTAATTATTTATATTATCCTACTTAGCATTTGGCTTCACAGTGATTTTTCAAATGCTTATTAGTCAGTATTTGGTTTATGGTCTGAATTTTGACTGAAGCACACAATTATATAATACTGCAATGCAAAAGATCGAGTAAAAATGAGTTGGATGAAAAGATAATCTATATCCCAGTTTAACTCCCATTTAATCTTTTAGTTACTGTGAGGAAGATTTACTCAACTGCACTATAATATATAATTCTTATCCCACTTACAAATTTGTGAATAAAGTTTCCACTTAAGAATTTCAGAACTCAGAAACACATTTGAACAAGATTCTAGGTGTATATAATTAAAGAGTGGAGATAAATGCATGCATGATTAAAGGAAATGAAAAGTTAGAAGTATTTATAATAGGTGTATTGTGAAATTATAATCAGGCCCAATCTGAAATGCTGTGATTTCCATCCCTGTGGTTGTTTAGTGATCTCTTGCCTGATAGAGTTACTATTCTTTCCCATGCACATGTTCACATTTTCTGCATACTTTACATTATAAGAAATTGCCTAATTCCATGTTCTGAGAAGTGCCTGGTACAATGTTGATGTGCAATAAGGTTTCCTTGCGAATAGAGAAATTAATCTATATATACATATCCTTAAATACATTTCTGTGTATCTAAGAAGTGAGATTAGCCTTTTCTGTATAAATTATGATGGATAAATATGAAATTTTTTATTGTTAGCTTATAAAATGAAATAATAAATATGAACACTCAGGTAGAGATAAACATTGGGAAAGGAAAATGAATAATTAGATCAGGTTACCATCTATCAACAATGATAGCATTTCTTTTTTTTTTTTTTTACCTTTTAACCTTTTATTTAATGTATACAAACTTCAATCACTTCATAAATACAAATTTAGGAACAGTGATTCTTCCTACTCTACTTACCCTCCCACTCACACTCCCCCCTTCTTCCTTTTCCCTGTCCTATTCCCATTCTATTCTCCAGAAAAAATCAGTCATATTTTCCTGAAAGTATTTGTTGTAGTAAAGCTATAGAACATTACCACTGAAAGGGCCTTTAGCAACCATCTAGTCTAGTGGTTCTTAACTGATTTAAGGCTGTGAGATATTTGATTAATATAATACATGTTAAAGACACTCTCATTGGAAAATTATCCATTTTCCCAGAATCACAATTTTGCACACAATTCTGCATATATTTCCTAGAATTAAATTTTAATTCAGGCAATGCACTACATGCATTCAAGAGCCTGTAATAACTGAATGTTCATTTTATAAATGGATTGGATAGACTGGTGACCCAGAAAGGAACAAGACTACTCAATTCCAATTCCATTGACCTTTTCTACGTTTCCCAGTTATCTGGTGATTTGTACTGATAATACATCAAGTAGGTCTCCACTTGATCACTTGATTTTTTTTTTTCTGGGAGTGAAGGAGAAAACATAGGAGAAACTTGCACTCTCTACCAGAGACTAGTCCAGTTCCATTAACCAATGTTGTCATATGGGGGAATCTCTCTCTTTCTGAGTTTGTGTGTGTGTGTGTGTGTGTGTGTGTGTGAGAGAGAGAGAGAGAGAGAGAGAGAGACACTGACTGTGATAAAGCTGCTTCTGAATCAGTCTGTCCCATAGCACATCTGTTGTCCCAGTGACAGGCACTTGGAACCTATATTCTTATTTCCTACAGATCTCACCCTGTTTTCAAACAGGATAAGATAGTCTTTGTGGTAAAGTACAGAAATTATGTTGAATTCCAATAATTAAAGCTTTCTGACAAACAGAGGGCAGCAGCTTTCATTTTTACTACATTCATTGCATTCTAATTTAAGGGGAGTATTACAGACAGTGCTGCTTGCTTCCCTCTTGCCCTGAGTAATAGTTAGATTCTATTTTTTATATCACATAGTTTAAAAAAGATGTACAGTGAAATTTGATAGGGAAAAAACTTAGAGGCATCTTTCCGCTTCTTTGCACTTCTTAAAACTAGACATCACTGAGTGCATTTCTCAAGTGGTGGACTACTGTATAGAGCTACAATTTTCCTGAAGCAACACAAGGGACATATTTACCTTCTCTAGGTTTCTTGGGAAGATGTAGAAATGAAATTTCAAGGTATGATAAAAGTTCCCTCTCTCTCTCTCCATCTCTCTCTCCCATTTTATATATAAATTAGTTGGAAGAGAAATCTTCCAACTTAAAACACAGACATAAGCTTTTGTTGAAATCATTACTGCAAATATATTGTGTGTTTTATGTCATCTTTGGTTCCTCTGTAACCAATTTAAGACTCTGTGCTCTTAGGGAAGTTACACTTTTGAGACTTTGAAAGGCAACAACAGAGAGTCATTTCTTTCTATGGGTATTGTGAGGATAAAATGGAATAATACATGAGAAAGCCTTTTGTAAACAAATGAAAATAGACCAAGATCAAATAATGCAGTTTATAAATCTTTATTAATGTCATTTGAGTCTGTCATCACCCCATAACCAGAAAGCTTGAATGTTCTCATCTGTATTCTCTGTTCCAGTTTATGGTACTTATGTTGTTGAAAGATATTAATTCAAGGCTTTCATTTGTCCTGTAACTTTCTCATCTGTTCAATTTCCACATTCTCAAAAGGGTTATCATAGTACCCATCTCTTCCATGTCCTAAGGGGAGAGTAAAATAATGTATGTGAAAAATATTTGTAAATTACCATTACTAAGATGAAAGTGAGGTGATAGCTCCACTCTCTCAAAAACCTCTCAATAAAAAGTCATCAAAAACAATTCAATCTGCAGAAGCTGATATTAGAATTTGTGCAGATATCCACAGCAATTTCTAGAAAAAAAATCATTCCAGGCATCCTGATGATATAAGGCTGAACCAATCTATTTAAACTGTGTTAAAAAGACAGATAGCTGTATGACCATCACTTCACAGGCAATTAGGACATGTTAAAACGTATCATTGGAAGGCTACACAATGGACAACGCATGACCTGAACACTGGAGAGTTTTCACAGTGGATTGTGAGAATTGTGTATTTTTCTTGGTAAGAAATGTTTTAGTTTATACTGCAGAATCACAGACAAGTCATAGTGAGATAACAGAAAGCATTTCTGATAAACAGAATCAAATCAGCAAGGCACATCCAGCTGTGGGACTGGGAGCAGTTTCACAGCATCTGTTAGAAGCAAATGGAACTGGGGAGAGCTTTAGCAAAAATCCTGCCCTTCGTCCAGATACCACTGATAGGGAACACATAAACAAAAAGATAGTTCAGCTGAAGGCTGCTCCTCCAAAGCGTTGCCTGCAGCTAGTCCACATTTCTTTTAAATCCTTAAGAACATTCGGGATAAGTTTTATGCTCTACATTACCAAAAACATTATGCTTTAGGGATATATCATTTAGAAATTTGGAGTTAGTATCAAATGTCAATTTGCTATACAGCTCTGTTTTTTGAAAAGATACTTGGGTTTAAATTGATAATCAAACTAGTAATCTTTTTAGTAAAGGTGTAGCCGTAAGGTACAAACTCAAATGCAGTAGTTGAGTTTATATTTTCAGAAGCAAAAAGACCTTAACCTCTATGAAAGTTGAATATATAATAGAGAATTGAATTATAGATCTATTAGACAGGGTGTTTTTTATGGCTGAGGCTGTAGCTTTAAATATCTCTGGTGCCATTTTCTTTCCCTTTATTTTAGGCTATTAATTGTGGTTATAGAGATTGGTCCCATGGTAGGTCCTATACTTAGCTTAAATTATGTATTTTAGTTTAGTGATTCCTCTCTCTGCTACCCTCACTTTTACCATGGAGTATTGAATCAAGAATATGATTAAGGCAGGAACCTAGGGTAGTAGGGGTAGCTCACTCAAGAGAGGCACCTGCAGGTTTTTTTTTTTTTTTATCACTTCTCTATTTTTTCTGAGAATCAGCTCACCACCCCCAGAACATTCTCTACAGGCCCTTCAGTTTCTTATTGGATATCTCACTTGTTCTCCCTTCCAGAATACCTTCTATTACAGTCTACTGACTAAGTCTCTTTTCTTGTGGTGGAGCATTTTAAGAAGTCACTCATTTTGATTTTTTAAAATGATTTTTAGCTTCGGTAGTTGTTATAACAAAGTACCTGAGACTGAGTAAGTGACACTGGACAAACAATTATTGTTTCATGGTTCTGTAGGATGAGAGATCCGAGATTAAGGGTAGGGCATCTGTCAAAAGTCCTCATGGGGTGTCTTCTCGTGGTGAAAGGAGGGAGAGAGAGAGGAGACAGACAGAGAGAGAGAGAGAGAGAGAGCTGAACTCATCTTTTTACACGAAACCAGTCCTGTGATAATGTCATTGATTCATTCAGGATGGAGCCCTCAAAGAAAATCAGTCTCTTAAAGGTCCCACTTGTTCACACTACTGCACAAGGGATTACATTTGCAACACATCAACGTTGGGAGACACATTCAAATCCTAGTAGTATTTATTAAAACATCAAAAACAGATGCCTCTGAGTGTGAACAAAAGCCAAATCCTAGTAGAGGAACAAATACTCTTAAGGTTAGGCTTGTGGGTTGGCGCCGCGGCTCACTAAGCTAATCCTTCACTTGCGGCACCAGCACCTCAGGTTCTAGTCCCAGTTGGGGCGCTGGATTCTGTCCCGGTTGCTCCTCTTCCAGTCCAGCTCTCTGCTATGGCCCGGGAAGGCAGTGGAAGATGGCCCAAGTGCATGGGCCCTGCACCCACATGAGAGACCAGGAGGAAGCACCTGGCTCCTGGCTTTGGATAGGTGCAGCGCGCTGGCCGTAGTGGCCATTTGGGGGGTGAACCAACAGAAAAAGGAAGACCCTTCTCTCTGTCTCTCTCTCTCTCTCACTAACTCTGCCTGTCAAAAAAAAAAAAAAAAAAGATTAGGCTTGTGAATGGAAGAACCAAGTGGAAAAAACATTGAAAAACAAATGAATTCCTGCAGATTACTATGAAGTTTACTAAATGTTTTGGTAATATGTAACTTTGCTTAGTTTTAGTGTTTCTTCTGCTGGTAGTAATTACAGAATGGTTGATTCATACTTGTCTGTTATCAATATATAGTTGCTCTGTTATACCAATAAGTAATTACAGAAAGTTTGAGAAAGATAATATAAATCCCTGCCTATACAAGCATGAAGTACTCTTACCATTTTCTCACCATCCCCAAATGCTTTTTATTATATTTTATTTATCTAGGTAAGTAAAAAGCTCTTGGAAGGCATTTAGCATAGCAGTTAATCTAAATTTGGGGGCGTATCAGAATGCTTGTGTTCAATCCCAGTTCTAATCCCAGTTTTAGCGTCCTGCTAATGCATACACTAGAAGGGAACAAGTAAGTGATGACTCCAGTAGTTAGGTCCCTGCCACTCATATGGGGGACGTGAGTGGATTGAGTTCCTGGCTTCTGACTTTGGCCTAGCACAGCCATGGCTTATGTGAGCATTCAACCAGAAATGGAACATCTTTATGTTTTCTGTGTTTGTATGTGTGTGTGTGTGTGTGTGTCTTTCTTTCTTTCCCCCACTGTCTCATGCACTCTCATTCACTCCCATGCAAAAAAAATATTAAATAAAAAATAAGAAAACTTCTATATGGACAGAATCTGCCCAACATAAAAATCCACTAGAAAGTGCTAAAATATTGTGTAACATAATTTCACTAACAATGTAGACCCTACCATGCAACACAAGCAAATCACATGTCTTAAAGGTATCCTGTAGGCCCCAAAGTATTCTCAATTATTTTCATTACACAAAATTGTTCTCCTGTCATGACAAGGTTGGGGAAGTCAGATTGATTTTTTTTTTTAGAATGAATTCAGCTTAGACATTCTGTTGAATACATATATTTACCTTTTTTCCAGGTTTTTAATCACCTTTCTAAGTACAGCAAAGGTTGCGATCAAGTTTATATGAAAATAGAAAGTTGGGTCACTGGCTCTGAAGGGAGAAAAATTAGCAAGCAATTGAGAGATTTAAAAAGAAACTAAAAAAGAACTTTCTTTTCACCTTGTCCCAAAATACAAGGTAAAAGTAGACACTCTTATTTAAATTAAAGGCTCGGATCTCGACATAGCCGTCAGTGCAGAGCCGCGTGTGCTCGCCCCGTTTTTACTCCCTTGTTCGATGCTGCTCTTGGCGCCCCCCCACCAGCCACCCTGATTAAACTACACGTGAGCTCCTTAAAAAAATAAATAAATAAATAAAAATAAATTAAAGGGTGGCAAATTTAGAATTTCTTTTCGTAGCGTATAATCAACCTGTGGGATTTATGGTCTCAGAAGGTTATGTTAAATCTATGTCTGGAGTTTAGAAACAAATAAATAATTTATGGCTGCAAAATTTTAGAAGATGGGGTAGGAGTAATCAAATTTCATGCTTTCAGGCATAGATTGAAATATAGACAGAGGAAGCCATTTCCCAGAGAGACATGTAACTGGGAACACATTGCTTGCTTCAAACCTTACTCATTTGTCAGTGTGAGAAAAGAGCAATCCAAGTGTGTTGATTCTATGAGTCTTTCTGTTAAAATTTGATATTGTTTATTGTGCCCTTAGAAAGAAAAGTAAGTAAAAACTAAGCCAATTTTAGGTATAATTTCTGTAAAATCCATAATTAATCTTTGTGAGACTATTGACAAATTTCTTTGTCTGTCAACAGTTTATCTTTAAATGTGTGTATGTGTGTACATTCTTTTCAGTCATGTTCAGATCTGCATGTGTGTGCGTGCGAAAGAGGGAGAGGAGTTTTATATCACTATTATACAACTTTTATTTTAGATAAAGTAAATTTCCCCAATTTGTCTAATGCTAGCATCCACTAAACCATAGCAAGTACAAAATATGAGCCTGTCTGCCTCTCTTTTAGACCATGACATAGTGACCTATTTCTATCATAGAAAGATATAGATACATGATAGAGAGATGGTGGATGAAAAATAAAAAAATATTCTTAAAAAGATTTCAGCAGGTTTGATTTCTCCTGAGGCTCTTTTCTCTGGCTTGAACATGGTGACTTTCTTGCTTTGTTCTCACATGACCTTTTACCTAGGCTTGTGTTCTCCTGGGGAGTCTTCCTCTTCTCTTAAAGACGCCAATCTTACTGGATTAGGGTGCAAATCATTATGAACTAATATCACTTCAAATACCTCTTTAGAGGCTCTGATTCCAAATATAATCAGAAGGGGAGGGAGGCTAAGGCTACAAACTATGAATTTTAAGGTGACACATTTCATTCCATAACACAGAGGCAGAGATGATTTCATTCACTGTCGATATAATCTGGAAAACACCAAAGCACTCAACTAAAGGGCATAAATGTTGCCTTGATTAAATAGCCTGAAAGGGGGCAAAGGTTAAGGCACTGTTAGTTTACTTTTGTGGGTTTGAATTTGGTTTAATCTGCTGGTGGAGTAAAGTAGATTCCCTTTTCGTAAGCAACATGTGTCTACAGACAGAGCCACCTACATGTGTGTGCTCTGGCTAGTTAGATCATACACTCAGAAAAATGTCAGGGAAACCTAGGCAGACATGTATTTATCATAGTAGTAAATTTGAAAATATTTATTAAATATACTTCATGTAAAATGCATGGCAGGAAAGTAATAAGAGACTGAAAAATGGAAAGCTGTCTTTACACGCTTACAGACATCTATAAAACGTATCATATGCAACTTACTTATTGCTTACTGTGATGGGCACTCTGATACAATATCTGTTTAATTCTTACTAATAGTTGAGGGAAAAAACCACTATTTTCTCCATTTGTCATGTGGGGAAGTTGAGTCCCTGAGAAGCCACGAACCTTCTTCACAGCTAAACAGCTTGAAAATGGAGCAGGTAAATCCTTCCATTCCTAAGCCCTACTCTTCTTCTCTATACCAAGTGATAACATGAAATGTGAAGACAGTGACTTCATACAGTTTGCCATTAGCGTTTGTAGGCATGCATTGGGATTATAGCACGTATTTACACGTACTTATCATTTATCATAGGAAGGTAATATGATGATTCACTTTTGTCATTTATTTATTTTATTTGAAAGGCAGGAAGACAGAATGAGACTGATTTTATTTATTTGAAAAGCAGAGAGACAGAAATCTCCTCTCTGTAGGGTCAGTCTCCAAATCCCTGCCACAGCTGAGGCCAGGCCAGGATGAAACCTGGAGGTGAGAACTCAATTGACTCAACTACGTGAGCCATCACTTATTGCCTCCCAAATTGCACATTAGCAGGAAGCTGGGTTGGGTAGAGGAGGAAGAGAGGGAGGGGGCGCTTTGGCTTTCACTCTGAGTTCTCTGCCGTGGATGTGTCCTGTAAACTGCCAGGGGCACCACACACTAATGCATGCAATTGTGCACAGGATATAACTTGAGCCTAAGTAATAGTTCTAATTTCTTTAGCTCAGGAAAGGCCCTAAGGAAAAGATACAAAGTTGAAGGTTGAAAAAATGGGGTTCAGTAGATTCATGTGTTAAACAAGAGCCATTTATCTGGGTTACAGGGGTGCAGTAAAGACAGAAGCATGGTTCAAAGAGGTTCAGAGGAAAATAGTGGAAGGTGATCAAGTCACTGTGAAATCAAAGTGTAAATGCAAGGCTAAGTATTTCTGTAGGCAAAGCTTTTCAGTAAGACCTAGATGAGACAATCACTTCTCATGGAAATGTGCTTCTATACAAACTTACATTACTTGGGTTTATAAGTTTCTTGTGGTTTCCGAAGTTTAATTAAGGGAGAAATCCAGATAGAATGGGGGTAGCTTTTAAGTGAGACGTTCATCCTTTCTCACATAGTTAGCATTTGAAGCCAGAAGCAAAATTTTAGGGCTCCCAGTGTCTTAAGGATAAAGTAGCTTGATGGCCGACACTGGCATAGCGAGTGAAGCTGCTGGCTGCAATGCCAGCATTCTGTATGAGTGATGGTTCAGGACCCAGCTGCTCGGCTTCCAATTCAGCTCCCTGCTAATGTGCCTGGAAAAGCATCAGAAAAATGCCCAAGTGCTTGGACCCGTACACCCACATGGGACATCTGGAAGAAGTTTCTGACTCTTGGCTTCAGTGTGCCCAGCCCTGGGAATTGTAGTCATTTGTGGGGTGAATACATAGAAGATTCATTCTCTCTCTCTCTCTCTTTTCCTTTCCCTCCCTCCCTCCCTTCCTCCTTTTCCCCCTCTCTTTCTCTCCCTTCCTCCCTCCCTCTCTCTCTCTCTTGTCCTTTGTATAACTCTGACATTCAAATAAATAAATAAATCCTTAAAAAAAAGGATGAAGTAGTTTTGTCCTCTTATTTTGGAGAAAACCAAGTTGCAGAGAAATTAATAGGAACTAATCCAAGATTATGGAGTGAGGACAAAATTGGATTCCAGATCTCCTGACTCCCTTTTTGATATCATTCTACTCAATTCCAATTTTCTGGACAAATCATAAATAGATGAGTCAGGGAAATAAAACTATGGTGTGATATGAATGATTTGTACTTGAAGTTATAGAAAAATGCTATTTTATCTAAATCATTCTGCATATGCACTTACTTACATCTTTGGCATGTAGAAAATTGGTTTCATAATCTCCAGAGAAAAATTGTTAATTTCTGCCTAAAGCATTCTCTGCTGATTCCTATCAGAATATTTGCAACTCTAAAATTAATTTTACCTTATTTGCTGTGCTGGTTGTAATGAATCATATTCAAATCACCAAAAAAGTTATACAAAAGACTGTGCAGGACAGAAAAAAATGTGTTTGGTTCTCCTAAGCTGCTTCTCCATTGATTTTTACCAGGTAGCATTTTTGTTTCATTGCTTTATGTCATTTGTATGAAATCCAGATAGAAATGAAAGTAATGTATTAGCTGTTTAGAAAAAAATGTTAAGTCAATTATACTCTTGCAAGATTTATAAGAACTAAAGTGAGTTTAAATTTGAATTGTCAAAGGAAATTTTACATGCATTAAGCATTCAGTAAAATCCATCATATGTATTTAATTATGTACTGGGTTTTGAACTGCTGTATCTAAAATGATATTTTTATAAAAAAGATTTTTAGTGATTTTTTTTCTATATATCACTTTCAATTACACCTGCAAGTATAATTCAGATAATCACATATTTTATTGAGATGTGGAGGAGATGTGTGTGAGAGAGAGAGAGAGAGAGAGAAACAGAGAAAGGGAAAAACAGAAAAGACAATGAATTTTTCTTTACTCTTTGATATAAGCAAACTTTGGTAAAGAAAACAAGTAACAATGTCAGGTCTACCTAAGTGCAAATGTCTTAAACATTAGATAGTCCAGTGTTCTGGAAAAGCTACTCATCATCAATTATATTTTTAACAATATGTGAATGTTGACTTCCTGCATACTGGACTGTTATTTCTAAGTATGAAAAGTCACATCTTAGCAGAATAAGAATTGACCTTTAAATCTCCCTTTCAACTGAAATCTTTCAAAACCGAGCATATTACAGAAATGCATTGAGCATATTTTTTTTTAAATGCAAAGCACTGCGAAGCATATTGAGCAATTCAAAGATATAGGAGATGGTCCCCATGTGTGTATGTTGCATTTGTACACTCTCATGGTCAAATATGGATGAACTAAGCATAATTCTATATTACAAATCACAGGACATGTTAGGAATATTTTGCCTTAACAAACTCATCTCTATGCATGAAAAACTTCACATGGCTCCAGCCCTAATGACTTAAATATTACCCATGTGTAGCATTTCTCAAACCTTTTTAATGTTTTCATATCTGTTAGTAACAGAGAATTATTTAAAATGGAATAAGATACTGAGAATTCCAGCAATAGGCACCATTCTTAGAATTATCATTTTAAATGAAAACTGGTATGTCTGGTAGCCCAAATATGTAGACACTGTTGAAATAATATTTTCCTTTTTCTACCCCAAACAGTATCCTAAACCCAAAGTAATATTAGCTCAGGATAAACCAAGTCTAGTATAAAATTGAGAAATGAAATGATTTATTTTGTGTAAACTTTGTGATGCTATTGAGATTAACACTAAGAGGTAGAATTCTTAGGAACATAAGCATTTATAATGCTACAGATTCACTGTGAAAGTGAAACAATAAGGAAAAGCACTTGTAATCAAAACCAAAGCCAATTGGGGTGATAGTCTAGTACCACAGGACAAGATGCATGGATGTGAATCTGCATATATAAACAGAACATGTAATTTTCAATTTCTGGGCCACCTTTGAAATTTATATATTAGAAGTAACAACAATTATCTACCTTTTAGAGATATAAAATAGTTTCGTTGTGACATATAAATTATTCACATTCAGTAGTACATAACTTTTGTCCATTATATGTTACATTGAACTATCTGGTAAAAATAAAACTTAGTTTGCATAATGCATAATCATGCATAATTGTTAATGTGACTGTTAATATTTGGTGACAAGCTTTATTTCAGTTTTTTAAAGAATTATTTCATTTATTTGAAACACAGTTGCAGAGAGAGGTAGAGACAGAGAGAGAAAGAGGTCTTCCATCTGCTGGTTCACTCCCCAAATGGCTGCACTAGCCAAAGCTGAGCTGATTCAAAGCCAGGAGCCAGGAACTTTCTCCAGGTCTCTCACGTGTGCACATGGATCCAAGGACTTGGGCCATCCTCTACTGCCTTCCCGGCCATTAACAGGGAGCTGAATTGGAAGTGGAGCAGCTGGGACTCAAACTGGATCCATATGGGATGCCAGTGCTGCAGACCGGGACTTTAACCTGCTGCACCACAATGCTGGCCTCAAGAATATGAGCCACCATGTGCTGGGCTCAATGTTCAATTTGATATTTACATCAGTATCCTCCTGTGGCAGGAGGAGGAGAAGCAAAATTGCCATAATACTATATTCTAGTCAAATATTCAACAATAAGTATAATGTAAGTTTCCTTACAAAACTATCTAACTGCTATATCAGTGTCCTCTATATTTTGATGATTATATTGCTTGAAAGATATTAAATAACTTTATAATATTTTCTTATATTTCCTTACAATCTTTCTATAGTTAGAAAGTTTAGATAATGTAGGATATGTATTTGCAATGCACACAGCATTTGGAAAACGTTATATAGTTCTTTTTGATTCTATATGAAGTAAATATCAATTACAAATGAAGTTTCATATCTCAATTAAAAACTGTTTAGAATCTTCTTTGGCTCTTCATTCTATTTCATACTCTGTATTCCCAATTTCTGTCTTTAAAAATGTCTCTCTGATTCCCCTGCTTCTCTCTAGCCGAGCTGCCAGTTCTCTCACCTCAGTTCCTGGAGTTGCCTCTTGTCTGCTCCAGTCCATTCTTCTCTATGCATTAAGAGTGGTCCTCCCAAAATAAATTTCATCATACCACATGCCTGTTTACATGCATTGATGTTTTAGCGTTTCACTCAAAGGATTTGAAATTTCTAATCATAGCACCCAAGGCCATTAACTATTTTCTTTTCTTCTGTAACCTCATTCCCCCTGTATAATTTGGAGTATGCATTCTGGACCAGTTTAAGGATTCTAAATATATGATATTGTTTCATGCTTCCATGTACTTATTTGTACTACTTCTTTCACTGGTATACTGTAGCCTCTCATTCTCCATTTCTCTGGTAGACAACTTCCACTCCTTTCCAAATCTTGACTGTATGTCAGCTCCTCACACATAGGATTCTATAACACAGCTCTTTGTGCATTAAGTTTCCAAACATTTGTGTTTTCTTGTATACCGTGAGCTCCTGCAGTACAAGCACAAAGTTCTGCTTATTTTTATTCTACCAAAGCACCTAGAATGGTGAGTACAATGTCAAATCTACTCAGAGTGAACAATGAAATGAACTGTGTGTGAGATTTTGAATAGATGTGTTCAACCCTAATCACACTAAATTATATTTTCTGTCAAATATACTTTAAAGCAAGTGAAAAAAAAAAGTATCTGGTTATATCATACACATCCCTTCTTTCCCCAACCTCTGGATTTATGTTGGGAAGAAATTAGTTTATTCTTATAGGTAAATGATCTAGCACTAAGGCTTACTACTTTTTGACATAATGCTATCATTTTCTGTAGCAGCATTTTTGTCTAATATTAGTTTTTTTGTATAAAAAATCTATTAGGGGCCGGCGCCGCGGCTCACTAGGCTAATCCTCCGCCTTGCAGTGCCGGCACACCGGGTTCTAGTCCCGGTCGGGGCGCCGGATTCTGTCCTGGTTGCCCCTCTTCCAGGCCAGCTCTCTGCTGTGGCCAGGGAGTGCAGTGGAGGATGGCCCAAGTGCTTGGACCCTACATCCCATGGGAGACCAGGATAAGCACCTGGCTCCTGCCATCAGATCAGCGTGGTGCGCCGGCCACAGCATGCATGCCGCGGTGGCCATTGGAGGATGAACTAATGGCAAAGGAAGACCTTTCTCTCTGTCTCTTTCTCTCACTGTCCACTCTGCCTGTCAAAAAAAAAAAATCTATTATGATGCCCTCTGTCTTCCCAAACTTTTTTTAGCAATGACTTACAATGATTTAACTTGCAGGACTGCGTGCCCAATAAGCTTTCTGTTTAAAACCCTGACGCTGAGCTTTCTAAGAGTGACGTGGTCTACATGTAAACGCATTGCACACAGCATCTGAATTACAGGCAGGGACACACATTAGGAGCTGCCAGGATTGTGTTTGTTATGGCTGCCTGGTTAGATACTGCTTGAACAGCTGAAGTATGAGCGTATTGATTGATTAGTGCCAGTTCAAACAAGGAATATGCCAACCCTAAAAGAAAGTCAGACTTATATGTGAAGCTGGATAGGGAAACTGGCTGAGATACATGTTGAAAGGGTGGCTAACATGAAGGCACCAGTTATACCTTAAGAAACACATAGCAATTAGTATTTGAACTTAATAAAACAAAAAAGGGTTTCATTTTGGCTTAAAGAATGGTGCCTACCTTATATATGAAATAGGATGGGGAATGAAATTACTTGTTGAAAATATCCAATGCAAAGTCTAGCTTTGAACTGAAGAATTTGCTCTCACTTAACAATTGTCATGCTTCATTTACTTGTTTGTGTATAAGGACCTTTTAAATATATAGTTGTTATCCAGTTATGTAAAGTAACTTTATGATCATTGTAACACTAAGTTTATACAGTCACATGTCAATAATGAGGTTTTACTCAATGATAGGCCACTCATAGAACCAGGGATCAAAATAAGATTTATACTGCTTTGTGATGTCGTAGCTAATTTAGTTTGTTAGTACATTCTGTGTTGTTTTCACAGCCACATATTGCCTAAGGATTCATTTCTCAGAACATGTACCCACTTGAGAGACTCATGACTGTTTCTTTTTTTTTATCTTTTATTTAATGAATATAAATTTCCAAAGTACGACTCATGGGTTACAATGGCTTCCCCCCCCATACCGTCCCTCCCACCCACAACCCTCCCCTTTCCCACTCCCTCTCCCCTTCCATTCACATCAAGATTCATTTTCGATTATCTTAATATACAGAAGATCAGCTTAGTATACCTTAAGTAAGGATTTCAACAGTTTGCTCCCACACAGAAACATAAAGTGAAAAATAATAGATGATTTTTTTAAATGATGATGAAATCAGATCAGACCTATTGCCATGACTGTTTCTTAAATCTAACTCATATGAATGATTGTAACGACAATATTACATTTCAAATAATGCATGCAGATGAGTCACAAAATCAAGGTGGTTTGTGTTAAATTCTGCCTGTATAAAAGGCGGGGAAATACCCGGAGAACCATCTAGAAGGCAGTATGTTTCAAAGCAGTTGGGGAGAGAAGTGAGAGCTCCCTGCTTGGCGTAGCCCGGTGAAGACTGCATTCTGTCCACATGCTTGCTCTGGAGGCTCGCTGTGCTGGCCCTGGGGAGCAGAAACATCCCTGCAGCAACAAGTAAAGCATTGAGGCTCACCAATCCAGAATTCTTTTTGTTAACACTAGCATGGATGCGACTGTGTGTGTGTGAAACTTAGAGTTGTGCATATTGGCTGTTTCAGAACTCACTCTGGATTTACATACAAGTATAGAACGTGTATTTTTAAAGTTGCTATATTACAAGTTTATTAATTTTATATTCTTTAAAACAGAGTACCAAAACAAAAAAAAAAACTTGAAGTGTGTGTATGACAGTTGTCTATGTCTCAGTGCATTATTTTATTTGAAAGGCAGAGTGACTCTGAGAGAGAGAGAGGTTTTCTTTTAGACCTTCCATCGACTGGTTCACTCCCAAATGCCTGAAACAGTCAGAACTGGTCCATACTGGAACCAGCAGCCCAGAACTCAATGTGTCTGTCATGTGTGTGGTAGGGACCTAAGTACTTGAGCCATTACCTTTTGCCTCCAAGTGTGTGCATGAGCAAGAAGTTGTGTTGGAAGCAAAGCAGGGACTTGAACTTAGAGACTCTAATACAGGATGCAAATATCTTGACCCCTGAGCCAAAATCCATGCCAAGTCCTTCTTGCCATTGCCCTTTTTGTCTAATCTTCCTGTTGATCTTCCTGGTTAGAAGTGGATTTCTAGAGTTAAACACTTAAAAAATTTTTCACAAGCTGTACAAATTTTATATCAGCAACTATGCAAAAATTCCACAAAAAATACAGAATCTTGATATGTGCTACCATGGAGCATCTGCTTTCAGCTACAACTCACCTATAGAATACAGCTACTCTTCGGTATGCATGACTCTTTCTGAGTATGATGAAATGAGATTTCCCTCTGTCTTCTTGTGATGAAAAGGCAGTTTTTCCTTTATCCGGAAGAGCCACATCCTGATGAGGTTCAGGGCTAAAAGTAGAACTGTCTTTGGGCAGAAATATAAATGTCAGGATACTTCCTATTTAACATTATTAGCCATACTTCCTGAATCCATGAGGACAGATTTTAACTATTTCATATTCATTATCTCAGTGTTATTTGGAACCAAATGAAACAAGTGGATAAAATGGCTATATTTATGTTAAAGTGATCTCATTTAGATGTGTCTTACTGGTTCAGAAATTCAGTCCACTTATTGTAGTATTCTAATTCTGGAAGTGGCACCCAGTGTGATTGATGAAATAACATGGATTTCATCCTTGATATTAGTCAATACATTAAGATGTTTAATTAGGGATGATCATCTCAGCCTTTCCCAGTAATACATTATGATTTTCTAACTATTACTGTTTTAACTCTTCCATTGTAGTTTTATTTGCAACGCTGACTACCACTTGATCTTATGTGCTGAAGATAGCTATTCATTGTATAGGAAGCTAATATGCTTTAGCTATTTTTGATATTTCCTTTTATTTCCATGTTCAAAGTGTTTTTCTATAATTTCCTGTTTGAAAGTGTAACCTATCTACAGTCTTCATCTTCACTCAAAGCAGTGCATATCTGATAAAATTACTCAGGAGCTTTTTTTAAAAAAATAACCAAGCACTAAAATACACAAGTAATGACATGAATACGTGGGGAATAGAATGTGAATTGAAGGCTAAATGGTGACAGAAATGCATTTTACATTTGCATCTTTTTCTTTTTCACAATGAAGCAAGAAAGGATGATACAAATATATATGATAGAAGGCCCATTATCTGGCATACAAAATCGTTGAAGCAGTGTGGTTCAGCAGAGAGACCAAAGATGTGTAATGCGAGTGAGAAAGCAGTTTTGATGATTAGAATGAGTCAAAAGCAATCTCTTGCCTGCTTTAGCTTGCACAGATGACAGGAGAAGGAAAATGTTCTTTCCTTCTGAGACAGAAACAGGACATCAGTCAAAATGATAAGAGATGCCAGCATAACAATCCTCTGAGTCAGGTACCACTGAGTGAGGCTTCAGGGATGAGGGTTCCTAATCTTTTTCTTTACATCAGTGTTACATTGGTCTTTGGGATAATAGATTCCATATCAATATATTTCTAGAAAAAGTTAACAGTTCTTAGTTGGGAGAAATAAGAGTAGTTTATAATCTACTGGGAAGAATTCAGTCTTTGAAGTCAGTTAAACTAAAGACTTTCATTTTTATTCCTGTAGGACTGTGAATAATTTATAGTCCTTAAAATGGGTATGGAATTACCTTTCTCATAGGAATTTTGTAGATATTTGTAATTAAATATATGTAAAAATATCTTGACAAAGAGGGGTTGAGCTAACAAAGGATTTTTGCTAGTGTTATTAAGTTTACTTAAGGAACAGTCAAAATAGCAATACTTTTGATGCTAACAAAAAAAAGGCTAACACGTGTTAAACTCTTAGCTTACATAGTACCATTTTATGTTTCTCTATATTTCCAGTGGAAACCACAGAAAAGAAATATGTATGCCATTGATTTCATCCAAAATAAAAGCTTATTTTAAAATTATTTTGATCTTCAAGCCTAAATTAAATCATGGTAATGGCTGTGGTATGAGATCACTAATCCCCACGTCTTACATGACTTAAAATTTAGGTGTTTTTTTTCTTTTTAAATTTAGAGTAGTAAAAATTTTTGAAAGTCACTAATGAGAAAAATGTAGAATTCAGCTGAATGTACTGACAGACTAAAAATAGAGCTACAACTATCGTAGACTGTAACATAAAACATATAGCAAAAAATACACTTTTTAATTATATTGCAGAGTGTCAAGTTACTGAATAATCTTCCTAACTAAGTTACCTGCTAATTCGGTGCCTTGTGGATTTCTACCACCCTCTGAAAATTCCATAAGAGACAAATCCTGTTTTCTGTTTCCGTGGGCACCTGTCTCACAGCTGGAAAATGTTAAGATTCACAGCTGCTATTTTTGAGGAAACTATTACCTGAGATAATTTATGTAAAATGTATAGAATATGCCTGGCACAAAGCAATAGGTTGTAGGTTTAATCTACTAGTAAATACCTGTTGAGTCATATGTTTTTCTCTCAATCCCATGTTGAAGATCCTTAGTCATATAAAGAGAAAAGATGCCTTGTACCGAGAGAGACATCTGTCAGCCCTTGCTGTGCAACAAACCACCCAAAAGACTCCGTGGCTTAAACAATAAGCATTTATTCAAACTAGCAAATTAGCAGGCGGGTGATTCTTCCCACCTGGGCTATGTTGAGCTGTTCTTGGTGGTACACACCCTGCTTGTGTGGTGTGTTGGCAATTGTCTGGGTGTTGCTTTGCTGAATTTGGAATCTTCTTCTGGGACAACAGGGTGACTTTGTTCCAACAGGTTTACTCAGGCTTGTTCTCATTGCATGACAAAAAGGAAACAAGTTAGGAGAGTTGCTGTATTGTTTGCATCCTGTTCCATTGGTCAAAGCAAATTTCAAAGGTTTTGGTTTAAAATGTGGGGAAATAGATGCCAGCATTCAATGAGAGAAGCTGCAAATCACATTGCAAAATATGCACTGATACAGGAAAGGATGGAGAATTACAGGCATTTTAGCAATTCTACCATGATGATCATGCTGAAAGAATAATTCTTATCTAGTTTTCAAAATATCTTTAACTACATTTGTTCAGGTGTGTTTAGATTGTCAGCCTCAACCTTTCTTACACAGACCAAAATAGTACAAAAGAATGAAGTCATGAAATCATCAATTATCCAGACATATAATAAGATAGGGTTAATTTTTGATTGAATATTACATAATGAAATTTATTTATTCAATGGTAAAATTACTGTTACAAATATGAGTTTAGCTATGTGTTCATGAGTCCTACTTCTTGATTTAAAACTACTTTTAAATACATTGGAAGACAGTACTGTTTTTATTGTCATGTGTTTTCCACAATCATAAAAATTTCAAGGGCCTGTTTCTGGCAGTCCAACCAAATCAATTGTTCTCTAGTTGAAATAGTGAAAGACATGGTTTGCTTTCCCAAATACTTGTTCTTAATACCAAATATTAAACTCTGCCATATCCTATGAATGTTCTTATTGATATGTTCAGTGCTTCAGCTGGTATGATGGATTCATAAATTGTATTCTATATCTCTATAACCAGAGAGATTCCATTATAGTCTCACCTTGGACTCAGTGAAGGTCCATCCTAAAATTTTTAGCTCAATACCAACTAGCTGGTGCCAAAGAAGCTGTGTGGTTCATCTGAAGGATGATTTCATCAGAAATTCAAAGTACTTGTATCATAGGACATTAACAGAATAACATTTTTTCTTTTTTTTTTTAACTTTTATTTAATGAATATAAATTTCCAAAGTACAGCTTATGGATTACAATGGCTTCCCCCCTATAACTTCCCTCCCACCCGCAACCCTCCCCTTTCCCTCTCCCTCTCCCCTTCCATTCACATCAAGATTCATTTTCAATTCTCTTTATATACAGAAGATCAGTTTAGCATTTATTAAGTAAAGGTTTCAACAGTTTGCACCCACATAGAAACACAAAGTGTAAAATACTGTTTGAGTACTAGTTATACCGTTAAATCACAATGTACAGCACATTAAGGACAGAGATCCTACATGAGGAGTAAGTGCACAGTGACTCCTGTTGTTGACTTAACAAATTGACACTCTTGTTTATGGCATCAGTAATTACCATAGGCTCTTGTCATGAGTTGCCAAGGCTATGGAAGCCTTTTGAGGTCACCGACTCTGATCCTATTTAGACAAGGTCATAGTCAGAGTGGAAGTTCTCTCCTCCCTTCAGAGAAAGGTACCTCCTTCTTTGATGACCTGTTCTTTCCATTGGGATCTCACTCGCGGAGATCTTTCATTTAGGTCATTTTTTTTTTTTTTTTTTTGCCAGAGTGTCTTGGCTTTCCATGCCTGAAATACTCTCATGGGCTTTTCAGCTGGATCCACATGCCTTAAGGGCTGATTCTGAGGCCAGAGTGCTGTTTAGGACATCTGTAGGACATCTGCCATTCTATGAGTCTGCTGTGTATCTCGCTTCCCATGTTGGATCGTTCTCTCCCTTTTTTATTCTATCAGTTAGTATTTGCAGACACTAGTCTTGTTTATGTGATCCCTTTGGCTCTTAGTCCTATCATTATGATCAACTGTGAACTGAAATTGATCACTTGGAATAGTGAGATGGCATTGGTACATGCCACCTTGATGGGATTGAATTGGAATCCCCTGGTGTGTTTCTAACTCTACCGTTTGGGGCAAGTCAGCTTGAGCATTTCCCAAATTGCACATCTCTTGCCTCTCTTATTCCCACTCTTATATTTATATTCTTAAATTTCAACATTTAAGAATAACATTTTTTCAAAACTCACAGCATGTGTGAGTACATAGGCCAATTCCAAGTACATTCTACATAGTACTTATTTCAATTAATACTCACAACAACCATGGAGCTGGGTATTATTTTTAGCCCAGGTTGCAGATGAAGAAATTGAGATAAAAAGTATAAAAAATCTCCAAGGCCACATATCTTATGGAGAATATATGACAAAATAAAAACAGTATGATTCCACAGAGATAAAGACCCTTAACATCTAACATATACTACTTTCCCATGAAAGCACCCATTTATATAAACCTGATTTATATTATTGATTATTTAGTGTTTCACTGTGAGCAAAACTAATGCCACATATTCACAACTGGCCAAGATTAAGTTCAATTAGCAGGTATGTACTGTCACTGAAGTTTACCATGCCTTGGAAATTAACAAGAAATGTGGAATTTAGCATATGTTTATTCAACAAAGCTTCTTAGTGAAAAGAGAAGAAACAGTTAATCACATATCCAATACCTTCTTACTAGCTTTGGAATTTGTTCATGACTTGCTGGCAACCTGAATATTTAGTCATCTTTTCCTGAAAAACATATGCAAAGGTTTTATTTGCTCAACAACGGGAACTAAGAGATGTCCTATTAGATATCAAATGAGTTCTGGTAATTAAGCTGAGAGATTTAGGATAGTTTGTCATCTCACATATACCACAAAGGATTTTGAAGAAGGAAATCAGTCATTCTGATTGAATAGTACATGACTTTGGATATCAGAAAATAAAACTTAAAATATAGAACAACCAAAAGATTATTTACATCATCTAAAAATCAAATTTACATTAATATAGAAAATGTTGCTATTATACATTGAAATTCATTTTTGAATTTAAATCTTATTTCTCAGACATTTTGAGATTTGCTGAATTGTTTACATCCCTTATCTCTTCTGTTCAGGAACAGTGTTTTTTCCTTCATACTATTTGCTAAACTCTTTACTTAGTGTAGTTATGCTTTCGATCATTAAGTAAAGTGATAATAGATCTATGTAAAAATTAAAAATGTGAGTAGGAGAGGGAAGTAAAAGAAGGATTGGAGCATGGGTAGGAGGAAAGTAGTGTGGGAAGTATCACTATGTTCCTAAATCTGTACATATAAAATACATGAAACTTGTACAACTTAAAAAAAATTTAAAATAAATAAATAAAATAATTAACTCATATAAAATACACTTATTTTTATCTTAATTGACACATAGTAACATTTCAGTACCTGTATACAGTGTGACATTTCAGTAACTGTATACAACATGTAATGATCAGATAA
The DNA here is from genome assembly GCF_051225735.1 of Oryctolagus cuniculus. Lineage (NCBI taxonomy): Eukaryota > Metazoa > Chordata > Mammalia > Lagomorpha > Leporidae > Oryctolagus > Oryctolagus cuniculus. Next base: position 67,139,843 of record NC_142868.1, on the reverse strand, counting down.
GGGTAATTGATATATCCAGTGCCTTAAGTATTTATTGTTACTTTGTGTTGGGAATGTTCAAAATCCTACTTAAGGTTATTTTGAAATACACAATTCAAAACGAAAAGAAAAGAAAAGAACACAGAGCTAAGTATAGCAAGAAAAATTTAAGTCTATTTCTCAAAATAATTTTATTATTTTGTTGAGGGACTCAAATTTTAAATATCTAGAAACTCCATGGGGTATTCTGTGTTTGAGGTTAGATTTTATCATACTTGTGATTTCATAAAGTTTCAGTCCTAAATATATTGTTCATCTTTTTCTAGAAAATTAACTTCTAAGTTACAAGTATTCTTGATGACCTAATGCATATTTTATAGTTGGAAATTTAAAATAGATTTAAGCAGAAGCTCAATATTTTTATCTATTATCATAAACAATATGGATATTCTTAATTTTTGTATGTGGACATATGATGGGCCTTCAAAACCTTCATGGAGAAATATACATTATGAAACAAAACTGTACTTATTTCCACAATTTGTTGAACTAAAATAAACTTGCCTTTTAATTTCATCTTTTTCACAAACTTTTTTGAAGTTCACTTGCAGTCTCCACCATGATAAAGCAAACAAGAATAACAACAGTAATACTCAGAGGTACTGAAGTGTGAGACAGGATGTATCTTAGTATAATAAGTGAGTTCCTATTATTGACATACTAAGAGCAAGACGTGGAAGAAGACACGCCTTGTTATAATTTACTCACGATCTCTCTTATCCCAAATCATTGCTAAATAGAATTATAGTTTCTTTGTGGCTTTCTGTAATGCTCTAGCTACTGGCGTCATTTTTACCATTCCACTAGTGTGTCATAGATTCCAAATATAGAATACACCAAACTTAAGTCCAGTTTACAGCACTTGCTAGCACTGTTATTTGGATTAATTGCTTAATGTTTGTGACCCATTTTTAATGAGAATCCAAAGTTAATTGAGTTAATAATTAGGCATTGAAATCAGGACTGGCACATAAGCCTTCTAGAAAGGCTGTTATTGTATATTCTGGAAGTGCAAAATGGAGACAGATGCTAGTTAACTGAGATGGTTATTGTTCTTCAACTTTCTGTCATCTGTGTTTGGGTGCTTTTCTGTATACTTATCTGCCAGCAGCAATACACACCTTCCCTTACTTGACTAAACTGATTAGGTTTGGTGATTTTCTGTGTCTTTTCTTAAGTAGGTAAACTTCAGGTGTTAATACAGATCTTGTAAATATGCCCTTATTCTAAAAATTACTTATTCATAGATTTGAAGGCATATGTTCAGAGCTGTCTTATCTAAATTCTTTCCTTGGATTTCATGTTCAGTAGAGATGGGACTGGGATATTTGATTCATACAAATTATTTTTATTTCCATAAATGCTATTATTAGGACGGCCAAAATGTAGTATCTAGCACTTAGCCCTAAGAATCAGTCATTTTAATGACTACTCAGAGTCTTTCATGAGGCAAAACATTTTGAAATGAGAATCTATCTTTATCAATACTCTGTGTTCAATTGACATAACATGCTGTGAGCTCTCAGGACAAACAGGACTCTCAACTACATAAAGCAGAGTCTCTGTTGTTTACAGAATTTAAAATAAATTGTTTCAGTTCTCCATGGGATTGTTTCCTGTTGAGAAGAACCTCATAATTAAAAACAGCAACTGGAATAGAATTATAATGCAGGTATTTTGACAATGTGGGCACCTGGTATATTATCTTGAAATAAACTGACCTGTGGTTATTACCAATAGTGTTCTTTCTAGGCGGGATTTGCATAACTACAGAGAATTAGTCCTTCTGCCCATCATTTTGAAAAGAGCATAGAGTATTTAGTAGAGAGGAGGCAATTATGTTATTTGGGATAATAGTCAGATTTACTGTCTAGGACTGCTATTCTCTAAACACTACATGCATTTCAGTATAATTGCTCAGATCCTGTTTAGATGAAAGCTGATTCATTTTTTTCAGGTCTTTCTTTACACTCTCTTTTATTTTTATTGTTATTTCCTTAAGCAAGCCAGTCTAGCATTGGAAGCAAAAATGCTATTTAATATGAAATTAACATTTCATCTGCATTTAAAAGTGTTTGCTGGAAAACTTGAGTTGCTATTGATCAAAATTTTGCTGGAATTATGACTGCCCTTTGTGGGCAATGTTTCTTTAGTATATCTGTTGTTTATACTATTTATAAAATAAATGAGCTCCATAAATTTTACTTTTTTCATGTAGACTCTTTGGTACCCACTAATACCTTTACTAATTCTCTCTTCAGAGTGAATAACATACTAAAGAGCAAAGTCAAATGGCAAGTTGAAAGATTCCTCTATTTGACTTTGTTTTTAACAGAAAACCATAGAATAATTGAATGATTAAAATCAAACATATGTGGTTGTATTTTAACTATGGTTATAGCTACATATTACATCTTAAAAGTTTTACTTAAGTAGAATACTATAGGTCTTCATTTAGAACATGATGGGTATTGTCTCATATTCTTCTATATAAATATATTACCATTTTTTACTTCTTGTGAGAAAACCAAAAACTAAGCTTCCTATGTGGTTTATGTTAGTCTTTTTGTCTTAAACCATTCATAAAATCACTTTTATATTATTTGTAATGATTTTTCTAAATAATAGAAAATACCTAGCATAATTATATATGAGTATAATACTTCTGACACTTAATTGATGAGTTATTACAAATCTGCGTGGCATTTGGAGATAAATAATAAATAGTTATATGTGTATCATTTAAGATATCCTGAATCCATTATTCTGCAACTATTTTGGCAAAGTATGAATCCAGTATATATTTTAGAATAAACTGATATATGGTTACCAGTTATAAATGCTGTTTCTTGTGCTAATTGATCATAATCCACATATTAACCTAGAAATCACCACAAATATGTATTCAAAATACTGGTAGCACAAAATTGAGCTTGTTTTTTAAGTATTTGATGAAATTTATATCATTAAAGCATAAAGTTCATTGGACCTATTTTCATAATGCCTCAAAATCTACCACCTCCAATACACACACACACTAGAAAGTGAGAGGGAAAGTTATTGAGAGAGAAAGAGAGAGAGAGAGAAAAAAGAAAGAGGTGAGTTTGTACAACTTACACAATAAGCAAAATACCTATTATTAAGTCAGACCCCCTAAATACAAATATTTCAGAGCTCTTTCAAAGACTTCTCTTAGAGCATGAAATTGTTATATGGCATCCTAATTTAGCCAGTCCACAAAGCTATCTGTGATGGCAGAAAAGGGTTCTTTCTTGAAAGCTGTTCAACCTTCTTTGTCTATTTATATTCATTATTGCGCAGTAAGAACAGTGCGGTTTTTCATTACTTCATTGGCATGGGACGCACTGATTCAGTTTTGCTGTCACTTCTGACCCTTTTCCATTTCTCTTCACTTACACTTACTGAAAATCTACAGATTGGAGGAACAACATACACCGTACAATGCAGTACAAAATAAGCAGCACATCACAAATTAAATTGTCATGTTTAGTTTGAATTTAATAGAATTGCATGTATTGAATGAATAACAGAAAGAGCCTTATAAACAAGTACTATATTTTGTTGATATTCTGTATGTAATGCTTTTTAAAAATGTACTGTTATATCAGTCCTCTGAATGTATATTATATTATTATAATGGATAAGTTTTATTCCCTGTAAGATATTCAACTAAGGAAGAAAAAGTAGCTTGGTTACATGATTGATGTGATAATTTCAGAATTTTATTGTAAAATATGTGCAGTTAGTTAGTGTGAACTCTATTTTCAGCTCGCTCCTTAATTTTCCATAGCTTCCTTAATCATCTTACTTGTCTTATTTGTAAAGTTTCTCATATACTTTCATGTGTATTAGGTAAGCTATATTCTTCAGTAGCATGGGAAATTGCTGGACTCCTTTTTTTTCTTAAATTTTACAATATGTAATAGTATTAATATAGTTAATTCTTTACTATGACTTATATAACTTGGAAAAGAATTCTTGAAAATCTACACTTTCCTAATAATAATCATGGATGGAAAAGTGATGTTGAATTTTAAAGGAATTTAAGAAAAGTAATTAGTTCTCAAACAGCAGAAAACCAGTTTAAAATATGCACTTTTCCAGCTTAGAGAATTCACTTCCATAATCACTATTGAATTCACATTTATTCTTTTTCTGACAAAATAGATAAGGAAAACCTCCATTGTATCCAAATGCCTTGGGTGTGGCTTAATGCTCTCCCATCCTCTTCTGAATATTATCACTTATAAAGAATCCAGAAAAAAAATGTGATAATTCATTCTGTTTTCCTGGAAGCTACAGAATGCATAAAATCTCCTCTAGCTGCAGTTTACTGAGATTTCAACAAGAACCAAGACTGATCAATGGAAGGGGGAGAAAAGAACCAGAGATAGAAGCCCTCTAAAGAAGTGCCTCTGACACCAGAAAAGTCTGTGTTGTGCTCAAAATATCTCGAAGCATCTCTCGATCTTTGTTGAGTCCCTGCAGGCATCATGGTATCTGACTTCCTTACAGTGAAAACACTGGAAAAGGATGAGGCATCTTATATATTTAGTCATAAAAAAGTCTGTAAACACTGTTCAAAAACTTTTCTGTTGTTACTGGCAGTAACTAAAATGCTGGTTTTATGAGCACTGTGTTCATAGAAACTTGTAACATAAAATGAAAGCCTATCTCCACATCGAAAGCTTTAAGTGTGCTACCTTGATGTCATCCCTTTACCTGTGAGAGAACTGAGGAAGCAAAGTTTGTGTCGATCACTTGTGTGATTTTTTTCAGTGGCATTTCCACAGTAGTTGATCGGGCTGCTTGAGGCACTCCACTCAGGTCATGATGACTTGATTATTATCCCTGGAAAAGTCTTACCCTTGATTCTTTTGCAATTTCAATTGCAAAACACATGAGCCAAAGTGAATATGAATGCAGTAGTAAGTGTATACATGAAGCACTATATTACGTATTATATATTTTCACATAGTATATTATACATATATATAGCATCTTGACGGAAAAATCTGTGACTTCCATACATTATTTGCCAGACTGTGCTTTAAAATTGTAAAAAAAAAAAAAAAAAAAAAAAAAAAAAAAAAACTAGGGAAAAGTTAAAAATGTTGTGCAACCTTTTTGGGGTTTGAATTCTCACATGCTGCTAAAAGTTTGAATTCAATTCAACAACTGGTGCATACATTAGAGTAGTTTATTTCCTCTATTTCCACTAAGTCACTGAGCCTTTCACAGAGTATCATGTAGCTTCATATATATTTAAAGATTTGGCAGGATAATAAGAAGTATTACAATGTTGAGACACGGTTAATATTCATTACTTCATTTATTTCATAATTATTCCTTATGTACCTAAAATGTGCCTAGCAATTTTCTTGGCAGGATGTTTACCAAGCTAATATGTTTGTTTTTGTTTTTTGTTTTTTTTTGTCTTTAAGTATATTGCAAATTGTTGGAATATTGCTAAAAACATGAACTTCCCAGTTTGAATTGAGCTATATTTGTTTCTCAATAGAATAGACTGACAAAAGTAATTCTTGGAATTTAGAAAGAAAAAAAATCCCTTCACAATGTTCAAGGGTGAAAAACAATTTTAATTTTATTTATTTGAAAGGTAGACAGAGAAAGAAACAGACAGCTCCCATCTATTGGTTCACTCCCCAAATGCCCACAAAAGCCAGGGTTGGACGGGGGCCAGGGCCAGAGCTGAAAATACAATACAGGGATCCGACGTGGATGGCAACGACTCAATTATTTATGCCATTACCACTGTTCCCCAGGTTCTACACTGGCAGAAAGCTGGAATACAGAGCCAGAGCTGGGCTTTGAACCCAGGCACTCATGTAAGATGCTGACATCCAAACAGATATCTTAACTGCTTGTCCATACAACAGATAGGGCAAACGTCCTCTCCCAGAAAACAGTTTTGTCTTTCATGAAATACTGAGTAATGATATTTGGCTTGATTGTGGTAGAGATCAGTGCTAGTAGACAAGGTGGGGAGATGGATTATGAAATCCATGCACTTTTTTTGAAATGTATATGTTCTTTTTGAATATCTTAAGTGTAGATTTCAAAACTTCTTTGCACCAAAATGAACTTCTAATTCATAATCAATTTTTCCTTTTAATTCAATTTTCCATGAACTTATTGAAGTTGCTCCTATTTGTTGAATAAATCACTAGGTGTGAAATTCTTGAGTAAATATTCTGTTTATTGTGGCACAGTGAGTTAAGCCATCACTTGCACTTGCAGTCTACATTGGGGTGAGGGTTTGAGTCCCAGTTACTTCACTTTGGATCCAACTTCCTGCTACTGCACTGGGGAAGGCAGCAAGAGATGGCTCAAGTGCTTAGGCCCAGGCCATGCCTATGAGAGACCAGAATGCAGTTCCTAGCTACTGGCTTAGGGCTGGCCCAGACCTAGCTATTGTGCTTATTTTGGGAAAGAACCAGCACTTTCTCTCTCTCTCTCTCTCTCTCTCCTTCTCTCTCTCTCTCCTTTTCTGTCACTCTGCCTTTCAAATAAATAATTTTAAAAAAAAAATAAGTTCTAATCATTCTTTTGTAAACCTATGTCCAACATTGCAAGAAAGTAGCTGAACATGTGTAAAATGTTCAGCTCTGCTCTCAGATTTACTTTAAGAGAGAACCAAAATCAATCCCTGGGAACACTCAACATCTACTAATTTTTGATCATTAGATGTTCTTCTTTTGGAGCATTAACCATCTCAAATAACATTTTATTAATGTTCTAAAATATATACCTCTGCCTAGCGAAGTCATTTGGAAGTCTTTTTCTTCCTGGGAAGCTAATCCATCATCTTTCTAATTTAAAAAGAGTTTCAGTTGGAAACATGTTTGGTTGCTGGTAACCATTAAGAGAAAAAAAAGCATAAAAAAGGACAGATGTCAACTCGAGTACTATCTAATTTAAAATCTGGTTTTGGATGTGCTGTCCTCAATTTAAAGCCACAACTTGGGTACTGATGGAACAAATGACAACAAGAACTAAAGATAAAGTCACAGGGCCCAAATTAGGACCTTTTTAACCAATAGGGATAATGCTTAAAATACTAAAATTAGAAAGAGCTTAAAGTGTATGTTTTTAACATAGTAGTAACCAATTAAAACATTTAGAAAATTTTATGGTTAGATTTAGAAGCAAAATTTTAAAAAAGATAAAAGCAAAAATAAAAGCTAGAAATCTTGATATATATTTAACAGACCTGTTGTCTTACTTTTGCTACAGTGCTTTTGAAAACCATTTGCGATTAAGGGTAGATAACAGAAATTGCTCAAGTGTTGTGTTTCACTGATCTACATTTTCTTTCCTTAATGTGGTTTTCACATCCTGCTGAACCTATAGAGTACATTTAGGCTGTATGCCATGTTCCAGTTTCAGACTAATTTTATAAGATTTTATATGTTGGTCCTTTTTTCCATTAGGAAGTGTTTGATCAGCTTACTCATTCTGTTATTTTTATGTCAATGCGGTAATATCCTATAGAGTTATCTATAAAATTATGTTTGCCTTATGCTACAGCCAACCCATATATGTGGAAAAGGGGGAAACTACTAGCTCTAACACAACTTCTGATGGATTAACCTATATTAATCTGTCATAAGTGTATAACCATTGAGTCCAGGCTCATAAACAGTCCACACACATACCTTAAAGCAGAGCTAAAGATCTGTATAAAGTCAACAGCAAATCTAAAATCTTCTACAGGCCACACAAGTTGAGATTCATTCTTTTTTTTTTTCTTATCTTTTTTTTTTCCATTTCCCTCTTCCTTCGTCCTGTTTTTCTTTCTCTCCTGCATTCCTTCCTTATGTTTTCATTCTTTTTTAAATTTCTTTCTTATCTTGCTTTCAATTATTTTCTTTTCCTAATTTCCTTCAATAACATCCCTGCCATTTTATTTTTTTTCCATCTTTTTCATCCTATTTGGTCTTTCATTATATTTATTTTTCAGTCTATTTGTTGTCACTTGTTCACTGAAAATTAGGTAGGTGTAATAGAAAATATAGCTGCCGCCTGCACTGCTGGCATCCTGTGTGGGCGCCAGTTTGAGTCCTGGCCGCTCCACTTCCAAACCAGCTCTCTACTGTGGCCTGAGAGGGCAGTGGAGGATGGCCCAGGTCATTGGGCACCTGTACCCATGTGGGGTATCTGCGGGAGGCTCCGGCCATTGCAACTATCTGGGGAATGAACTAGCAGATGGAAGACCTCTCTCTCTCTCTTACTCTCTCTCTCTTTCTGCCTCTCTGTAACTCTGCATTTCAAATAAATAATCTTCAAAAACATATAAATATTGAGAAGTTTTTATGTGCATATATCTAAGACTTTAAGGTGCACAAGCACACAATCTCATTCTTTACAATATTTTTGTAAGTGAGTAGGGACATAGTGACTAAGCAAGGTTAATTAACTTTCATAAACTCACAGAGTGGTAGGATTAGAAACCAGGTATGTCTATTCCAGGGCCCCTAGTGACGTCGACACTTTATAACTCTTTTGCTGCCTAGATTTTATTTGTCAGCCAATCACTTGCCACCTGTTTCTTCTTTTTGACCCTGTGGAAAACATACACAAACGACACTTGGCACTTTTTCTTCTTCACTCAATAAAAAAATGCACTAACTTGTGCCAGGCACTGAATAGTCAGTTTCCATGATGATGATTATGATAATGATGGTAGCATACACTTCTGTTGCCATCTGTGGGCCCAAAGCTATCTTCACCATTTTACATGGATAAATGTATACCATTCATAATGAGAGCTTAGCTGTTTATCTTAATTAAAGGTGGAGTGCTGAGCATAATCAGCACATGGCCACTAGTCACAGGTTCCTGTTAAGACAAAGATGTTTTGAAGCTGGAATGTCTTTGCAAATGGCCTTCATTTTCATGACCAGGTGCTACGCATTTTCAACCAATTCAAGTGAAATTGAATAAAATCTTCAAGTAAGACATATTTTGAGGTGATAATGCAGAATATATAAACTAACCAGCTAACATGTTATTTTTTGAATAACAGAATAGCATTAGGAAGGAAGGAAAAGTGAAACAAATATATGCCTATGACTTGCTTTCTTTTTAAATGACCAAATTAGAAGGGTTATCATCTGTACATGATTTGTTAAAAATTCAAGGCCATTTAAGAATAATTTATTTCTTAAAGATTAGTATCATATACTTTGCTTCACATAGCAGTGTGATAATTTTTGGATGATTGGCCGTTTGATATTTTGTTTTTTTTATGTTATTTTTTTAAAATTTATTTATATATTCGAAAGGCAAAGTTATAGAGACAGGAGAGACTGAGAGAGAGAGAGAGAGAGAGAGAGAGAGAGAGAGATCTTTCATTTGCTAATTCACTCCCCAAATGGCCACAGTGGCCTGCACTGGGCCTCTGAAGCCAAGAGCAAGGAGCTTCTTCTGGGTCTCCCACATGGGTTCAGGGGCCCAAGCACTTGGGCCATTCCCTGCTGCCTTCCCAGATTCATTAGCAAGGAGCTAGATTGGAAATGGAGCATCCAGGACTCAAACTGATGGGATGCCAGCACTGCAGATAGCGGCTCAATCTGCTATACCACAGTGCCATCCCTTGATATTTTATTCTTATGGATCTTTTGTGCCCCTGCATCTGTTTTAAGCACAGTCAAGAAAATGTGATAATCAATTCAAAATTTCTAGTTATTGTTAGCTATACATGTATATAAATAAATACTCCCAAATTCCAAATGAGAACAACATTGGACATTAAGAAAAAAAAATAACTGTCAGGTATGAAAAGACATATTTCTCATAAAAAATCATTGATTTTGAGTTACTCCAAATTTGTTTAACATATCCTAACTTAACATAGTAGCTTGGTGATTCATCTGTATGGACTACCATTTTGGAGCAGAAAAAAAGAATCTGTGGATCTCTTTAGTTATCTACAAGATAGCACATTTAATTATACCATTGCCCAGCAGGGAAAAGTTCATGGTACTTCTTCTTGATTTATAGCTCTGGGGTTAAATACTCAATAGAATCATTATCAAATCTGAATCATTATTTAGCCAGAAGTTTTATATCTCAAAGAAGAAAAGCAATTAGATGCTGATTAGAGAATTTAGCTGTGACTACCTGGACACACCACAGGCAAGATATTTTATTTTACTCTATTCCCAAATCCATGAATAATGTAGTATTAGTTGCACTTCCTACATCATTCCCATTCTGAATTTGGAACCTGACTACCATTTGAAAAGTATTTTCTCTTTTCCTTTTTTAGCATTTTATTGCAGAGAGGAATGCCCATGTGCTCCTGGAAGCTGTGTAGATACGTGCAAATAATTAGTCCTCATTTTGACCAAACAGCCTTTTTAACAGCTAAATGACACTTCTTAAAGAATAAATAAATGCTTTAAACGTTGATAATTCTGCTCAGAGAAACGAGTTCCCCTCCACAGTCACTTTACCAGGCAAATCATCTCTAGATATTTGCTTCCCTCTTAACTTTTCTTGCTTTTGCACTTAAGCTCTGCATTATTCAGCTTAGTTAACATGTAGAGCAGGAAGCTGTTTCTTAACTTTTGTCCCTCTTTTTCGAAGGTAATTTGATATATATTAACTGGGATTCTGCATTTGTTACTCTTTCTGATCTGTTTAAAAATTCTTTAAATGTTTTTAAAGCTGATATTCTTGTAAAGTCCATCATACTAATATGGAAGAGATTACATAGTGATGAGGATATACATCCTTTTTCATTTTCTCAATTTTCCCTTCTTTTTATTTCCCTAGATTAAGCAAAGTGAATTGGAAATTAACTAGTAAAAAAAAGGTGATTTAAATATGTACAATATAGTAATTATGTAACAACAGTTTTTTGGGGAGAAATTATACCTAGTTAAGTAGATACAGAGTACTAATTATTATTTATAGCCTTTATTGTTATATGCCTGCAAGTGACAAAAGATTAAGTTTCATTTAACTTTGAACAGCTAGTAATTATAAAATATAATGCCAACTGTCAGAAAAACCATTAGCTTATATACACCTAATCTTTGAAATTGAATTACAGTATTATAATTCTTCTATGATTCTTGCTATATGCATTTTAAAAGTATTAAATAAAATACTAACCATTGAAAGTTTCCTTTTTCATCTTCTTTTCTAAGTGTTTATTTAAAACAAATGACTTGGAGTTTATAATACAAATATATAACTATAATCTCTTTTACGGTACCAGTGCTATTTAGCTGTAACTTATTGGTAAACATGCTAAAAATTAAAGATTTTTACACTTTTAATCAGTGCCAAGAAAAAGCAGACATTGAGCAAAAAGATGTGTGATTTTTGATGGTTTAGAATCAGTATTCTATCATTCAAATATATGTAGGGAAAGAATACACAGGATAGTAGAGCAATAATAGTGATAACAGCAGAAAAATGTGAGGGTATTCCAAAAGTCCATGGAAAAATGGAATTAAAAGATAAGTATGGGGCCAGTGTTGTGGCACACTGGGTTAAGCCACTGCCTGCAATGCTGGCATCCCATATGGGCACCAGTTTCCATCTTCAAATCCAGCTCCCTGCTAATGTACCTGGAAAAGCAGCTGAAAATGGCCCAAATCTTCAGGCCACTGTACCCACATGAGAGACCAGGAAAAATCTCCTGGCTCCCAGTTTTGGCCTGGTACAGCTCCAGCCATTGAGGGCATTTTGGGAGTGAACCAGTGAATAGAAGATTCTCTCTCTCTCTCTCTCTCTCTCTCTCTCTCTATCTCTATCTCTCTCTTTCTCTGTCTCTCTGTACCTCTGCCTAATCTGCCCATTGCTTTTTCATATTCATGAATTTTTTGTAAGCACCCTGTAAGCATAGATTCAAATATATTTTACTCCAACACAAACATTTTATTTCCATTATCACTGAACTTTTAAAAGTCTGCTCAAATATAAAAGATTTCTGTGTAGATAATGTTATGCTAAAGCACTTACTTGATTTTCTTAATTAATCCTCAGAACAATCCACTGTTATACAGCCAGTTGGCAAATAACATAGCATAAACTTACATCAGACTTCTGTTGCTCAGATCCCAGTGTGTTTACCACTCTTGATTCATCAATTCCTTTAAACAACCACAAGGTGAATGTAAAGATGTGTACAGTACATGGTTACTTGATTTTTGTGTTCCAAGATACAAGTATGAAAAGAATATAAACGTACTGAAAGGCAGCACTACCTTTACTTTACTATCACTTAATATACATAGCTTTTCCCCATTCCCACTGGTTATACCTCAGTTTCATTGGTTGCAACCATATATCCTCAAATAAACTAAAAATCTACATATTATTCAATTACTTGTTTAACTTAGGGAGTTAAATTGGAAGTATAGTCTAAATTTCATTTGTGTTGATTTTCTTTTAAGAAATATGCAGTCTGCTTTCCTTCCAAATTGTGATTAATATGGCTTATGTAATCTTTTTGATGCTTCGTTTACCAGAAAAAATATCCAAATCCTATTCCATTTTGTTGTTCTTAGAATGTTTATTTCCACTTCTCGTATCCAATTCACTAAGGAGTGTTTTAGCATCTCCTGTTCTCGCTTCAACCCAGCCCTGTGTGGTTTCCAAAGATGGCTTTTCTTTCTGTGGAATGACAATGATCCAAAGCCTGATAATTGAGCACTCTTCCTACCATGTGGAATTTAAAATAAACCTATCACCATGAAGACAAAACTTTTCTGTAGCTGTATTTGGCTTTAGTAATGGTAGAAGTTTGAGGCTTTTTAAGAACACAGTAATTTTGACTTGGCCACAAAAAAATCAAGGACCAACTGAGGTACAGCTGTAAGAGAAAACACCAAGGAAAAGCAGTCTGAGTACCAAGTCACATCTCAGTGTTGTTCTGGCTCTAGGACCTCTCCCCTGGTGCCCTCAACATGCTTTTTAAGTTTTCACCTTTTTAATCTGTCCAAGCTAAAATCATTTCCCTTATGTCAGGCTAAGACTTCAGCAGTTCCCACTATATCTGACATCTTTCCAACTGTCGTCAATGTATACACGCATGTTTTGCTGCTTCAATTCAGCTTAAAGATGATTTTCTTCAAACTTACAACATGAGTTCATAATACATGGATGTGCTACTGTTTGAGAAGATGTACATTATAGTCATCAAGAGCACAGTAGACGTAGACTCTTGGGGAACTCAGTTAACTTCTTTGTGTGTTAGTTTCCTCATATGGAAAAGGGGGACAATATAAATTGGAGGTATATATAAAGACCTAAGACTAGTACCTGAGATAGTCTTGAATTCAGCAGTTCTTGAAAGTACAAAGGAACATACTTTTATAGAATTTATATATAAATATCTTACACTAGTACCTGAAATATTCCTGAATGCATCTTGAATTCAAAATCTATTGAACGAAGGAACATGATTTTAGAGATTTTGGAAACTTCATGCCTGTTTTATGCAGCAAATCTCTCATTTTTCTCTCCGCATTTAAATTTTACTGAGTTTCCTATGTCCTGCCACAACAAATCCCAATGCCACTAATTTTTTACTTATTTGCAAAATAGAGAAGGCTGACAAAGTATAAAGCAGAAATTGCCAGCTTTTTCCACTGTTAGAGTCGACCACCCGAAAAACGTCACCAAGAGACACGTCTCTTATGCAAACAGCACAGGGAAGTTTTATTGATTATCCAGCATGCTGGGGCTGTCTGACCATACATGAACAGAGCATCCCCGAATAACCAAAGGTTAGGGTTTATAAAGGCAAAAACCGCAAAACCGGGAAGGGGAAGAGAATACACGGTTGCTAAGCGGTTGCTAAAGTCTTACAATCAGCAATTATGATCTTAAGACATAGACAAATCACATCTTCATTATTAGCCCAGGTAACCCAGGTGCAACCTTTCTACTTTTAAGCTTGAGCAATCATGCTAGGGGGTTTTTGTGCGTTGCCAAGGGTGATGTAGTGCACTGCTATTGTCCGACTATTTGAGATTATAGTTTCGGACCAGAGTCTCACGGTGGGGGGTTGCTTTCCTAGAATGCAGTCTCAAGTGCTCCAAATTGGAGTCCCTACTGTCAAGGTGCTACTTCACTCTGTTTTATTTTCACAGCTGCACCAGGAAGGTTTAAAACTGTAAGCTTAAGCTTAACTTTTTACACCCGCACATATACAATTTTAACTCTTCACCACCTGAAGAGTTGCTGAGGTATTCAGTACAATATGATGGTTATTGCAGTTCACATACATTTTAAGTGTGTCATTTATAGGAAAACTCCCAGAATATATGTTTGGAGATGATTCCCATTGTTACAATATTTGCAGTTTTATCTCTTTTTTTGCTTGTGATAAAATTTATTCATTTGAATTATAAAAAACTGACCAATACACAAAGACTTGTAAAAATCCTTTCCAACCAGTCTTCTTTGCCTAAGAGCTGCAGAATAGCCAATGAAGCTAATTCATTGCACACAAGGGAAAATCTGTTTACACCATGAAACCTGTTTTCCTATGTGATGCCCGATGCTGGCACAGTCAAAACTGAAAACATTGGCAAAAACAAAAACACACACACAAAGACTTAAATAAAGAGCATGTATGGCAGATGGTGGAGATGAATAGTTGATCGTCACTGTCTGCTAGTCTGACTGTACTGACTTCGAATTGTTGCAGTACCATAATTTCTCCATGATTATCTGTGAAATTATGTTGACTGTTAAGCTCTGATTCATGCTTTTCTTAAATCATCTGTGGGAGAGATGACAGTCTAATTGCACTCCTGAATTTTTTACACTATGAGTTTGTTAAGCAAGACATATTTTACTAAAGAAAAAGCCCAAATGTATGTAATTTGACATTGTGGCAGATTAATACTTAGGCATTAGACCGGCACTACAATTAGACAGCTTAAATGTGTCCTACATCTTAATGTCTATATGACTTTAAGAAGTCACATTAAGTTCTCCAAGAAAAGGTCTGTTGCCATTTCTCTGATTGAAATAAATCAAAGTCTATCAGAGGATTTAAGTGAAGCACGAGAATCCTCATCACAATTGCACCTAATTCTAGAAAATTGAAATCTAGAGAATTAATTGTAAATTCAGAATATCTCAGGATGAGAAACTGTATTTACAGTAGACTTCCTGAAGTGGTTATTGAGAATGTAACTCTTATTCCTTGAGTTATCTGATTTCTTTTTCAATTATGATGAAACTTCAGGCTCTGAAGTAAAATTTTAAATGACAACAAAAATGCAATTTACAATTCATATGACTTTGTATGCATATTAAAATTACATTAAACTGTACCAAATATCATATAACAATAAATAGGTTACTCATAAATTGCCTAGGATATAAAGCTAGGAAAAAACTTGTCAATCTACTGACTGAACTTAAAATAATCCTAAAGTTGCTTTTCATTACAAATACTTTCTTGCTAATCCCTGTGAGAGAAACAAGTAAAAAACAAGTGACAAGCAAGCAATAAACATCAGGAAGTCACAGAAGTACTGTAAATCTTACAAAGCACTCTGGTACCTGGATATGTTTCTTTAATCTTATGTCAAATTCTCTTTGTCTTGTTGGGAAGACATGGTGCCCACACTTAGAATGGTGTAAAGCTATTCCTCTGGTAATAACACCAGGAGCAGCTATCACTGAGGGGTGGAGGAAAGGTGTTATCATCCAGAAAATTGAGTTGTTTACATTTTACTGGACAAAAGCAAACAGGACTGTTTTTGTTGATCATATACAAATAACACGGACAATTAGGTTCTAGAGTGAAGTGGAAATTTCAGAAGTGCAAAATAAAAGTTCTTGAGTAGATACTTTAAACATAGATGTCCAGGACATGAAAATCAAGGTTTTTCATCTCAATTTCCTTTAATGTATGAAATACAAGTAGAAAGGATAAAATGCATCAATTCCATGCTGTTCCAGCTCTGAACAGAGAAAGCATGTGGATATGTACTGTTTTCCTATTTCAGCTGTAAAATGTTACTACAAACTTAGGAACATAAACAATAAAAATTTATTCTCTTTACATCCTATATGTCAAGAGGCTGACATGAATCTCATATGACTAAAATAAATTCTCAGCGTGGCAGCATTCTTTTCTGGAGATGCAGGAGGGGATTATTTCCTTGCTCTTTCTAGTTCATAAAGCCTGCCCACATTCCTTGGTCTGCAGCCCCTTCATCTTCAAAGCTAACTGTGTCAAGCTGAATTTTTTTCACATAACTTCACTCTGATACTGCCTTTTCTTCTGCCTCCTGCTTTCAAAGCTCTGGTGATTACAAATTGGCAAATTTTGGCAATGCAGAATAATCTCCCTGTTTTAAGTTCAATGAATTAACAGCATTAATGCCATCTGGAACCCTAATTCCCCATTGCCATGTTACCTAACATGTTCTCAGTTTCCAGATATTAGGATGTGTATTTGGAAAGGGCCTGTTTGATCTCTACCACAGAGAGGCTATGAGAACAAAGGCACAGACCAAGTGGCTTCTGTAACATACCAGCCAGCACTGGAATTACTTCTGAATACAGTTGGGAAGGTGTCATGCAAACTCGAGGAGATCCAGAGCTTGTTTCTCCATCCATCATAGGCTCCAGTGAGATTCAGCAGTGAGATTTTGCCACTCTCCAAAGCAACAGGAAGTAAATAAAGGAAAACATTTCAATGAGCAGCAAAAATCAATGAAGCAAACTGATCCAGTGATGCTACATTGATTCCTTCCCTTTTAGCTGCTCATTCAGTTTTGTTTGCTGGTCACCATTGATCATTTCTTTCCTTTTCCCTTTATTTAACTGCTTTGCATTCCTGAGTTCTTCAACACTCTTTTGGTTTTAATCATGATTGCCAGTGTAGTTTCCACTGATAACTCATTGACCAGAGTAAAGAGTCAGCATTCCACCTCTCAAGCAGCACTTCAGAGCTCAATGTCTGCTTGCAGCTGTCCTCAAAGGTCACAGTCAACAAAATTTATAAATTCTTGGGGTGTTTAACTTCAGACACTTAAATAATTTAACCTCAAATGTTAATGCAGTTGAACCTAAATTATTTTTTCTACTTCTAAATATATGTTTCATTATTTGTTCAAAGCTGTCAGTGAATAATTTATTTACAACATACTTGTGTAATTTTTGCTTTTTGAGGATTGCTGTTGAGCTATTAAATATTTCTTAACCTTTGATTCTTATGCAAAGGAAAAAAATGTCTAAGTGTAAAAAAGCACCTTCCTTCTCCCATAAACAAGAATGCTGGAAACACACTCAGTGTCTAATTCAGGGATCTTAAACCCTACTGAAGACTTTTTATAAGTTTTAGAATGGGGGGGGGGGGAGAGAGAGAGAGAGAGATTGATTTACTGGTTCACTGCTAGGTGCCCACAATGACTGAGGCTGAACTTAAGTTAACCCAAGAGTCAGGAATACAAATACATAGATGCCAGAAACCCAAATACTTGCACCATCGCTGCTGCCTTCCAAGGAAGCTGGAGACAGAAGCCTGAACCAGGTATCAAATCCAAGTACTGCATTGTGGAATGGGGACGTCTTCAGCAGAGGCTTGACCAATAGGCTAAATACCCCCACCCCCAACTGAAATTTATGCTGAATTTGTGGATACATATCTGCATAAAATTTTGCGGATACATATAATGGTGGGGAGGAAATACTTCTAGTTTTCAAAAGATTATTAAAGCCTCTGAATCCTGAAGCAAATAATTTCTAATATTAGAAATCCCAAAAGACTAGAAGGAAAATCATGAAATCTATCATTATTTACAATGGACAAATAAATACGAATGGTCAAGAATGGTGTCTGTTCTTAGTGACGTAATCATGACTAACATGTGAAGCAAACGTCATCAGCCCCTCTCTGAGTTTTGTAAATGCCCTTGATTGTTATCAGAGCCTCCTCTCATTTCCAGCACTTCCTTTCCTTCCACTCTGCTCCATCAGAGGAGAGGCTCTGCTGCCTCTAATTGTGCAAGGGTGAAGAGGGGAATCAAAGAGAAACCACATCTCAGATGTGCATAAATTGATCACTCTCAAGCAGTCACCATCCATTTTTCTGCTGCAGTGCAGTTTTCATGTGCCAACCAGCAGATTCATGTTTGAGTTGAATCAGCAAGACTGTTTGAGATGTGGCATGCACAGTTTCCACTGTATGTGATAATGCTGCATTCAGAATGACAGTGGTCTAAGCCTTAGGGCAGTAAATGCTTCTTGAGATACATTCAAGTGCTTTTTAACTGAGTTTTGCCTAAGGTGTAGGGGAAAGTTGCTGATGCTTTCAAACATGTTTAAACATTTTAATATTGTCTTGACATGTCAGCCCAAACTAAAGCACTCCTAGGAATAAGACAATGAAATTCTGTAATTAAAGGGCCAGGACTTCCAGTTTTAA
The DNA here is from genome assembly GCF_051225735.1 of Oryctolagus cuniculus. Lineage (NCBI taxonomy): Eukaryota > Metazoa > Chordata > Mammalia > Lagomorpha > Leporidae > Oryctolagus > Oryctolagus cuniculus. Next base: position 67,121,347 of record NC_142868.1, on the reverse strand, counting down.
ATGGTAGCTCTCTCCTTGAACTTCTCAATGAAATGTGCTTACAACACTGAAACTATTCTTTTGAAGGGTTGTACTTGCAAGTAATAGTGGTCATTTTGTTATCCATGATGAGCATACAGAAAAGAAGTAGAATGTATTATTCCCAGATCTCAAAATATTTAGAATAATTTGTTTATTGCAAATAATACAATATCATTGATCATTTTTGTGATCTTACTGCATCAATAAACAAACATAATTCAGTAGTTTCAAACAACAAGATTTAGCACGTCTCACATTTCTGCAGATTAGCTACATGGTTCTTCTGCTATTTTTACCGGTCTCACTCATTGGGGAGCACACACCAGGACAGTTGGATGGGTGTGGGCATTGCTGCGAATGCTGGTCTACTTCTCAAGTGATGTTTCATCTTCAAACAAGCTAGATCAGCCTTTCTCTCAGGATGGCCATCTCAGTTCCCAGGGCAGAAGCAAAAGCTGTTGGCCTCTAGAGAGCTCTGCTGCAAATAGCACAGTTATCACTTGCGCCACATTCTAGTTGTCAGTGCTATCCCAGCTTCAAGGGCTAGAAAACAGAATCCACCTCTTGACAGTAGGAGCAGTAATATCTCCTTCCAGAGTCCTATGTAAAGGGAGATTAGTGGAGTTTCTGGTGTTCTTTTGCATTTTAAAACAGTGTGGCCACATCGTGAAACTTGCCAGACTCATGCTGAATGACTTTTTTGTCTTATTATTTTTGATGAATGAACGGTGCACTGGATTTTAGGTATTTGCTCTGCTTTTGTTGTCTTACCAGGATTTACAACTTTGCAGCCTTGCGTTCATCTCTTTTTAATACTAGATGCATCATCAAAACAGTGTTCCTGTTTATGTTGCCCATGCAGACAAAGCAAGATACCATGCCAGTGACCCAATGTTTTAGGGGAAAATTTCAGGTGCAATGATTAACCATTAGAATGATCTGTTTAGGTTATAGAAATAAGTCCAAATAATAGTTCCTCTGTCTTTGAAGTTTGAACAACAGTGACACATACTGAATAAATGTTCTGGGCAAACTCTTAAAGAAGTGTGGGGAAGGGGCTGGTATACAGAATTTTGTGGCCAGTGTATTTTCCTAAATAGATGGTAGCTCTGGTGTACTGCAGAATCTATTAACATAAATCCAATAGCATTACTAGAAAAATAAAATATAAAAGCAGATATATATTGATAGATTATAGCCACTGGATATAACAGTGACTATAACCTACAAGTCACTGAAAACTTTGAGTGCATCAGGGACCTTATTAAGGCCTGTATATGCACTGACTCATCTTACAAAGAATGAGGAGTAGGTATTTTTTATAAATCTCACATTGGTATTGGTCAGTTTTTCATGTTTATGTCAAAGTACCTGAGGCGCTGCTTTATAAGGAAAGTGGTTTATTTAACTCACGACTCTGCAGGCAGGAAGTCTAAGTAGCATGAGGCAGATTGTGGTGAGGGCACGTTTTGGCTGCATCCCTTCATGGTGGAAGACACAGAGGATACATGGGGCTGTACTCTTAGTAATCTAATCTAACCCACTTGCTTCCCAAAGGCCCACAGCTACACACTATCATCAGATTAAGTTTCCATTCTCATCATACCATTGACTAATGACTTTGGAGCTTATCATTTCACAAATTGAGGGGATATTGTACTTAGATTGTACCAAGGAACTTGCAACTCTGAGAAGCCTTCCTAAATTCCCCAAACAGGCAAAAGGCAGGGATTTTTCAGTCATTTATATAAAAAAATCCAAGTCCAACTCAGAGTGCATTTTTAGGTTTCTGTCCCCTCACCCCTAAGTTTTATTTGCTATGGTAATAATTTTCTGTGTAAATAATTTGAACTAATATTTATTTTATGATTTCTTCTCAGATCTATTTTATAAGGAAAATAATAATAAACCACTTAATCATTTGACTTAACAGAAGATATTTTCATTCAGACTAGTAATGGCAATTAAAAATAGTAAAGGCAATGTAAAAATAATTGTTGAAAAGTAGTTTCCAGTTATTCATTTTATTATATTGATGTCTACATAAACATTTTAATTTTTAAAAAATTTTTGAGTGATAAAGAGGGACAGGCAGGCAGAGATTGTCCATCTGTTGTTTCAGTCCCTAAATGCCCACAGTGTTCACAGTTGAGCCACCCTGAAACCAGGATCCAGGAATTTAATCCTGATCTCCCACTGGGTGGCATGGACAGAAGTACTCAAGTCATTACCTGCTACTTAGGTGTACATTAGAACAAAGACAGAAGAGAGTGGAGCAATGAGTTGTATTTAGGCATCCTGACTGAAATCTTAACCAGTAGGCCAAATGTCTATCTTTCATTGTTCTTGTTCATTCTTTTTGTAAAACCAAATTCCACCAGAATTTAAATGTTCATCTAGGAAAAAAAAAAGTCTGAGTACATCAGGAAACTGAGAAGTATAAAAAGGAAAACAAATTCTTTTTAAAAATAAAAGGAAAATGCTTCTGCTTTTATTTTCCTTGAAAAAAGAAGAAATATCACAATTTTTCATGTGCAGAATTTTGCCAAATGTTAAGAATATACTAGTGCTTGATTTTGAAGGACAAATTGGAGGAATGGTGTGAATATCTGAGAAGTCTATCCATTCACTAACAATCCCTTTCTCTCCTATGATCAGGAAATTAAGTATATAAATTGTCAATTAAACAAATAAGATGACACATACAGCATTAGGTATCTGAGCTTTAACAGCAGTAAGGAAAACTCATTTGTAATGTTTAAAAACTAAATGCTGGGCCTGGGGTTGTGGCATAGCAGGTAGGGCCGCCGTCTGCAGTGCCGGCATCCCATATGGGCACTGGTTAGAGCCCTGGCTGCTTCACTTCTTATCCAGCTCTCTGCTGTGTTCTGGGAAATCAGTAAAAGAAGGCCCAAGTCCTTGGGCCCTTGCACCCATTTGGGAGACCTGGAAGAGGCCCCTGGCTCCTGGTTTTGGATCGGTGCAGCTCCAGCCAATTGGAGAGTAAACCAGTGCATGGAAGATTTCTCTCTACTTCTCCTTCTCTCTCTGTTTAACTCTGACTTTAAAATAAATAAATAAATCTTTAAAACAAAATAAACTAACTGCCACATTTTCCTACCTTCCTTTGGTAATTGGTGAGATCCATTTATCTTCAGCTCAAGCCATGGCCTTGGAATGGGGTAAATGTGAAGGATTCCAGCAGAATGCACACCCAGCAAGCCTTCAATCTGTGCAGGTGTAGGGCTGTTTGTAAGTCTTAATGAGACCTGTCATAATGATGCCTCTAATGGTTTCTGAATTCTGTAAGAAGACCTCTGAAAACTTGAATGCCTCTGAAAATCTGGATTTGTTATTTCTGATGATTCCTTATATTATCTGTCACTTCTTGTTGAGGTCATTGAGACAACATCAAGCAGCATCTGCCCACCATCCAACCTTCTACAAAAAGATTTTTGTTTAGAGAGAGATCCTGATTTCTTAAATTAATGATTTTCACTACTTTTGGAAATGCATTGTTTTAAGGTGGTTTTACCACTCTCTATTAAGAGTAAAAGCATAGTATCTACTTTTTGTATTGTTCAGTTATTTTTTTCCCTCTTTCTCTGGGAACTATAGCTTTTTCTTATGGCTATGCATAGCAGTAATTGACCTGTGAATAACACAGCTGTTTAAGAGGCAATTTATGTAATAGAAACATCTAAAGTGAGAAGCAAAACACTTAGTCTTTGACCTCCACTCTCCTACAGATTGGACCCACTCACTGCTTCCATTCTCCTTGCTGCTCAGTTGTGGCAATGAGTGAAAGGAATGAGCTATGGTGACATACTCTCCATGTTATAAATTGTTCTGAGATTGTTTGCTCTTATGATGCTTAAAATTGGGTACTTTTGAGAGGAAATTAAGTTTATATCTAAGAAAAGACTGATCTTCTAAAATGGCACAATGATTTTATTAAATAGCATAACTAGATACTAACGGGAACTCTGGGGTGGATGTTCAGTTGAGCAGTTAAGATGCCCTTATCCCACATCAGAATGCTTGGGTTTGATTTCAAGCTCCGCCTACTCATTTCAGCTTCTTGGCCAAGGAACTGGTTGCTTCTACCCACATCAGAGATCTGAATGGCATTTTCAGCTCTTGCTTTGGCCCTTGCTGGGGCCATTGTAGATATTTCAGAATAAACCAGCAGATGGGAGCTCTCTCTCTCTCTGTGTATGTCTCTCTCTGGATAAAAAAAGAAAGAAAACAGAACATAACAGAAAAATCCTGCAAATAATGTTAAGGAAGAGCATCCAGCGAATACCATGTCTTCTGTCAGACTTCTCAAAGTTTGATACTATTGAGTGGGGCAGAAAACACAAAATGAAAAGCCTCTAAAGAACAGGCTTTATTGTAGAAAATGTTTATAGAGAATACAAGTACAATTCCATATAGCACATTTAATGATTGTATTGTTTACACAATACCAACAAGACTTGTGATTAGCTGTTTTCTACTTTCATTGAGGTCAAAATAAAGCAGTACTAAACCGAAGCACAAAATAATGTTCACAGATGTTAGAAAACATCATTCAGTGAAAGGCTGGGAGAGTACTAGTTGTGGAAGATCTGCCTCTGTAGTCCTACCCAAAAAGGGCAAAAGCAGACATTTGCTGCAGCAATTCACATGGAGACAGATGGCCAGCCTGGCTTTTGTACCACCTCCCTCCCTGGACAACCCATTGATCCATTAGCCCATGAGTGGGTTAACCAGGCTAAGAAGGCAGAGCCCCCATGACAGGTCACCTCCCAAAGTCCCTCCTCCAGATTCCGCGGGGACTAGTGCTGAAGCCACAGTAAGGCTCTCAGTCCCTCTGCCTCTCTTGTTAGGAAGCCCTTTTTCACCCTCCCCTTCCTCTCTTGCTCTGATGGAAGTGTGAGGTGTTGAGAGCAGGCGTAACTTTCTCTTGCCTCCCTTAGCACCATTAGAAAGTAGAAGATCTCCATTAAGTAAACTCTTTGAACAAATACTTGAAATGTTAAACAAAACTCCTCTTGCAAGGAGGCTGATAATGAGCTGGGGTTCGGGGAGTTTATGGTGAAAGGACACGCGTGCAGTTACCATCCTAGCCACGTTTTTAAGAGGACAGTCTGGTAGAATTAAGTGCATTTACTTTCTGTACTATCATCAGTGCCCTGCATTCACAAAACTCTCTTCGTCTTGCAAAACAGAAAGTCTGTGCTCCTAACCAGCAACTCCGCATTCTCCCCTTGCCTTGGCCCCTGGTGACCACCGCCTGCTTTCTGGAGCCCTGAATTTGACTGCTCTAGGTACCTCGCATAAGTGGGACCTTATCTGTCGTTTTGTGACTGGCTTATTTCAGTTAGCACAGTCTCCTCAAGGTTCATCCGTGTCGTAGCACGTGCTAGAATTTCCTTCCTTCTTAACACCAAGTGATATTGCACTGTGTTTATAGCCACACGTTGTTTAGCCATTCCCTCCCTGGGAGACACCCGAGTTGTTCCTGCCTTCCGGCTACTGTGAATAATGTTGCGTGTGCACACTGTGCACGTCTCTGAGTCCTTGCTTTCTTTTCTGCATAGACCTAGAAGCGGAGTTGCTGTCTCACGTGGGAATCCTAGGTGTAATTTTGTTGAGGAACTGCCATACAGTTTTCCATAGTGACTATGCCATTTTACATTTCCACCAGCAGTGTGCGAGGCTTCCCACCTCTCCACGTCCACACTAGCACTTCTTGCTCTCTGGGGTGTTTTTAGGTGGTGGTGTATTGGTAATAGCCACCCAATGTGAGGCACTATCTCATTGTGGTTTTGCTTTCTTTCCACTTTCTCATAATTAGTGATGTTGAGCATTTTCTCATGTGCTTGTTGGCCACTTGTATTTCTTTGGAGAAATGCCTATCCAAATCTTTTGCCCATTGTAAAAATTGGGTTCTTTGGGTTTTTGTGTTCTTGAGCTATGGAAGTTCTTTCATAGTCTTGGATTTGAATCCCTAAAAACTGCTTTTAATTTTTTAAAATGTATTTATTTATTTGAAAGGCAGAGTGATATATATAAATACAGAGAGACCTTCTATCCGCTGGTTCGCTTACCAAATGGCTGCACCAGCCTGGACTGGGCCAGGAACCAGGAACTGCATCCAGGTTTCCCATATAGGTGGCAGTGGCCCAAGCACTCAAGCCATCTGCTGCTGCCTTCCCAGGTGCGTTAGAGCAGGGAACTGGATCAGAAGCTGAGCAGCTGGGACTCAAATCCATTCTCAGATGAGATGCTGGCATGGCAAGTGGCCGCTTACCCTGCTACACAAAGCAAAGCTCATGATTCTGAACTCTACTGGTACACTGTCTGGGGTCAGTGCTGCTCTCACCAGCACTGCCCACCCGCACCTCAAATGCCAGTCAATGACTGTCTCAAACCTGTTCTCCAACCAGAGCAGAAAATAGATAGAACTGACTACAAGATGTCTGTATGCCTGACTGTGAAGCAGCACCCTCTTCTACCCAGTTCCCAGGGAATTAAGCTTCTATCCCCAACACCCAGGAGAGCTGGTTTCCTGGTGGAGTCTGGGCTGGGAGTCCCAGGTAGGGAAGGCAGGTCCAGCAGTGACCCCCCTACTGCCCCCAGAGCTCAGCTTGTGCCCACCCCAGGCCCAGCTGGGACACACCCTCGTTTACCTCATCTCAGAAAAGCAATTTAGGGGCCAGCGCTGTGGCGCAGTGAGTTAAGGCCCCGGCCTGCACTGCCAGCATGCCATGCGGTCACCAGTTCAAGTCCTGGCTGCTCCTCTTCCGATCCAGCTCTCTGCTATGGCCTGGGAAAGCAGTGGAAGATGGCCCAAGTCCTTGGGCCCCTGCACCCACACGGAAGACCCGGAAGAAGCTCCTGGCTCCTGGCTCCTGGCTTCAGATCAGCTCAGCTCTGGCTGTTGAGGTCATTTGCGGAGTGAGCCAGCCCATGGAAGAACTCTCTCTCTGGACCTACCTCTCTCTCTAACTCTGTCTTTCAAATAAATAATTATTTAAAAAAATTTATTTTCAACAAAATATTTCTCCCATTCTCTATTTTAGATTACTTGGGATAATAACTAACATGTATAAAGTTGTCACATGCCAGACATGTTTTTAAGATTTTTAAATTTATTTTAATTTGTATTTGAATGAGACAGATGAGATCGTCTGTCCACCGATTCACCCCCCAATGCCTGCACAGCCAGACTGCAGCCGGGAGCCTGGAACTTTACCTGGGTCTCCCATGCAGCTGGCAGTTCCCAAATACTTGAACCACCTCCTGCAGCCTCCCAGGGTGCAAAATAGCAGGAAGCAGAGCTGGGACCCGAACCCAAGTGGGATGTGGGTGTTCCGAGCAGCACCCTAAACTACTTTTTCACCAAATGCCCACCCCTTGCCAGACACATTTATATGGGTTAATAGTTTATATTTACACACTTTGGGGCCATGTGCTGCACTTACCCCCAGTTTCTAGATGAGGAAATCAAAGCACACAATTACTTCGATCCTCATCTGGGCCCAGATGAATTTGAGCTTAGCAGTCTGCCCCCAGAGACTGGACTCAGCCTGGTGCTGTGGAGCGTGGCTCCTTCCGCTCTCCCCAGGGCAGTGAATTCCCGACAAATGCATTGCTTGGGGCTGGCAGTTCTAAGTTGTAGTTCAAAAGGCTTTGATCCCTATCTCTTTAAAAAAAAATTACTTATTTGAAAGAACCCTAGAGAGATCATCCACCCTCTAGATCCCTCTCCAGATGGCCGCAATGGTCAGGCTTGAGCCAAGCCAAAACCAGCAGCTGGGAGCTTTATCTGGGTCTTCCACATAGGTTTCAGGGACCCAAACACTTGGGCCATCGTCCGCTGCTTTGCCAAGCCACTAACAGGGAGCTGCATCAGAAGTGGAGCAGCTATAGGATGCTAGCATTGCAGGCAGTGGCTTAACCCACCGTGCTACAACCTCGGCTCCCATTGAAGGATTTTGAGTCAAGGAACAGCTTTCCCTGAGTTTCCCTTTTTGAAGACACCTCCTGGCTGCTCTGCAAAGAGTCAAAGCGTGGAGACCAGGTAAGGACAGCCTAGTGCATGATGACAGCTTGAACTGGGCTGGTGGCTGGAGATACAGGTGGAGAGGATTTGAAAGCTGTTTGCAAGTCGATGGGGGTGGTGCACCTGGAGCTGAGAGAGGCAAGCACTGAGAGGTAGGGAAGGCTGGGGACAGAGGGAAGCAGTGGCCACTCACATCACTGGGCACACGCAGGAGGGAGGACGGAGGCCAGAGTCCTCGGGAAGAAGGAGAGAGCTCTTCTCTGCCGTGCCAGAACCGGACCAGTGCACGGTAACTGGAGAAAGGCGTCAGACTCCGAGGTTTGTCTTGCACATGGTGGAGGCTTTTAAGTGGGGCGATACTGGAGCATAGTGTTACTGACAATGACCCAGCAGAGAGAGAAAGTGACGGTTTTAGGAAAAAAACGAAGGCTGCACTCTGGAGAGGGTGCCAGGCTCCCCCCGTGGCTAAGCAGAAACTGGTAGTCCGTAAGATGCTCCTTGTTGCACAAGGGAGAGATGGAAAATGCAGATTAGATGTGGGTGGATCTGAGGTAGCCAGGGTGGAAAGATCAGGGCAGTTCTGTCTGAATAGTTCTAGTTTGTTCTGTTCTGTATTAGATGAGAAACGTGAAGGCTCAGAGATCCGTTAACTTGCCTGAGGTCACGTGCACTGGAAGGGGCTGAGCTGGATCTTCTGATTCCAGGCCTTTCCTCACCTGGGTCACCTTCTCTGCTGTTCCTTCCCCTCCGCAGTGTGGTGCCCGTGAATAATAATCTGTGCAACCCGAGTGCGATGAACCTCTCCGCTGTGGGCTTCACTGTTTGCACTTGTTGGTGCTGCCACAGACGGCAGTGAACGCCACAGGCCCTGAAATGTTCTTTCTCTGTTTCCATCCATAACCCCAGCTGCTGTTTCCTTTCACGGCACCATAATCTGAAGAGAAACCTGCTATGCTCTCCGCAGTTGCTGGGGCAGAGCAGGTGGATGGAGGGTGGAAGGTTCTAGCGGCATCTTCGCCGGTGAGGGCTGTGTCAGGCCCAGGGTCTCCCTCCCATTCACCAGCCTCGGGAGCCCTATTCATTTATCCTGGGAAGTGGCTGCAGGAGTGCAATGTGGCTGAAGTGTGGCTGGGGAGGTTTCCTAAGGTTCCCAGCACTGGAACAATTCTTTCATTTTTTTTTCTTAATTATTTGAGAGGCAGAGAGAGCTCCTATCTACTGGTGCATCACAGGCACCGCCTTGGGATGGAAAGATTGGCCATGGCTTCCGTAGACTATGACTTGGCATTCCCCCTGGGGAGTTCCCCATGAGCTGGATCCTGCCCTGGCTGTGGCTTCCCCTGTCTGCTCTTCTCCGTGGCCAGCTTCCTGCCCCCACTTTTCTGTTGTCCTAGGATGAGCTTTGCAGATCCCCTCCTCCCAGGGCACTCTCATGACCTGGGCAGCACTGTGTTGACCTGGCAGCACTCTGTGTGACTTGGGCAGCACTGTGTGTGACATGGGCAGCACTGTGTCTGACCTGGGAAGCACTCTTTGTGACCTGGGTACCACTGTGTGTGCCCTGGGCAGCACTGTGTGACCTTGCAGTGGAGGGAAATGCTGGTTCATGGGAGGCCTCCCACAGGTTGTGAGTGCTGGCTGAGTTTTGCAGGCTACCTAGACATGACCCAGAAAAGGAAAGGAAGTGCTGTGTTTAACTTCTGAGAGGTAGAAATGAGCCTCATGCGTTTAGGGAACGGGATAAGCAAAGCGCAGAGCTTTCAGTGAGACAGGAGCTCCAAGGAGAGACAGGAAGTCAGTCATGGAGAGCCTATGTCTCCCGTAATTAAGTCTCTGGCCTACACCTTAGGCCACAGCCATTCCCTTCCATTAAATGCCGATGCTGTTTTTAACACAGCCATGCATAAGGGAGCCTAAGGCAGCTGACTTTCCTCTCACCTGTATTAGCTGGACACTGTTGTCTGCTCTAGAGTTGTTTCAAAATAATAAAGTGCAGGGACACAGTTTGTGTGCCTGAGTCTGGTGTTTCGATGGGTGCTGACTAGCAAACTGGGGCACAGATACAGGGACACGGCTCTCAGCTAGAGCTGGCTGCGTTTTTAGGAAAAAAGTATAAAGTCCAATGCCTAGGTACAGAGATAGTACAATAGCAAGAGAGAGAAGTTCAACACAGCGTGTTACAGTATCTAGTAACTCTTTATTTCCACCCAAGACTGTCTGTCCCGCTGGGACTCACTGCCACCCGTGTCTGATGCTGCGCCTGCCTTTCCCCTCGGAGACGGAGGCGTGGACCACGTTCTGCTTACGTCACCAAAGTCTTCCTCGCTACCCGCCAAGCGCCGTGCCTCTGACTCTATCAGACCTTATCAATGTTTCAGGACTGGAAAACCGCGATATTTGCATCTGCAAAACAATGCATGACTTTAGGACTGTAACAGGCTTTAAAGCAGAACATACATGCTCTTTCTGCTTCTCCCAATGTTTTTCTGATTAAGATTTTATAATTTTACTCCCATTCATGTTTTCACAGAAACCTGCACTCTGTGCCTGAGTGTCTCTCTTTTAGAATTTACTTATTTTTAAAATGTTTATTTATTTATTTGAAAGGCAGAGTTGGGGGGGGAGAAAGAGAGAGAGACAGACATAGAGAGAGAGAGAGAGAGACCTTCCATCTGTGGGTTTACTCCCCAGATGGCTGCAATGGGCAGAGCTGGGCTGTCCTGAAGCCAAGAATCAGGAGCTTTTTCTGGGTCTCCCATGAGGGTGCAGGGGCCCAAGCACTTGGTCTGTCTTCAGGCTCATTAGCAGGGAATTGGATTGGAAGTAGAACAGCTGGGACTTGAACCAGAATCCATATAGGATGCCGGGGCTGCAGACGGCAAATTTACCTGCTACACCACAGTGCTGGCCTCCGTGATTCCATTTTCTTTACTGATTAAAAATCACTTGAGGGGGTAAGCATCTGGTGTGGTGGTTAAGAAGCCACTTAGGATACCCTGAACCCACATCTGGGTGTTGGGATTCACATTGTAGCTCTGCTCCTGATTCTAGCTTCCTGGAATGCGCAGCTTGGGAGGCAGCAGGTAATGGCTCAAGTGACCGTGTCCCAGAACCCACATGGGAGATTTGGATGGAGTTCTGAGCTCCTGAGCCTGGGCCTGCCCTGGCTATTGCAGATACTTGGAGAGTGATCCACCCAAGCTTAACTCCACCATGCACAGACTTTTGGGGAACCCCCGTGTCCCCATGCACTCACACAGTCCTAGCGGAGAAGCAGGTAAATAGTTCCAGGCGTGCAGGTGCGTGCTGCGGGGACACATGATGGCACATGAGCATGCGGGGCTGCGTCCCAAGGGCTGGGAACAGAACCCACACAGCCCAAGGTTAGAGGCAGCCCCAGGTGTCTGAGGGGTGGGGCAGCCTGCCCACAGGCCAGGGGGTCCAGGGAGCAGTCTGCAGAGGCAGCTTTAGGTCAGTTCCAGAGGCACATTTTATGTCAGCTCACAGAGTGCACACACAACAGCTAACTTACATTACCCAGAATGCTCTCAATCAGCCAGTGTAAGGAACAGTAAGACAACAGAGAGAATGAGAACAAAAGAAAGACAACTTAATTACTTGTGGGCTGAAAAAGATCCAGACACTGAGGATCTCACGGGATCTGAGGGTGCCATGGTCAACCTGCATTAGAACTGGGGTCCAGATCTCCAGGACAGGACCAGCCCCATTCATTCATTCCTTCTCTCTCTCTGCCCGCCCCCAGCCCCTTCTCTCACATCTCTGTCCCTTGGACTCCAACTCAGACACAGGCTCCCTTCCCAGGAGAGAGGGCTCCCACCATCCTGGCATTCACAGCCCCCACTGGAAGCCCTCCGGATGGAGAACTCTTCCTGGTACCTCTGTCTCCGGCCCGGCAGAGCCCTGGCATGGACGCTACCTGCATTATGAGCTCATCCAGCTCAGGCACTGTGACCAGGGGTGGCCACCCAGGGGGCTGTGCCTGTGTCCCCTGCCCTTCCTGGCCACGGGTGAGGGTGATGTTTTGGGTCTCGTTGCCCCACTAAAGAGGCATTGTGTAGACACTTTCTCTGTTGATGAGTAACCTGGCTGTCACTGGTTCTGCATGTCCACCCCATTAGCACATGGTCCCCAGCAGCCTTTAGCTGAGTACAAGGGCTCTCATCAGCTTGATAAAACACATCAACACACGTGCAGATTATTTATCACCACACCCAGTGAACCAAGTTTGACAAAAGTCTGTGACACCTCTCTGAGGACAAGCAAAACTCCTTTACTTCACTGATATCAGATTTGGAGGGAGAAAGAAAGCTTGGTTCTGGGGACTGGTGTATGGCACAGCGGGCTAAGACACTGCTTATGATGCCAGCATCCCATACTTGAAGTGCCTGTTCAAGCCCTGGCTCCAAGCCAGCTCCCTACTAACACACCTGAGAAACCAGCGGCATATGATCCAAGTACCTGGGCACCTGCAACCCCTGTGGTAGACCTGGGTGGAGTTCTAGGCTTTTTAAAAAGGTTTATTTTTTGATTATTTTATTTTATTTTTTGACAGGCAGAGTGGACAGTGAGAGAGACAGAGAGAAAGGTCTTCCTTTGCCATTGGTTCACCCTCCAATGGCCGCCGTGGCCGGCGTGCTGCGGCTGGCACCCTGCGTTGATCAGATGGCAGGAGCTAGGTACTTATCCTGGTCTCCCAGGGTGCAGGGCCCAAGGATTTGGGCCATCCTCCACTGCACTCCCTGGCCACAGCAGAGAGCTGGCCTGGAAGTGGGGCAACTGGGACAGAATCTGGCGCCCCTACCGGGACTAGAACCTGGTGTGCCAGTGCCGAAGGCAGAGGATTAGCCTAGTGAGCCGCGGCGCTGGCAAAAAAGATTTATTTTTTTGAAAGGTAGAGTTACAGAGAGAGAGGGAGGAATACAGACAGACAAACAGACAAGACATGCACACACACACACAGACACACAGAGTAGAAGGGGAGAGGGAGAGAGAGAGAGACAGACATACAAAGAGAGAGGTCTTACATCTGCTGGTTCACTTCTCAAATAGCCACAATGGCAAGGGAAGTGCCAGGTGGAAGCAGGAACCAGGAGCTTTCTGGGTCTACACTGTGGGAGAAGCAGCCTAAGCATCTGGGTCATCTTTCGCAGCTTTCCCAGGCACATTAGCAGGGAGCTGGATTGGAAGTGGAGCAGCTGAGACTCAAGCCAGCACCCATATGGGATGCCAGTACTGCACCGCTGGCTGAACCCATTACACCACAGTGCCAGCCCCGTAGGCTCCTGGCTTTAAACTGACCCTCCCTAGCTATTGCGGCCATGTACGAAGTGAACCAGAGGATGGAAGATCAATCCCTCTCTGTACACGGATCTCTCAAATAAATAAATCTTAGAAGAAACTGTTATGCCCAGATCACTGAATCCCCAAAAATCACCAGAGACTTGATCTCACCGAAATGCAAAAGCAAGGTTTACTCTGGAAGTAGAAGCTGCGGCAGGGACCTCATCTAACCAACCGACGCAGTGGAGGTCAGAGGAAGGCCCTGAGCTTTGTTCAGGAGCGTTTTTAAAGGACAAAGCTGCAGTGTTACATCAGCAAGGGTTTGGGGTACAGGGCTACAGTAGATTGAACGGTGCCATTCCTGGTAGCTCTTGGTTGGACGAGGCTGATCCTGATTGGCTTGGGCCCAGGGCATTTCCTTATTTGGTAACTGTTGAATGTTTGCTTTTACAGGAACTTGGGCCTGCTCCAGAAAATGGAGGCTGCTTTTTAAAATGGAGGCGCCTTGGCTCTTCAGAATTTAGGCGCCAGTGCTGTGGCATAGCAGGTAAAGCTGCCACCTGTGACACTGGCAACCCATATCAGGAGGCTGGTTTGAGTCCCGGCTGCTCTGATTCTGATCCAGCTCCCCGCTAATGTGCCTGGGAAGGCAGAGGAAGATGGCCAACTACTTGGGGCATTGCCAACTGAGGGGAGACCTGGATGGAGTTTGGGTGCCTGTCTTCAGACTGGCCTAGTCTAAGCCATGGTAGCCATTTGTGGGGGGGGGGGGCAGGGCAGGTGAACCAGTGAATGAAAGTTCTCTCTCTCCCCCTCTTTCCTCTCTCTCTCTGTCTCCACCCGTGTGTGTTTATTGTCTCCCTGTATCTGTAACTCCACCTTTCAAATAAATAGTTTTAAAAATAAAAACAGTCTAATAAGACATTTTCTTAGCAGTTTCCTTTGGGATTTACACTGAATTGAATTCTTGGGGCAGTGCCCACAGAGATTCCGCCTCCTCATTTTAGTCCAGCGTGGACAAGATAGGACTTTCCGCAGCATGTTCAGGCTACTGCTGAGCAGAGCTGGGGGACACAGAGTCCTCAGGGCCATCACTTACCTTGGGGGAGATGAATTTTCTAAAACCACATGGGTCTGCAAGGCTCCCACCAGCACTGGGGAGGAGTGATGAGAAGGAGAGCTGTGGTGTGTCTCTCGTCCTTGCCGACGCTGTTTTGCAGTCCGGATGGGAACTCTGTTTTTCCTCGAACTGGGTTACTTGAAGGGACTTGGAAAACCTCATGGAAAATGGAAATAAAGGATGAGCTTATTTGTTGCAGTTTTTGAAATTCACGCATAGGAGAGGGGATACAAAACATTCACGGGCAAAGTATGTTAAGGACAAACTATGCACAGGTTTTCAAAAGTTTTTGCACCTAAATAAATTTTGAATTCTATATCTGGTGATGTTTTGGTAGTATCCTGAGTTTCATCTTTATTTGATCTGCCTTCAAAAACTCCAACCTTATTACAAAGATGAGTTTTTACCTGTGCTTAATGGAAAACAGTCCCCAACGTCTTCATAATTTAATTTTTTTGACTTTTGTAGCAAAACTGTAGTGAGAATTCCTGGGGTGCTGGTTCTTTCCTCTCAGCCCTGAGGAGGTGACCAGCACTGCAGGAAATCATGGAGAAATCGCATTGTGCAGTGTCCCTGGACATCCTGGAGGAGGGGGTCATCTCCCCAGGGAGGGGTTCCTCTCCCAAGAGGGTGTGGGCAGTCGGTGCAGAGGGACCATCATGTGTTCCTGGGGCCCATGGCTGTGCTGGGCCCTGGGGGCTCCTCAAGAACTGCAGGAGACACAGATCCACTTGCTATGTGGGGGCAAGGGTTACCGGGCTCACTTCCTACCTGAGATGAGTGTGGGGAGCAACTCGGACTAGACTAAGTTACTGGAATTAAGACTTATTCTATGCATCTGCTCTCCCACAATATGGCGCTGGGAGAGAAGAAAACAGCTTCTACACAGCTGCCTCCAGTTCAGCCAATAAACTGTAGGACTTGCTCCTGATTGGAGGAGAGCAGCGTACTCGGCGTGTGGGTAGCAGAGTTGGGATTGGTGGAAGAGGACTATAAAGGAGGAGAGAGACGGCATGCACCAGGAACATCTAAGGGGAACATCTAAGGGGAACACCTGTGCAGCCCCCGAGAGAGCCGGCCGGCGGTGTGCCGCTCCCCCGCGGAAGTGGGGAATGTGGCAGGGGGAACCGCCCTTCCACGGAGGTGGAAGGGACGGTAGCCACCCCGGGAAGAACCAGCAGCAAACCCGGGGAGGGCCGAGCAGACGAAAGAACAGCGCAGGGTCCTGTGTCGTTCCTCCACGAAGACGGGGAGCGACATAATGGTGCCGTGACTCGGATATGAAGCCTAGGCAGGGTTTAGTGTCGTTCCCCCATGAAGACGGGGAGCGACAGATGAGTTTGTCGCTTCCTTGGGAGAAACACTGCTCCTGAGGGCTCAGCACGAAGCTGTCCCAAGGAGACAGATGTGAGGCTGTGATGCGGCCATCGTCCCGTCCTAGTTCTGGGCAGTGCAGGACCTGAGGAGTTGAAGCAGGGAGTTTCTCCTTTTTTCCTAAGTTGCATTCTATGTGTGTGAGAGTGAAGAGGGGAAAGAGAGAGTGCTAGTGAGAGAGAGAGAGAGAGAGAGAGAGGGAGGGATGGAGGGAGCTAGGGAGAGGGAGCTAGGGAGCTCCTCCATCCTCTGATACAGCCCATAAATGACCTCCAGGCCTTGGCCAGGCTGAAGCCAGGAGCCAGGAGTTTTGGTGGTTGTTGTTACAGGAGCCCAAAAACCCCAAGTGCCTGGCAGTGCCTCGATTCCTCCCTACCGGGTGGAGGACAGTCTCAGAGGATGTAGCTTTCTCGGCTGCCTCTGATTGGGCCTTCCATGTTTGGACTGCACAGACCCCACTACCTTCTGGGCTTCCAGGGTTTCTGCCAAGAAATCTGACGATGACTTAGGGGGAAAGGGTGACAGAGCCACCTTCCTCTCAGCTCTGGAGGTGCGAACAGTGTACCTGGCGGTGTCTTGGGCAGCAGAACACTTGTTGAGTTTACCAAAGCCAGAGATGTTGTTCCATCATTCTGAGACCCATCACTCAGAGAGTAAAGACAAAGGAGGGGCTATACTAAGTGGAGACACTAGGAGGTCTTCAAAAGATGCAACGTATCATCATATTTAAACTAGTAATGAGAAGGCCACCCAAGCAATCTATAGGTTGGAGTTTCTCAAAAATTAAGTATCAAGCCCTATCACCAACCTAGGCCAAAAACTCTTTGGGTATCGTTTTAATTTTATTGGAAGATTATCGAGAAAAACCACTGTGGATGAACTACAGCTCCCATTGGTCAATTTCTTGCTCTGACTTCATAAGTCACCACTGTTATGAAAGTCATATTACACAGTCCCTGGCTGGGCTGTGACTGGTCCATTTCTTGCTCTGCTCTCACAAGGCGCCATTATGTGAGGTGAACCCCCAAAAAGTATATATAGCTGCTACGGGGGCCTAGATTTTTGTCCGCCTTACCCAGAGAGCACTCTTTTGTGATCTGTGTAACTAGGACCCATCTAACCAGCCTTTGCGCTCATTGGTGTTGCTTGTGCTTTTTCTTGGTTGTTTGTTTCTGGGTCTATTTGGTTTTTGCTTTTTTCCATTTTGTTTAGTTTGTTGTTTTCCTCCTCGTTGTTGTTTTGCCCATTTGGTCTTTTTTTGCAGTTTTCTTTATTTTTGCTTCCCCCACTCTAGTCAGCTAGCACGCTCAGAAGTATCAGCGTTCGAGGATTTAGTGGCTTTTCCTCTTTGTTTTTTCTGCATTATTGAGATAGGCTTGCGGCTTCGCCACTAGAGTAGTGAGAGTAGCTGGTGCTGTGTCTTAGTCAGCTGGGTAGTCAGTCCCCCGTGGTCCCTTTGTGTTGTAGGCAGTGCAGTGAGGATCGGTGATTAGCTAGTGTGCGTCGAGTGATTTAGGGAGTCGAGAGAGCGTAGTTAGGTGACCGGCATCATGGAAGACCCCTTGGACTTCCATCCTGCTCTGGATGGGATCCGTTTTGTGGACGTGATCGGCCGGGGCGGCTTTGGCCTGGTGAAGCTGGCCCGGCACCTGGCGTCGGGCAAGTACGTGGCAGTGAAGATCCTCCTGCGAGACTGCTCTCCCAGCAGCCCGCTGTCCGCGCAGGGGGAGGCAGCCATCCTGAGGAGCCTGCGGCACGACAACATCGTGCGGCTGCTGGAGGAGCGGCACACGAGGACGCACCGGTTCCTGGTCATGGAGCTGGCGACCAAGGGCTCGCTCCAGAGCTACGTGTTTGAGCAGGGCGGCCTGGCCGAGGCCGAGGCCAGGACCCTGTTCGGCCAGGCGCTGGCCGCCGTGAGCTACTGCCATGCCCAGCGCGTGGTGCACCGGGACCTCAAGCTGGGCAACCTGCTGCTGGACGAGCACATGACCATCAAGCTGGCGGACTTCGGCCTGAGCCTGCGGCTGGAGCAGGGCACACTGGTAAGGGGCTTCTGGGGGACCCCCGAGTACTGCGCACCAGAGGTTTTCCTCGGGGAGGCCTATGACGCTTTTAAGGCTGATGTGTGGAGCCTGGGAGTGGTGCTGTTTGCCATGCTGGCGGCCACGCTGCCCTTCCGCGGCAAGGACACGGAGGAGCTGCAGGACACGGTGCTGTGTGCCTGCTATGTGCTGCCGCGTGCCGTCAGCCCGGCCCTTCGGGAGCTACTGGCTTGGCTGCTCACTGTCCACGCCTCGGGGAGGCCCAGTGCAGAGGATGCCAGGGCACACTGGTGGTTCGATTCCAGCCGAGAAGCCACCCAGGAGGAGAAGGAGGCCGCTGTCACCCTGCTGCAGCCCCTGGGCATTCCCCGCGACTCAGAGGCCAAGGAGTACCTGGCGGGCCTCGGCCTGCTGCCAGGCACGGGGACTGAGGGGACGCCAGGCCCTTAGCCCCAGGGCCCTGCATCCCTGCCCGAGTCCTCACAGGGCGGGGAGCGCCACCCCACAGAGAAGGACCGCTTGTCTGTGGTATCAGTGTCCTCTGAAAGCATGTCTGTCAATATTTCCTCCGCACAAAGCGACTCCTCCGAGGCCTCCAGAGAGTCTTGCCCTCTCCCCTGCCTCGGGGCCTCCAGGAGCTGAGCCCAAGGCCCCTGAGGTGACCCCACTCTTGACTATCTCCTACCAGGCCAGCCACAGCAGGAGAGGAGCCCTGCTCCCAGCACCACCCCCAACTCCTCCCAGGCCTCCAGTGAGTCTGGCCCTCCCCCCTGCCTCGGGGCCTCCAGGAGCTGAGCCCAAGGCCCCCGAGGTGACCCCACTCTTGACTCTCTCCACCAGGCCAGCCACAGCAGGAGAGGAGCCCTGCTCCCAGCGCCGCCCCCAACTCCTCCCAGGCCTCCAGTGAGTCTTGCCCTCTCCCCACATCCCCTGCCACTTCGGGGCCTCCAGGAGCTGAGCCCAAGGCCCCCAAGGTGACCCCACACTTGACTCTCTCCTACCAGGCCAGCCACAGCAGGAGAGGAGCCCTGCTCCCAGCGCCGCCCCCAACTCCTCCCAGGCCTCCAGTGAGTCTTACCCTCCCCCCTGCCTCGGGGCCTCCAGGAGCTGAGCCCAAGGCCCCCAAGGTGACCCCACACTTGACTCTCTCCTACCAGGCCAGCCACAGCAAGAGTGGAGCCCTGTTCCCAGCGCCGCCCCTGAGCCAGCCTCCGAAGCGTCGCCCTCCAGCCCCAGTGCCGGGAGCCACGTGGACCTTGCAGAGCCAGAAGCCGCCGCCGCCACAGCCCGTGAGCCCAAGGATGCTGACACCACAGACACCAAGGCCAGCGCCCAGGGCAAGAGGCAGGGCCGTCGCGGGGTCGGCAGGAGGATCCTCCGGTTCCTGCTGAGGGCGTGCTGCATCCTGCCATCCCAAGTGAGCAGCCCTGGCAGCTGCTGCAGAGTGGTCCCCAAGTAGCCTCGCCCCGCCCCCGTCTCCAGGAGCTATCCGCTGAGCTGACTGAACTTTTCTTGAGCATTTGCACATGCTTCTCATGAATAAAATTCACCATGTGTGCATGGCTTTGGTCCCGTGTGATGTTTGGTCCCTGTGTGCACCCTGGGCAGGTGATGGAGGTGACGGGTGGGTGGCTCTCACAGAAAGACAAACGCTGGGCCATCTCCCCTGTGTGGGGATCACAGAAGGGCTGACATCATAGAAGTAGAGCATAGAGTGACGGATCCCTGAGCCTGGGCCAGGGGAGGAGGGAGGGAGAGTCACAGCTTCCATAGTGGCACAGGCACACGGGGGTTGGGGTCTGATGAAGAGTTGATGAACCAGGAGAAGAAGAAAACGGATCCAAAGCGCTGATGCCTCCCGGACCCTGGGGGGAAGCTGAGCTTGATGCCCTAGCCTGCCCAGGGCTTTCCGGTGACAAGCCTATGAACTCCTTTTCATTCTGAAACCTGCTTGGGGGGAGCTTGTCTTATTTCCATCCAGCATGCTGAAACTCTTCCTGTCTTCATAGCTGGGAAGTTTCATTTCTCAGGCCTGCAAGCACAGAAGTTTCATTATCCCCCCTTGCCTGGAATTTGGAGCTTCCAACCCAGTCCCCTCCAAGAACCCTGTTTCTTCCTGTTGGTGGGGAAATTACCTGCAGTCCCTAAGGGTCATTACCCTTTCATGGCTGCTGCCCAGGAGCCTGCACAAGCGCATCATGGAAGAGGAAATGGGAATGAGCTGTAAATGAAGAGATGACACCTTAAGGGACAGGAAAATCAAAATGCAATGGGGGGGAGGGGCAGCAGTATGGTGTAGCTGGTAAAGCCCCCACCTGTGATGTTAACATCTCATTTGGGTGCCAGTTCCAGACCCGGCTGCTCCACTTCCTACCCAGCTCTCTGCTAATGTTCCTGAGAATGCAGTGGACGACGGCTCAAGTGCACCCACTGGGGAGACCCAGAAGAAGATCCAGGCTTCTTCAAAGAGACATGCATGCACACATGCACAAGAATGTTCAGGACTACCTTGTTGATGATACCAAGACTGAAAACAACTGATGTATGTGTACACAAGAAGTAAAGATTAACTGTGGTATAGTTACTAAATGCATTTTAGAAGGCAATGAAAATTAATGAACTTCAGCTACATATGGATGTGGATACAATGTGAGTAAATCTAAAAATCATAGCTCTGGGGGCTGGCACCATGGCTCACTTGGTTAATCCTCTGCCTTGCAGTACCAGCATCCCATATGGGCACCAGGTTCTAGTGCTGGTTGCTCCTCTTCCAGTCCAGCACTCTGCTGTGGCCCGGGAGTGCAGTGGAGGATGGCCCAAGTGCTTGGGCCCCTGCACCAGTGTGGGAGACCAGGAGGAAGCACCTGGCTCCTGGCTTTGGATCGGCTCAGTGCGCCGGCCATAGCGGCCATTTTGGGGGTGAACCAACGGAAGGAAAACCTTTGTCTCTCTCTCTCTCACTGTCTAATTGCCTGTCAATAAAATGAAATAAAAAATATAAAAAGCATAGCTCCACGTAAGAAATAGAACTCCCAATACCTACAAAAGTCATTTAGATACATACGATAATTGGTACATTATCCAGGGTTGTATCGGTAGAACAGCATAGGAGTGATCAACATAAACTCCTAAGAGTGTCTGTTCTTCAGAGGACTAATAGACCAGCATCCCAGTTATGTACGCTAACTCGGTGGTGGTTGTAGGCACGCTCACCCTACTCTTTACATTATATATGTTTTACACTTGTGTATGCATGTCACATGTTGCATTTTGTAGTGAAAATATTCATACAAAATGTAGCATTTTAACCATTTAAAATTACTTATTTCGTTCATTTGAAAGGGAGGGAGAGAAAGACAGAGATAGCTCTCTCATTCACTTGCTCACCCCCAAATGCCCACAACAGCCAGGGCTGAGCCAGGCAAAGAAGCTAGAGCAGGGAATTCAATCTGGGTCTCCCTGTGGGTGGCAGAGACCAAAGTACTGAAACCATCACCACTGCCTCCCAGAGTGCACAGTACAAGGCAGCTGGGGAACGGCAGGCACTGTGCTGTCAGTTACCCGCTGCTCGCAACACTGGTATCCCATATGGGTGCTGTTTTGAGTCCCCATGGGAGACCCAGAAGGAGTTCTGGGCTCCCAGCTTCTCCTGGGACAGCCCCGGCCTTTGCAGCCATTTGGAGAGTGAGCCAGCAGATGGAAGACCTGTGTGTGTGTGTGTGTGTGTGTCCCTCTCACTCTCTCAAATAAATGAGTTTTCTTTGAACAAGGAAGCTCGTGTTAGGAGCTGCATTACCAGGAAGCTGGAATCAGCCAGGTGGGAACAGAACCCAAGCACACCAAAATGAGATCCAGGCCTCCTAAGCGGGCATCTTAAACCTCTTTGCCAAAAGCTCATGGCTAAATGTTTTTTAATTGAACAGTTCTATGGCACTAAGCAGAGTCATGTGGCTGCTCAGCCATCCAGTTTTCATCTCCAGGATCTTTTCATTACCAATTTTGTGAAGCTTTTGCATTATTTTTCTTCTAAGGAGTTTTTTTTTTTTTTTTAAGATTTATTTATTTATTTGAAAGAGTTACAGAGAGGAGAGGCAGAGAGAGAGAGAGAGAGAGAGAGAGGGAGAGAGAGAGAAAGTGAGATCCTCCACCTGCTGGTTTACTCCCCAATTGGCTGCAAGGGCCCGAGGTGCGCTGATCTCAAGTCAGGCACTTCTTCCGGGTCTCCCACACGGGTGCAGGGGCACAAGGACTTAGACCATCTCCTACTGCTTTCCCAGGCCAGAGCAGAGGGCTGGATCGGAGTTGGAGCAGCCGGGACAGGAACCAGTGTCCATATGGGATGCCAGCACTGCAGATGATGACCTTACCTGCTATGCCACAGCAGGGTCCTCCTTTCTGAGAGTTTTGTGGTTTGAGCTCTTCCACTTAGATCTTTGATCCATTTTGAGTTCATTTTATATTTACATTCTCATAGATTTATATTTTTACATTCATCTTATTTATATGCGAATTCATCTTTTTGTATAACGCCTTTTTAAACAGAAAGAAAAGAATCGCAGACTATTGGCTCCGGTAGGAACCCGCCCCATTACAGAGATCTGGGGAGGGAAGCAGGAGCACACAGGGCTCAGGCAGCTGCTTCTAACGCCCCCGGGGCCTCGTGGCTCAATCCGCTTTCACAGCTCAACTGAAGCTACAGTTGGGGCCTCGGGTTGGGATCCGCCCCTTCCTGCTGCGCGCCCGCCCACGTCTCAGCACTAGCCCCGCCCCCGTCGGAGCCTTGAGAAACAGGCCCCGGTCTAGGGTGGGAGGGAAAACCCGGAAAAGTGGGATTCCTTCTGGTGGCCCGTCAGCGGCAGCTTGAAGGCCTGGCCTCCAGCTCCGTTGCAGTTGTTGATCCGGACCACGTTTTCACTTACGCCCAAGGCCGGAAGGGAGCCGCGGGCCCTGGGCGGGGGACCCAGGCCGAGGGGAGGCGGGGCGCGTGCTCGGCCCGGATTGGCCATTCTAAATGGCGCGGGGCTTGGCGGGAGTTTCGTGGGCGCCGCGGGAGCAGAGAGCAGCCAGATGGCTCCGCCGGGCCGGGTGCGGTCCCGGAGGCCTGCAGGGTGAGAGCTGCGGGTCCCGCTCCGACTGACGCGGTTTGAGCCTTTGGGGCTGCGCTGGTGGAGCTTCCTTGTCGAAGTGACAGCTCGCCCAGGGCCTCGGTTTGCATCTCTCAGTGCGGATTTCCTAGGAGGAGTCAGGGCGTGACGCCTGGCCTGGCGGGTGGGAGAGACTTTGGGGTTCCTGTGGCTGAGGGTCGCGGGCGCTTGGTGCCTGCTGTTCCCCAGACGTGACGGGCTGCAGCCCTGCGGGTCGTGTCTGCCTTCGTACCCCAAAGCGCAGACTGTAACGCTGGCCCTCACCCCTGCCCGGGGACCGAGCTGCCGCTTCGGGAGTGTTCCAGGGCGGGGAGCAACTTTTCTCAAAAGGGGCATGCATTGGAAAGTACGTCGTATTCGTCGTTCACAGATTGGTGAGTGGACGCCCGGGCTCTCTAGCGTTGTCTACAGGGCATCCAGGCGCCGAAAGGTTTTTAAAAACCTGTTGGAGATGGAGACTTAGGGCATGTGTTGAGCCCTTCCCTCAAAAATGCACAGGAAAACACGGTTGTCTCAAGCGTCCTTCTTGAACGAAGCCTCACCTGGACTCCAGCTTAAGGCGTATTTTTTGATTTGAGCACACGCAAGAGACAGCTGGAAGTAATTTAGGTTAAGACGCGTACTGATGTGGTTTCTGCTTCCTGCTAACGTTACTTGACTGTGTGGCCATTGCTGGATTTTTGTGGGAGGCCATGGATTTGAACTGAACGTCAAGCCGGTCACTGGGCTTAGGTGGCTGGGGGAAAGCTCTGTAGCAGTTAACTAACTGGGCTGTATGCAATGAACTGGATAAGGTGTTACCAATTGGTTGATTGGGTAGGCTGCAGCCAATTAAGTTAA
Organism: Oryctolagus cuniculus; assembly: GCF_051225735.1. Lineage (NCBI taxonomy): Eukaryota > Metazoa > Chordata > Mammalia > Lagomorpha > Leporidae > Oryctolagus > Oryctolagus cuniculus. The sequence continues at coordinate 67,097,449 of NC_142868.1, read as the reverse complement.
TGATGTGTGATCGCTCAGGTTGCTGGTGGTTCTCAGAACTTGCTTATATTTCTGGGGCTGCTCCATTCCCTAATTCTTTCTGGTTTTGCTTTGCCCAAATAAACTCGTCTAAATTTAATTGAACTAAAACTTCCCTGTTACCATCATTGCTAAGTCATTTAGCTTTCCTGAACCTCTGAATTATAACCAGAATCATAAAATTGCCATTGAGCAAATACTTGTTGTACCATTTTAGGTTTGGAGACTCAGAAAAAGCGTGGGAACTTGAGAACTGTGAACTCTCCACCCAACCCTTGACTTACTGAGCCAGAAACTGGGGGTGGCGCCAGGTGTGAGACCACTGCTCTAAACAGTGTTCCAGCTTTCTTTCTTTTTTTTTTTTTAACTGTGATTCACACAATGATGTTTTGCATCGCAGTTAGTACGCAGGTGCGCATGAAACAAATCAGAAAGTTTATGAAAATATCCTATCCAGTGCAATCTTACATTTTATGTTCCCTTGATTTTCCCTTTTAAGAAAATGCTAGGGTGAAAATCCTAAAGGGTGTTGGAGAGCTGATGAGATTTGGACATGGACTGTAGGTTGGATAATCACTTTGCAAATGTGAAATATCTAGATTTTGGAAATCCGCTATGACTGTGCACGTGCATGCCCTCTCAGGGAAGCCATATGAAGTACTTCAGTTAGGAGTGCTTACCTTGCACAGGCAGAGGAAGCAAAAGAGACGGTGAAGGCAACTGATGAACCTGGGTACAGGGGAGACAGTTTGAAATCATGTCAAATAAAGTACCTGAAGAATATTGGTTCAGACACACTAATCTGATACTGCCCTCCACAAAGGAGTCTTTGAAAACTGCAAGGTGTATTTTAAAGCCAGGAACTAGTACTGGATTCTACTAAAGTATCTCTAATACCCCATGCAGTGCCTCAGCTGTGGAGGGTGCTCAGTGCTTGTTCACTGACTGCTGATGTTAATATAGGTTTTTCTTGCCACTGGTGTTTTCAGTTGTTAGTCTAGTCACTGTTGTTGCATTTGCTTCCTTTTCACTTCTAGAAGATCCGCACCTTAATCTGTTTTACGGTGTGCCCAAGGTCACTGGAGAGTGTTATGGGGTGGGAAGAAGGTAGGCTGTGGATTTGAACCGATGGGGTTTTCCTGCAGGCTCCTCTCCTGCCTGGCTGCCTGTTGCTCTGTGCCCGTGCAGAGCTGTCACACGGCCCCCCTCTACTTCATAGGATTGTTAAGCTGTGTGATCCCGGGCCAGGCGCAGATGGAATGGGTGTGAGGAGTCTCATCCATGTTGGTATCCATCCCCTTGGCTCAGCTCTGCGGAGAGTCAGTCTTCCCTGACAGATCCGGGTGCAGGGGCCAGCGTGACAGCAGGATTAGAAGTTTTCCATGATCTTGAGGGACCGAGGTGGTCACTTTATATGTATTGGTGATATAATTTGACTCGTATGTTTACAGGGTCTGGGTTCTGCTTCTTCGTCATAACTTTAGTTCCATTGCATGCGCGCTATTAGTACAGCTACTGAGCAGTGTAATTTGGGAAGACAATACTTGGAGAGAGTCAGGTTATGGTATTTTCCCTGGTTGCTTTAAATATTTCCTAACTTTTATTTTTTCCTGTTTCAGTGCAGTATGTTCAAAGAACACTTTAAGAAGAACACATCCTATGAAAGAAGTAAGTTCTCTTTTTAGCTTTTAATGTGATTTTTCTCACAGTTGACTATAAAAGTAAGCTTTGGTGAGGACCTTAGAGTTTTCTGTATTTCACGTGATAAGCTCTGTTTTAGGGTAGTAAAAAAAAAAAGTTTATTCCTTTTCTTACTTTTTCCACTGTTAGAAAAGAACCTTTGTTAACATTTTAGAAACATTTTTTTCCAAGCCTAGATTTGTTTCATCTAGATAATTAGCACTGTGTAAAAATTGTACAGCTTTCTGAATTTTGCCACTCCTCCCAGCCATTTCTCCGTGTTACTGACAATGGCTTGTGATTTCATGAGGTTCCATGTTGTCTACGTTACAGTTTTATTTTTCTTCAGGAGAGTTTTAGAATACCTGTATGTAATGGCAGGTACATTTCTTTAATGCTCTTGATAGCTAATTCCAAATTATTTTCCAACGGCCTGTCGCGTGGCATTGGAATTTCACATGAAGTCCAGGAGGTCGGGCAGTTGCGAGTGCGTTTGTTCTCTGTTCTGCCTCTGGCATCCTCCGGAACCCCAGCCTCCGGAGCCTTACCCGTATATTGAACTGTACACAGGCTCTCCTTCAGCCAGGACTGTCAGCCCCTGTGCTCCCAGAGCTGTGCACGTCCAGGTGGCAGGCATGTTTCTGGGGAGACAGCCCACCGTTCTCTTTAGGGATCTAGGCAAGCTATGGCCTGGGGGGCAAAACCAGCCTACTACCTCTTTATACACAAGCCTGGGAACGAAGGATGATTTTTAAATAGCCAAAATAAACTAAAAAGGATATGTTGTGTGCCATGAAGATGATGTGAAATGCAGAGGTCTGCATCTCTGAGTAGATTGTGTGGGAAGCCGGCCCTGCGCATTCCTGGCTGCGCTGTCCCTGCGGGCTTTCCCTCTGCAGTGGAAACCTTGTGACCTGCAAAGCCTGAAATGCTCTCTGGTGCTTTGTAGAAAAGGTTTGCCAGGCCGGCCTTAGAATTCCAGAGGCCTCTGTCTCCTGGAGAACAGCAGAGTGGCTAGCTTCTCTAGGCGGCAGCAGGAGCAAGAGTGTCCTTGTTAAGTCCAGCAGCTTGCTGCTGGTGTGCGTTAGCACCAGTTCAGTGACTTTGGTTTTCTTCACTTCCAGAAAGCTGGTCAGAAGCACAAGCCTGCTGATGTGTTTGAGTTTCCTGATAATTCCGAAATCTCAAGCAGTGGCAGTGAAAGTAAGAAAGACGATGAGCCTTACGAGACTTTTGGTTAGTATTTAAATCTTTTTTTTTCTTTTTTTTTAGTTATTTACTTGAAAGAGTTACACAGAAAGGAGGAGAGGCAGAGAGAGAGAGAGGGAGGTCTTCCGCCCGCTGGTTCACTCCCTATTTGTCTGCAATGGTTAGAGCTGTGCCAATCTGAAGCCAGGAGCTTCTTCTGGGTCTCCCACACAGGTGCAGGGACCAGAGGAGTTTGGCTGTCTTCTGCTTCCCCAGGCCACAGCAGAGAGCTCGATCAGAAGTGGAGCAGCCAGGACTAGAACCGGCGCCCATATGGGATGCCAGTGCTGCAGGCAGTGGCTTTACCCGCTACACCATAGCACCTGGCCCCTGTGATTGATTTTCACTTAGCATGGTGTTTCCAAGGTTCATCCGTATGGTAGCATGCATCTGGCTGTTCCTAAACATTTTTATTCCTCGGTATTCCATTGTGTGGGTGTACCACATGTTGTAATCCATTCATAAGTTGGCATAAATTTACATGGTCTTCACTTAGGGACCATAATGCGTGATTGTTGTATGAACATTCATGAGCAAGTTTTTGTGTTGACATCTGTTTTCAGTTCTCTTGGGCATGTACCTCAGAGTGGAATTGCTGAGTACTTTGTTATTTGAGACAGAGAGAAAGGTCTTCCTTTCCTTTGGTTTAACCCTCAAATGGCCGCTATGGCTGGTGTGCTACGCCGATCTGAAGCAAGGAGCCAGGGTTTCCTCCTGGTCTCCCATGCGGGTGCAGGGCCCAAGGACTTGGGCCATCCTCCACTGCACTCCCGGGCCACAGCAGAGAGCTGCACTGGAAGAGGAGCAGCTGGGACAGAATCCGGTACCCCAACCGGGACTAGAACCCGGGGTGCCAGCACCGCAGGCGGAGGATTAGCCTAGTGAGCTGCAGCACCGGCCTTAAGCACTGTTTTATAAAGCATCTGTACCACTTTATTTTTCCACAGCAAGCTCTGAGGGTCCTAATTTCTTCACATCTTCTTCAAAAGTTGTTGTTATATAATTTTTTTCTAGTTATTCTAGTAATTATGTGGTGGTTTTATGTGTATATATGGAAAAATGCAGCATAAAATTTATAATTTTAACTATTTTAAGTGTAATTTTGTAACATTCACGTTGTTTTTTTAGTTGCTGTTTTTTATTTAGAGTTTTTTTCCCCATAAAACTTTCACTTAAGGAATACAAACTTACGCATTTCATAAATACAATTTTAGGAATGTAGTGATTCTTCCCATTGTACCTGCCCTCCCACCCATACTTCCAGCTCTTTTCCTCCTCCCTCTCCTAGTCCCATTCTTATTTTTTTACTAAGATCTATTTGCAGTTAACTTTATAACACATACGGTGAACTCTATACTATGTAAAGAGTTCAACAAATTGTATGAAGAAGAAAAATGTTCCTCAAATGTCAACATGGGCTGTTCAAAGTTATTTCATCTCAAAGTATTAATTTCACTATTTCAGATTACCTTTTAGATGCTCTGTTAATTATCACAGATCAGAGACAACATGGTATGTGCATTTGGGACCGGAGTATTTCACTAAGTGATGCGTTTTCCAGTTTCATCCATTTTGTGGCAAATGACTGGATTTCATTTTTTTTTACTGCTGTGTAGTATTCCATAGTGTACATATCCCATAATTTCTTGATCCAGTCTTCAGTTGATTCCACATCTTAGCTATTGTGAATGGACCTGCAATAAACATGAGGGTACAGATAACTCTCTCATATGCTAATTTGGTTTTGGGTAAATTCTAAGGAGTGTGATGGCTGGGTCATATGGTAGGTCTGTATTCAGATTTCTGAGGTATCTCCATACTGTCTTCCACAGTGACTGTACAAGTTTACGTTCCCACCAATAGTGGATTAGGGTACCTTTTTCCCCACATTCTTGCCAGCATTTGTTGATTTCTGTATGAAAGCTCTTCTAACAGGGGTGGTTTAGATTTGCATTTCCCTTATGGCTAGTGATCCTGAGCATTTTTTTCATGTGTCTGTGGGCCGTTTGGATTTCCTCTTTTTGAAAAAGTCCCGTTTGAGTCCTTTGCCTGTTTCTTAACTGGGTTGTTTGTATTGTTGTTGAGTTTCTTGATCTCTTTATATATTCTGTTATTAATCCTTTATCAATTGCATAGTTTGCAAGTAATTTCTCCCATTCTGTTGGTTCATCTTCACTTTGAGTGTGTCTTTTGCAATACAGAAGCTTCTTAATTTCATGTGATTTCACTGTCAATTTGACTTTGCTTACCTGTGCCTCTGGGGTTTTTTTCTAAGAACTCTTTGCCTATGCCAGTGTCTTTCAAGGTTTCCCCAATGTTCTCTAATAATTTGATGGTATTGCATCGTAGATTTAGATCTTTAATCCATTTTGAGCAGATCTTTGTATAAGGTGAAGGTAAGAGTCCTTCTTCATACTTCTGCCTGTGGAGATCCAGTTGTCCCAGCACCACTTGTTGAAGAGACTGTCCTTGCTCCAGGGATTGATTTTAGCTCCTTTGTCAAAGATAAGTTGGTTATGGATGCGTGGGTTGATTTCTGGCATTTCTATTCAGTTCCATTAGTCTATCCATCTGTTTTTGGCCAGTACCAGTTTGTTTTGATTCTAACTGCCCTGTAGTATGTCTTGAAATCTGGTATTGTGATGCCTCCAGCTTTATTTTAGTTGTATAGGATTCCGTTAGCTATTCGAGGTTTCCTGTGTTTCTATATGAATTTTAGCATTTTTTTTTTGTATCTGAGAAGAATGTCCTTGGCATGTTGGTTGGTTGCATTGAATCTGTAAACTGCTTTTGCTAGTGTGGACAATGTGATGACACTGATTCTTCCAACCCATGAACATGGAAGATTTTTCCTTTTTTTTTTTTTTCTTTTTTGTGGCTTCTGTTTCTTTAATGTTTTGTAATTTTCATTGTAGAGATCTTTGCCATCCTTTGTTAAATTTATTCCAAGGCATTTGATTTTTTTTTTCATTGATCTTAGAAGTTCTTTCTTAGCCATGGCATTGTCTATGTATACAAAGGCTGTTGATTTTTGTGTGTTGATTTTATATCCTGCCACTTTACCAAACTCTTCTATGATTTCCAGTAGTTTCTTAGTGGAGTCTTCTGGATCCCCTATATATAGAATCATGTCATCTCTAAACAGGGATAGTTTGACGTCCCCCTTTTTAATTTGTATCCCTTTGATTTCTTTTTCTTCCCTAATGACTGTGGCTGAAACTTCCAGGGTGACATTGAATAGCAATAATGAGGGTGGGTATCCTTGTCTGGTTCTGGATCTCTGTGGGAATGCTTCCAACTTTCCCCCATTCACTATGAAGCTGGTCTTGGGTTTTTCATACATTGCCTTGAGGAATATTTCTTCTATATACAATTTGCTTAGAGTTTTCATCATGAAAGGGTGTTAAACTTTATCAGATGCTCTCTATGTATCTATGGAGATAATCATATGGTTTTGGTTCTTCAATTTGTTAATGTGCTGTATCACATTGATTTGTGAATGTTGAACCATCCCTCTTGGTCTAAGTGAATGATCATTCTGATGTTGGATTTGATTGGAATTTGCATCTATATTCATCAGAGAAACGGGTCTGTAGTTCTCTTTCTCTGTTGTATCTTTTCCAGGTTTAGGATTTAAGGTGATGCTGGCTTCATAGAAAGAATTTAGGAGGATTCCGTCCCTTTTAATTGTTTTTGAATAGCTTTAGAAGAATTGGAGTTAGTACTTCTTTAAATGTCTGGTAGAATTCAGCAGTGATGCCACTGGGTTCTGGGCTTTTCTTTGCTGGGAGAGTAGTTATTCTTAATTCAATTTCTGTTTTGCTTATTGTTTTGTTTAGGTTTTCTATGTCTTCATGGCGCAATATAGTTAAGTTGTATGTGTCCAAGAGTCTATTCTTTCCTGTAGGTTTCCCATTTTGTTGGCATACAGCTATTTATAGTAGTTTCTGATGATTGTTTTTATTTCTGTGGTATCTATTCCATATCCTTTTTCATATCAATTTCATTGATTTAGGTCTCCTCTTTTATTTATTTTTTTTTTTTTTGGTTAGTTGGGCCAATGTCAGTTTTATTTTTTCAAAAAGCCAGCTTCACTTTTCTCTGATCTTTTGAATTTTTGGGTTTCAATTTTTTTGTTCTCTAATTTTCATTATTTCTTTTCTTGTACTGTTTTTGAGTTTGGTTATTGTTTTTCTACATCATTGAGATGCATTGATAGCTCATTTATTTGGTATCTTTCTAATTCTTGATATAGGCACCAATTGCTATATACTTTCCTCTTAACACTGCTTTTGCCATATCCCATAAGTTTTGCTATGTTGTATTTTCATCTTTATTCATTTCCATAAATTTTTAAATTTCTTTTCTGATTTCTTCAGTGACCCACTGTTCATTCAGGAGCATATTGTTCAGTCTCCATGTGTTGCATATGTTCTAGAGATTACTGAGTTGCTGATTTCCAGCTTCATTCCATTGTAGTCAGAGAAGATGCATGATATGATTTTGATTTTTTTATTTGCTTTGACTTGCTTTATGGCCTAGCATGTGGTCTACCCTAGAGAAGGTTCCATGCACTGGTGAGAAGAATGTGCATTCTGCATTTGTAGGATGAAAAGTTCTGTAGTTATCTGTTTGGTCCATTTGGTCTATAGTGTTAACTCTACTGTTTGCTTGCAGATATTCTGTTTGCTTGATCTGTCCATTGCTGAAAGTAGGTTTTTTTTAAAAGATTTATTTATTATTTATTTATTCAAAAGAGTTACACAGAGAGAGGAGAGGCAGAGAGAGAGAGAGAAAGAGAGAGAGGGGGGTCTTCCATCTGATAGTCCACTCCCCAATTGGCCGCAATGGCCGGAGCTGCATTGATCCGGGCCAGGAGCTAACTCCAGGTCTCCCACGTGGGAGTAGGGGCCCAAAGACTTGGACCATCCTCTCCTGCTTTCCCAGGCCATAGCAGAGAGCTTTCTGATATCATGGAATATCTTTTTTCATCCTTTGACTTTCAGTCTGCATGTGTCTTTGTTGGTGAGATGTGTTTCTTGTAGGCAGCAGATAGATGGGTTTTGTTTTTTAATCCATTCAGCCAGTCTGTGCCTTTTTACTAGAGAGTTGAGGCCATTTACATTCAAGTTGACTATTGATAAGTAAGGACTTGGCCCTGCCATTCCCCCATAAACATTCCTATTGTTTACTTTGGATTTCCTTTGTACTTTTACTGGGAGATTGTCCGCCCTCATCTTCTTTCATAGTGATGACCATGTTTCTGTGTGTAGTGCATCCTTAAGTACCTTTTGTAATGCTGGACGAGTACTGACAAACTCAATCTCTGTTGTGGAAGGTCTTTATTTCACCTTCATTTGTAAATGAGAGCTTTGCAGAGTACAGTATTCCAGGTTGACAGTTTTTTTCTCTTAAGACTTGGAATATATCTCATTTCTGATGAGAATTCAGCTGTGAGTCTAATTGGAGAGCCTCTGAAAGTAACCTGGCATTTCTCTCATGCACATTTTAGAATCTTTTATGCTTTACTGTGGAGAGTTTGACTACAACGTTTTGTGGTGAAGATCTTTTCTGATCGTGTCAAAGTATCCCTGCAGTCCTCGGGTGGACATGGATCCTGTAGCAGTGACCCTCACCAGGGAATCAGGGACCTCCAGCATGATGAGCCACCACAGTGACTGCCCCGAGACCCAGCCACACCCTGCGCCCTCCGATGCAGCCCGTGTTTTCACAGTCATAGCACACGAGGCTCCCACAGTTACGGGCACCCAGCCCCCTGTCAGTTATCCCACCCAGACTTGGGCGTTTCCTCTCGGCTGGTTGCTGGGCACATAGACACCAGCGAGCGCGGCTGTGATGTGTGTCCAAAATGCTGCCTGCCCTCTCAGCTCGTCACAGGACAGGCCACTGGTGCCGGCGGGTCAGGGAGAAACAGAAACCCTCTTTTTTTTTTTTCCCTCTAGGTTGGCAGGTTCACTGTCCCCCCTCAAGGCTCCAAGCCAGACTCAAACCAGACTCTTCCCACAGCCTTCTTGCCAGTGGCTTGGCCTGCAGCAGTCTGGTGTCTCCTCACTCCAAAGCTGGTGCTGAGGCTTTTGGTCGCTGGGGTCCTGAGTTGTGTGCATCCACACCCTCCACGTAGATGCACAGTGTCCCTCTAATGGTTTCTTCTGCCTTTTTCTCCCTAACTGTTCCCTGAGGTTGCAGCCTCTCACCTTTATTTTTCTTAACCATCTTCATCTAGACTAGAGTAGTAAGCTCCCTTCCTATTCTGCCATCTTGAAACACTATCAGCATTTATGTTGTATAACTGCATGACAATCCATCTCCAGAATTTTCTCATCTATCCTAACTGAAACCCTGTACCAACTGAACAATTCCCCCTTCTCCCTTTGTCCCAGCCCTTGGTAACTCCCATTCTACTTTCTTTCTCTATGAATTGGACTACTTTAACACCTCTTACAAGAGGTATCATAGAATATTTGCCCTTTTGTAGCCAGTTTATTTAATGTAATGTCTTTAGGGTTCATCCCTCCTGTAACATATGTCAGCATTTCCTTTTTATAGCTGAATAATATTCCATCATCCTATGTATTTACCACATTTATCCATTTGTCTGTTGATGGATGTTGGTTTGCTTCCACCTGTTGACTGTTGTGAATAATGCTGTAATTTACATGGTTGCACAATTTCTCGCTTCTGGAACCTGCTTTCACTTCTTTAGGAACATAGCTAGAAGTGGAGTGGCTGGTTCATACAGGAGTGCTGTGTTTGTATTCAGAACATGCTGTGCTGTCTTGTGCAGTGACTGCAGCATTTCAAATTCCCACCAGCAGTGCACAGGGTCCCAACTGCTGCTCATCCTCACCTACACTTATTTTGGTTTTTTTATACTAAGAGATACAACATAATAGCTTAATGTGGTTTTGATTTGCATTTCCTACATGACTAGTAGTTATTAAGCATCTTCTTAATGTTCCTATTGGTCAGTTGAACATGCTTTTTGAAGAACTGTCTATTCAAACTCTGCCTGTTTTTCAATTGGGTTTTATTAAGTTGTAAACATTCAGTTGAATGGTTCCACTTGGAGATTTGGGATTTGTCTGTTGTGTTGTTGTTATTCACAGCAGCAGGGTAAATAACTTCTTTCCGGGTGAAGAGCAGTAGAGAGTCCATCGCTAGTTTTAATCTTGTGCAGCTGATCAGTAACGGTGCCTGTGCCAGCCCTGGGGCTCAGGCACTGTCGGCTTCCTGGGAGTCAGAGGCTGCAGGCTCACTGCTGTCCCCCTGGGCCAAGTGCTCCCTGCCACAGGGGCGGGGACTGGCGCTCTGCCTGTGATTCCGCTAAGCACCTGCGTCTCCGCTGCTGTCCGAGTCACTGTCACTGCACCACAGGCTCATCGTGCTCGTCAGAGTCGGCATCGTCCTCTAGATCGGCATCGCAGCCAGATCATCTGCTTGTCCCAGGAGGCCTGGGCTCTCCTGCTCGCCACTGCCATTCTTGTCACTCGCCTCATCCCTGTCACCCCTCTCCTGTTCACTCTCGCTGCCTGAGCATGCGTCTTCACTGCCGCTGCCCTTCTCACCCTCATCTGTCAGGGAGCAGAGAGGTGTGAGTCACAGTTCCCGTCCCACTCCTGGGGCCCCAGCGCTGGCCTGACCTGCGTGACCTGAGCCCCCAGCCTTGTTCTCTTCTGCCTCCATCTCTCCTCTTTCCCCTCCTCGGGTTCCTGGTTTTCCGCCTGGGCTTTGCATGCCTGCTGGAAGCAGCAGAACTGGAGGGGGCGGGGGAAGGCAAGTGCTGTATTGGGCTCTGTCCCTCCCCTCACCTGCCACTCTCCTCTGGCCGGCAGAGTCTTGCTACCTGGGCTTCCAGCTCCTTCTTAGTCACACCCCGTGTTTGAGGACCACAGGCAGGGCCTTGGTGCCTGACTGCACCCCAGCCTTGCAGCACTTCCCGAGGCAGACCCTGGAGTGGGCGTGAGATGGGGACGTGGAGGAATGTTGGCCTCCTCAGTGAGGACGCAAGTCAGACGAGGTTCCCTTTCCATGTGTGGCCCAGCGCAGACCAGAATAAACACGTATTGGAGGAGGGAGATTATCTCAAGGGATTGGGGGAGGGGTGGGGGAAGATGGTCAGTTTGTCTTGCCCCATGCTATGTCTGTCTGTCTACATATATGCACACATACACACATATCTTCAAAAGGTAGTGGGAAGCTGGCGCCTCAGCTCAACAGGCTAATCCTCCACCTAGCGGAGCCGGCACACCGGGTTCTAGTCCCAGTCAGGGTGCCGGATTCTGTCCCGGTTGCCCCTCTTCCAGGCCAGCTCTCTGCTATGGCCCAGGAATGCAGTGGAGGATGGTCCAAGTACTTGGGCCCTGCACCTGCATGGGAGACCAGGAGAAGTACCTGGCTCCTGCCATCGGATCAGTGTGGTGCGCCGGCCGCAGCACCGGCTTGAATCTAGTCTTTTTAGCATTTATTTCTCTCTCTTAAATTTTATCATTTAAGGCCTGTTGAGTGGTATGGTGGTTGTCCTTGAATCATTATCTGGTCATTTGTTTTAAGGGAAACTTAGTCTACTTTTTAAATCAATCACAATTTATGCATTTCAGTTTTGATAGATAATGTGATAAATATGAACTATTTGATTTACTTTGAATAATTTCCTTGGGAAAAGTTCACCAAAATAAAAACTCTGCATTGACAAACTGGAAAAATTTACTGAACCAGATATTAACATGTATTTTAAAGCCATGATAGCAAGTAAGGCATGGGTATTGTTAAATGAAAACAAAACTGGACTTACCAAAGATAGAAATTATTCAAAAGGAAACTGCAACAAGGGGCAGCAGACTATTGGAATAAGAATGTTCTGATCAGATGCAAACATTTGAGGGGTCAGGTGGAAACAGGCTTCCTTCCTTCCTCCCTTCTTTCCTTTTTCAAAGATTTATTTATTAGAAAGGCACAGCAACAGAGAAAAGGACAAAGATCTTCTTTCTTCAGGTTCACTTCCTAAATGGCTGTAGCAGCCACTGGATTGGACCAGGCCAAAGAGAAGAGCCAGCAACTCCATCCTGGTCTCCTCGCAGGGGTGGCAGGGGCCTAAGTACTTGTACCACCATCTGCTACCTTCCCAGGCACATTAACAGGAACCAGGTTCAGGAGAGGAGCAGCTGGGACTCCAACTAGTACCCAGATATGAGATGCCAGGTATTCGAAGTGGTTGCTTAACTCACTATACCACAGTGCCAGATCAATAGCTCTTCTTTTATAGGAAAAAGAAAATAAGCTTCAGGGACTATCTTTCTTTGGAGTATTATTTATTTTATAGGGCAAAGTAAGGAAAGCTAAGGAGCAGCTATTCTGCATGCCACTTTGGGTGGCTGAAGGTTCAAAGTTCAGGTTCTTGTGGGAGGAGACAAGCTTAATTAAATTGATCAAGTCAGTTAATAAATACTTGCTTTTGATGGTTCGATTCAGATAAATATTTCAGCTAAACACCTCTGTAACACAAATGGAAATTTGGAGGGAGTGTGTCTGAAATAACAAAAAGGTGAGATTGTAAGGGTAAGTGTGGGAAAGATATTTCCCCTACCTCACTTTCCTTGAAGCATTTCCATTAGAGAAATTGTAGTGACAAACTCTTTTCTATCCTTTTCAGATTCATACAAATGTGTGTACGTGTAATATATGTACCTATATAAAATACTATTTAAAAAGTAAATAGGATTCTCACCTGCTTTAAAAATCAAAGTTTTTCCTTAAGTTCTTTTGGAGCCATTTCATTGGAAGTTAAGCAATGAAGAAAGCAGCCCAATCTCCCAGGCTCTGCAGAAGTTTTGCCTGGGTACCTGGCTCTTAGCACAGAAGTATAAGAAGTCTAATTTTTTATAAAGGTATTTAAATAACAGATAGACACTTCAATTAGCAGGTGCATTTAGGATGAATATGTGGCAATTAGTGCTCTCAAGTCAAACTGGCAAGGTGAGTATTATCTAAGTCATCTGGGGAAGAATTGTTCTTTGCAATAAACTATTTCTGAGAAAGAGAAGCATGCAGGATTCCTCTGTCCCTGTGTTTCTGGGCTACAGAGCTCAGGTAAAGTTCAATATTGTCAGAAGTGACACAAAATTAGACAAAGAAATCAAAGCATCAGGGTTGAGTCTAGAAGTAAAAATACATATATATATATACATATATATATATACATAATTAAGTTGTGACAAGGGTGCCACTGAAAGAAAATATTAACAGGGGACAGCACTGTGGGGCAGCGAGTTAAAGACCCAGCTTGCAGTGCCAGCATCTCATATGGGCATTGTTTCAAGTCTTGACTACTCCATTTCTGATCCACCTTCCTGCTAATGCACCTGGGAAAGCAGTGGAAGATGGCCCAAGTCTGTGGGCCCCTGCACCCATGTGGGAGACCTGGAGGAAGCTCCTGGCTCCTGGCTTCAGATCAGCTCAGCTCTGGCAATTGCAGCCATTTGGGGAGAGAACCAGCAGATGGAAGATCTCTCTCTCTCTGCCTCTCTATAACTCTGCTTTTCAAATAATATTTTCCTTTTTTTAAAAAAAAGTTTATTTAATAATTGAATGTTTTCAATAATTGGTGAAGGTCACTGACTATATATATGGGAAAACAACTGACTTCTATATTGTACCTTGCACCAAAATTAAATCCAGGAAGATAATAATCTATGTGAAAAATAAAATAGTGCAACGTCTGGAAGATAACACAGGAAATAAACTGCAGGACCTTGGTGGCAGGTAAAGATCAAGAATATTACTCATAAAACAAAGACTTATTTACATGAATTACATTAAAATTAGAAACATCTGTACCAAAGGAAATGATCAGGGCCAGTGCTGTAGCATAGCAGGTTAAGCCGCAGCTGGTGGTGCCAGCATCCCAAGTGAGCTCTGGTTCAAGTCCTGGCTGCTTCACTTCCATTCCACTCCCCTGCTAATGCACCAGGTAAAGTAGTGGAAGATGGCCCAAACTCCTGGGGAACTTGTTCCCCATGTGGGAGACCTGGAAAGAAGCTCCTGGCTCCGGACTTCTTATCAGAAACCCTATAGGCTAGGAGATAATGGTGAGATATAGTGCAAGTTTGCAAGTTTAACAGGGAAAAAAAAAAACCTGCCAACCCAGAATACTATAGCCAGCAAAGTTCTGATTTTTGAATAAAGGGTAAATAAAGACTCTTTACCACAAACAGAAATTGAAAGAATTTGTTGGGGTTGGCACTGCGGCATAGTAGACAAAACCGCCACCCACAGTGTCAGCATTCAACATGGGTGCCAGTTTGAGTACAGGATGCTCCACTTCCTATCCAGCTCTCTGTTATGGCCCAGGAAAGCAGTACAAACTGGCTCAAGTCCTTGGGCCCCTGCACCCACGTGGGAGACCCGGAAGAAAATCCTGGCTCCTGGCTTCAGATTAGCGCAGCTCCGGTTGTTGTGGCCAATTGGGAAGAGAACCAGCGGTTTGGAAGACCTCTGTCTCTGTCTCTCCTTTTCTCTCAGTGTTCCTCTGACTTTCAAATAAGTAAATCTTAAAAAAAAGAATTTGTCACCATTCTTCCAGCCTTACAAAAGATGTTTAAGGATGTGCTATACGCAAACACAGAAATATGATCATCAATATTAAAGAATGTGAAGGCAGAAAATCTCCAAGTAAAGGTACAAAGGAAATCCAAAGTAAACAATAGGAATATTAATGCACAAATGGCAGGGACAAATTGTTAATTATCAATAGTCACCTTGATCGGGGCTGGAGCTGTGGCGTAGCAGGTAAAGCTGCCTCCTGCAGTGCCGGCATCCCATATGAGTGCCAGTTTAAGTCTCAGCAGCTCAACTTTCAATCCAGTGCTCTGCTGTGGCCTGGGAAAGCAGTAGAAGATACAAAGTCCTTGGGCCCCTGTACCTGCATGGGAGACCTGGAAGAAGCTCCTAGCTCCTGGCTTTAGATCACTGCAGCTCTGGCCAAGGCAGCCAACTGGGGAGTGAAACAGTGGATGGAAGACTCTCTCTACCTCTCCTTCTCTTTCTGTGTAACTCTGCCTTTCAAATAAATAAATAAATCTTTAAAAAAATAGTCATCTTTCATGTAAATGGCCTCAACTTTCCAGTAAATGATACAGACTGGCTGAAAGAATGAATAAACAAGATCTATCTATTTGTTGCCTACAAGAAACACATCTCACCAACAAAGATACACACAGACTGAAAGTTGAAGGATGGAAAAAGATATTCCATGCTAACTGAAACTAAAGAAGACCTGGTTTAGCCATCCTAACATAATACAAAATAGACTTTAACACAAAAACTGTTCAAAGAGACTAAGAAGGGTACTAGGTAATGATTAATTGCCAATTTAATAGGAAGATGTGACTATAATAAATTTATATGCACCTAATTACAGTGCACCTGGCTATAAAAAAATGTTAAGGTATTTAAAGGGAGACATAGCCTTCAATATAACAGTATTGGGGGATTTGAATATCCTACTTTCAGCAGTGACAAATCAGACAAATTTTCAGCAAGGAAACAACAGAGTTATTGATACTATAGTCCAAATGGACCTCATAGATACCTACAGAACTTTGCATCCTATAGCTGCAGAATGCACATTCTTTTCACCAGTGCATGAAACACTTTCTCTACCATTTATCACATTCTAGGCCATAAAGCAAGTCTCAGCAAATTCAAAAAATTCAAAATCATATCATGTATCTTCTCTGACCACAATGGAATGAAGATGGAGATCAGCAACTCAAGAATCTGTGGAACATATGCAAACACATGGAAACTGAACAAGATACTCCTGAATGAACAGTGGGTCATAGAAGAAATAAAAAGAGAATTAAAAAATTTTGGAAACATATCAAGACTTATGGGATACAGCAAAAGTAGTCTTAAGAGGAAAGTTTATACCAGTTGGTACCTACATCAAGAAATTGGAAAGGCATCAAATAAATGAGCTATCAATGCATCTCAAGTAAGTAGAAAAACAACAGAAAATCAAACCCAACACTAGTAGGACTTAAGAAATGATTAAAATTAGGGAAAAAATTAAAAAAAAATACAAAAGATCAGCAAAACAAAGACCTGTTTTTTGAAAATATAAACAAGATGGATAAACCATTTGCCCAAATAACAAAAAAAAGAGGGAGAAGATCCAAATCAATAAAAGCAGAGATAAAAAAATGTAACAACAGGTACCACAGAAATAAAAAGAATCATCAGGAATTACTACAAAGAGCTTCATGCTAACAAATTAGGAAAATTAGGAGAAAAACAATGGATACATAGATGCTACCAAAATTGAGTCATGAAGACACATAAGACATAAAAAGCCCAATAACCAAGATGGAAAATGAATCAGTGATAAAGACACTCCCAACAAAGAGAGGTTAAGAACTGGATGGATTCACTGCTGAATTCTACCAGATATTTAAAAAAAGAACTAATTTCAGTTCTTAAGTCATTCAAAACAATTGAAGGGGGGAACCTCCCAAACTCCTTCTATGAAGCCAGCATCACCTTAATTTCTAAACCTGAAAAAGATACAACAGAAAAAGAAAACTATAGATGAATTTCCCTAATGAACATAGATGCAAAAATCCTCAACAAAATCTTAGCCAATCGAATCCAATAGCACATCAAAAATATCACTCACTGGATCAAATGATATTTATCTCTGGTACACAGGGATGATTCAGTCTTCACAAATCAATCAATGTGATACATCACCTTAACAAACTGAAGAACAAAAACCATATGATTATCTCAACAGATGCAGAGAAACATCTGATAAAATACAACATCCTTTCATGATGAAAACCATAAGCAAATTGGGGATAGAATGATCATTCCTCAACACAATCATGGCAATTTATGTCAAACCTATGGCCAGCATCTAACTGAGTGGGAAAATGTTGGAAGCATATCAACTAAGATCTGGAACCAGATAAGGATGCCCACTCTCACCACTGCTATTCGATATAGTCCTGGAAGTTTTAGCCAGAGCCATTAGACAAGAAAAAGAAAGCAAAGGGAAATAAATTGGGAAGGAGGAAGTCAAATGATCGCTATTTACAGATGACATGATTCCATATATATGGGATCCAAAAGAAACAACTAAGAGACTATTGGAACTCATAAGAATTTGGTAAAGTGGCAGGATATAAAATTAACACACAAAAATCAATAGTTTTTCTATACAGACAATGCCATAGCTGAGAAAGAACCTCTAAAATAATTCCAGTCACAATAGCTACAAAAAAAAAAATGAAAACCTTAGAATAAATTTAACCAAGGGCATCAAAGCTTTCTATGATGAAAATTATAATGCATTAAAGAAAGAAATAGAAGACACCAAAAAGTGGAAAAATCTTCCATGTTCATGGGCTGGAAGAATCAATATCATTAAAATATACATACTACTGGGGTTGTCTGAGGAGAGAACTGGTGGATGGAGGACCCCCCTCTCCCTCCCCCCTCTGCCTCTGTCTCTCTGTAACTCTGCATTTCAAATAAAATGAAAAAATATTTTTTAAAAGAATTCCATACTACTGAAAGCAATTTACAGATTCAATGTGATCTCGATCAAAATACCAAGGACATTCTTTTCAGATCTAGAAAAAACAATCCTGAAATTCATATGGAAACAGAGGAGACCTTGAATAACTAAAGCAATCTTATACAACAAAAACAAAGCTGAGGCATCTGAATACCAGATTTCAAGACATACTACAGGGCAGTTATAATCAAAATAGTCTGTTACTGGCAAAAAAAATAGACATGTAGACCAGTGGAACAGAATAGAAACTCCAGCAATCAATCCATGCATCTACTACCAACTTACCTTTGACAAAAGAGCTAAAATCAATCCCTGGAACAAGAACAGTCTCTCTAACAAATGGTGCTGGGAAAAGTGGATCTCCAAATCCAGAAGTATGAAACAAGACCCCTACGTTACACCTTATACAAAAATCCACTCAAAATGGCTCAAAGGCTAAATTTATGACCCAATACCATCAAATTATTAGAGACCATTGGGTAAACTGTGCAAGACACTGGCATAGGCAAAGACTTCTTGGAAAAGGCCCCAGAAGCACAGGCATCAATGCCAAAATTGACAAATGGGATTATATCAAATTGAAAATTTTCTGGACTGTAAAACACACACGCAGCAAAGCAAAGAGGCAACCAACAGAATGGAAGAAAATATTTACAAACTAGGCAACTGATATATGATTAATACACAGAATCTAAAAAGAGCCCAAGAAACTCAAGAGCAATAAAACAAACCATCCAATTTAAAAATGGGCAAATGATTTTATCAGGCATTTTTCAGAAGAGGCAATTCAAATGGCCAACTATCACTTGAAAAAATTCTCAGGATCACTAACCATCAGGGAAATGCAATCAAAAGCACAATGAGGTTTCACCTCACCCCAGTTAGAATGGATTTCATACAGAAATCAACAAAGAATAAATAATGGTGAGGATGTAGGGGAAAAGATATCCTAATCCACTGTCAGTGGGAATGTAAGCTGGTACATCCACTGTGGAAGACAGTATGGAGATACCTCAGAAATCTGAATATATTGGGGCTGGCACTGTGGCAAGGTAGGTTAATCCTCTGTCTGCAGTGCCAGCATCCCACGTGGGCATTGATTCTAGTCCCAGCTGCTCCTCTTCCCATCCAGCTCTCTGCTATGGCCTGGGAAAGCAGCAGAAGATGGCCCAAGGGCTTGGGTCCCTGCACCCACATGGGAGATGTGGAAGCTCCTGGCTCCTGATGGGCCTACGTCCAGGAGTTGCGGCCATCTGTGGAGTGAACCAGCAGATGGAAGACCTTTCTCTCTGTCTCTCCCTCTCACTGTCTATAACTCTACCTCTCAAATAAATAATCTTTTAAAAAAATTGAATATAGCCTTACCATGACACCGCCATCCCATTCCTGGGAATTTACCATAAGGAAATAAAATCAGCATATGCATACAAATTATATACCTATGTATATTGTAATTCCTCTGAAGGAAATCATGTAGTTCTCAGCCACATTAAAAACACTGATCTATACTGTAAAAGAAGTATTGATGCTGGGGCCAGTGTTGCAGCACAGCATGTTAGGCCACTGGTTAACAATGTCAGCTTCTCCTAAGAGCATGGGTTTGACTCCTGGCTTACTCCACTTCCAGTCCAGCTCCTTGCTAATGTGTCTGGGAAAGCAGTGGAATACGGTCCAAATTCTTGGGTCCCTGCACCCATGTAGGAAACATGGATGGAGTTCCTTTTCTCCTGACTTTAACATGGCCCAATCCCAGGTATTGTGGCATCTGGGGAGTAAACCAGTGGACAGATCTCTCTTCTCTTCTCTCTTCACTGTCTTTGAAAATATACCTTTCAAATAGATAAATCTTACAAAAGAAATAAAGAAGGAGAGAGAGAAAGAGAGATGGAAGGAAAGGAGGAAGGAGGGGAGGGAAAGAGAAAAAGGAAGGAAGAAGAAAAGAAGAAAGGAAAAAAAAAGAAGAGGTTTGAAGGTTTTGCATATGTTATTCACATATATTAGAGGTAGCAAAAAATCGGTATGGAGACTCATTAAAAAAACATTGTGGTAGATCTCTTTAATGATGGCTATAAGTTTTTGGAAAATTTGCTAATAGTGGGGATGGAACTGAAAGAATATGGATTCAAGAGATATTTAGGATTTAGATATTTACATTAATAGAAGCTACTGATGGATTGAACATGGCTGAGACAAATTGGTAGTGTAAAGAAATCTTAGGTTTCTTTCTGATGCTTTAATGGAAGTGCTGAATGAAGAGAGACAGAGACAGAGATAAAGACAGAGACACAGATACAGATACAGACACAGGCATGGACACAGATTGAAAGAGGATGGGAGAGAGGGAAAAAGAGAGAGATGGTTTTTGTCTATTTTTTGATGGTTACAGTCAAGAGAGAAGAGCTAAAAAGTTTGGCTTTAGGCAGTGCAAATACAGTGCTTGTCATAAGAACATATAAGATGATTTGTAGATATTTGGATGTATGAATTAGAATATGTTAAAAGCCCCAAATTGAAAATAATTTAAAAAACTATCAAAAAGAATCTATATTGGAAGGAGTGCACTCATAAAATGTCAAACTGTGAAATACTATTTAGACTGAAAAGATAATGACATGAATACATGTAAGGCATTATTAGTGCAATGGAAAATATTTCATTATAGGTGGACTGAAACTTCAGCTTCAGTGTGAACTAAGAACCAGTTCTCTGTCCAGAGTCTTGTTATTCAAGTGATCAGATGTGTTTTACTGTTCCTCTTTTATATACAAATTTCTTGGCCATATGTTAAATTTTAGTCTCCTACTGAAAGCATGAGCTTTTTCCCTCTTTACAGCTGGATAAATCTAGAGCTTGGTTCATATTTGAAAGTCTGGACTTTGTCCACAACAAAAGATGTGACACAAAATATCTTTCATATATGCATCTATATGTTTGATATGCAGACATACATGCTCACATATGTAAAAGTAAAATATATAGTATATACTGTGAGCTTCCAGTGTCATGATGGCTCTGAAGATGCTCTGAAAAGTATGAAATTCTATCCTGATGTGAGATGTTCTTGTAATACTATTTGATTTGTACATACATATAGTACAGTGTTTGGGAGGAGGGTAGGAAAGAAGGGGGGTTTTAATATGCAAATCTGTAAAATAACTTCCTCAACAGAGCAAGATTTTTATCACTCCACCATGAAGGAGGAGAAATTATTGTGCTTTGCTGCTAATTACCCTAAGGTATTTGACTGTTTACAAAGAGTAAGTAAAAGTAAACAAATACTGACATTTCTAATACTGAGCAAATTCCTAATTTCTTGCTTTGTATTAGCAACTTTTTAATGTACCAAGTATCTCCAAAATACCTTAAAATTTGCAGAGTGCTTCACATACATGCTTTCATTTGGATTCCATAGTAATACCCACATTATTTTGTTTATTTCAAGAGAAATTATCTTATTTAGAAAGTAGCAGGATTGTGACTCAAAACAACTTCTCTGGTTCCCTGTCATATGCTCTTTATTTCCTAAAGGTTGTCTTGTAGGTTTTTTTTCTTTTGCTTTTTAATCCTAGAAAGCAATGGGACAGTATTTTTCATTTGTGCATTTATATTATAATAAAAGCCTATGTTCTAGGAATTATATTTTTAGTACTCCTGCCAGTGAATTTTAAAAATATTTATTTTAGATGTGGGAAAAATATAATCTTGCCTCTTAACTTGCTCAGGAAGAGAAAGGGGTCTATGACCGCTGACCCATAGTGACTATATTAATAAGCAGTAGATAGAAAGTGTAAAAGCAATACAGAATCTAAAGTTTTCATCTAAAGTCAGAGCAATTAGAATGATAGTATCTCACACTTACTGAACACTTATTATATGCCTGGCACAATTTAACTCCTTCAATTTTTTGAATTATTTAATTTTCAGGGTAATCAATGAAATAGATATTATTCCTGTCTAAACACAAAACACAAAGAAATGGCCACACAGAAACCATGATTCTTTAGGAGGCAAGGTTCTAATGGGAAAGTTAAACATTCTAGGACTACAAATGTAGAGGAAATAATGATTCAAAGACTGAAAATGGTTTTAAAAGAGGGGAAAAGATTTCTCAGGTTTCACAAATTCTATCCACATATAAAAATTTAGTTATTCCCATTTTATTGGGAATGATTGAAACCGTCCTTACTGTATACTGAATTTTACAAGTAACCTCTATGATTATAGAACTATTTCATTAAAAATGTACAAAATAAATGTCTTCTGCTTCTCAAAATTAGGTGCTTTTCTGAGTATTGCATGAACCCTGTATCTTTACTATATCCACACTGTCAACCACTCATTTTTTAAAAAAAAACAATTTGAGAGGTAGGGATGATAATGGGTTTTAGGGTCCAAACAAACTTTCAAACTCACCCAACACCATGAAGTGCTCATATTCTACAAAGGAACACCTTGCAGACATTGTATTATACACACACCTGTACACAAGGACACAAAGGCACACACACAACATTTGAAGGAATGTGCCCGAAGGTTTCTCTACCTACAATTCTGTTTCTTGCCGAGGATGGAAAGAAAGTTGATGGATCATCAATGAGGAAGAGCTCTTGACGATGTCTGCTGAACTGGGCAGCGAAATATTCAGGATGAGGATACTTCACACTCGCTGGAAGTTTCACAGCCGAAAGCATATAGGTCAATGGAGTGTCCTCATTTTGGGGAACATCACTCTCCTGAATAGGCATTTTGATTCCCAATACTTCAGCATAAGTAACTAATACCTCCCAAGGAGCATGGATCTTGACAAAGTAAGTCCTTCCATCTTCAGAGTCCTGCATTGTAAAAAGAGGAAAAAGAACACAAAGCTTCCTGAAATATTTGTTATTGAGATGATTGAGGAAAAGAAATAAAATTTTACAAAATCTCAAACATGTACAAGTATTTTCAGTTAATTGAAATTTTTTCAGCAAAACTTTTAGGAAACCAAATTCTCAAAACGTATGCTTACATAAACAAGGGCATAGGTACATATAATATATATGTATATGTGTGCATGTGTGTGTGTATGTATGAAGGAGAAACAGAAAGAGAGAGAAAGAGAAATTCATGAGACTCCAAGGTGGCAGAAGGGAACAATGTGCTGTGCTAGGATAGGGATCAATAGCAAAACAAACAAACAAAAAATAGCGTAGGAAGTGTGCTGTAATGGGAGAATCAGAGAACACAAAAATGGAGTTTCTACAGAGGGAAGAGGAATGCCATGGGCCTATGTGGAAGCTGCAGGCACACAGCATGAAAATGGACACAACACACTAAGCAGCCGAGTCAGAGTGGGGTAGCAGCTTAGAGATGGAGGTGAGACCAAACTGCGATAACCTGTATTGATATAGCCAGAAGACGAGCATGGTGTGAGTCTGGCCTGGAGACCTAAGGTACTTGCAGACCCAGCAGAAGTAAAAGGGGCACATTTATCTTATCCCATCTTCTCTACAAAAGTGGTCAGCACCCAGCTGGAAAAGGGAAGTGACATTTTGGGCTCCAGCCGAAGCCATGGAAGCCTTTGTGTGTATGTATATCAACTGGCTGTGACAGGATACCACTTAAAATTGATCAAAGAACTAAATCTACAACTCAATACAATCAACTCATTAATGAACATTAGAGAAACTCTGCAAGACATTGGGATATGCAAGACTTCTTGGAAAAGACCTCACAGCACAGCCAATCAAAGCCAAAATTGACAAATGGGATTCCATCAAGAAGCTTATACAATGCAAAAGAAACACTCGGCAAAGTGAAGAGGCAACCAACAGAATGTGAGAAGATATTTGCAAACTACACAACTAATAAAGGGTTAATATCCAGAATCTATAAAGAGCTCAAGAAATTTAAAACAAAATAAAACAAACAATCCATTTAAGAAATGGGCCAAAGACTTTGATAGGCATTTTTCAACAGAGGAAATTCACATGGCCAATAAACACTTGAGAAAATGCTCAGGATCACTAGCCATCGAGGAAATGCAAATCAAAACCACAATAAGGTTTAGCCTCACTCCAGTTAGAATGGCCATGAAACAGAAATTAACAAATGAAAAAAGCTGGTGAGGATGTGGGGAAAAAGATATCTTGGTCCACCATTGGTGGGAATGTAAACTGGTTGTAACCACTGTGAAAGACAGCATGGAGATACCTCAGAAATCTGGAGACCAAGACCTAGTGAATGAGTGGAGCTCATGAACTGGGACTGTGAAAAAAGGAAAAAAAAAATGAGAGTGTGTGAGAGAACTCACAGTGTGGCTGAGATGTGAGTACTCTCAGTGGGAGACGCCACAAACTCGAGCGGCCTTGGCTACTCAGTGAGAGACACTGCAGGAGGATCTGAGCTTACACTGAGGACTGCAGAGATCCTTTGTGTGATCCTTGGTACAGAGCAGACGAATATTATTCCCATCGGGGCTAGTGCTCAGGCACTGATCGCCATCGAGAAGAAGAGCTCAGCTGAGTGGAATTACTTCCCTTCTGATTAAAAACAGAGAGAGAGAGAGAGAGAGAGAGGGAGAGATTTATCACACCCAACCTGGGTTTGTCACCTTAAGCACACCCTTAACCCTGAAGAACTGAACAGAGCTCTCTGGCCAAACCCACCACAAGACTCTAGAGAGTCACTGAAAGCAGACAGTCCCCTTTTTATCTTAAGAGTCATAATAAAATGAAAAAAGTAGCCACAGTGGAAAAAAAAAAAGAAAATAACAAGTATCTCCACAAATGGCAAACAACAAATGCAACAACTGAGGGGACAAGAACAAGGAAGACAACATGACGCTCCCAAAAGAACATGATAATTAATACAAGATTATGAAGACAATGAGATAGAAGAAATGAAAGAAATAGAACTCAAAAAAATTTATGATAAGAATATATAGAAGTGGGCCGGCGCCGCGGCTCACTAGGCTAATCCTCCGCCTAGCGGCGCCGGCACACCGGGTTCTAGTCCCGGTCGGGGCGCCGGATTCTGTCCCGGTTGCCCCTCTTCCAGGCCAGCCCTCTGCTGTGGCCAGGGAGTGCAGTGGAGGATGGCCCAGGTGCCTGGGCCCTGCACCCCATGGGAGACCAGGAAAAGCACCTGGCTCCTGGCTCCTGCCATCGGATCAGCGCGGTGCGCCGGCCGCAGCGCGCCGGCCGCGGCGGCCATTGGAGGGTGAACCAACGGCAAAGGAAGACCTTTCTCTCTGTCTCTCTCTCTCACTGTCCACTCTGCCTGTCAAAAAAATAAAAAAAAAATATATAGAAGTAATCAAAAACAAATGCATGAGGGCCTGCACCGTGGCTCACTTGGTTAATCCTCTGCCTGTGGTGCCAGCATCACATAAGGGTGCTGGCTTCTAGTCTCTGTTGCTCCTCTTCCATGCCAACTCTCTGCTGTGGCCCTGGAAAGCAGTGGAGGATGGCCCAAGTGCTTAGGTGCCTGCACCTGTGTCGGAGACCAGGAAGAAGTACCTGGCTCCTGACTTCAGATCTGTGTAGCTCTGTTCACGGCAGACATTTGGGGGGTGAACCAATGGAAGGAAGACCTTTCTCTCTGTATCTCTCACTGTCTCATTCTATCTGTCAAATAAATAAATAAATAAAAAGAATCATTAAAAAAACACAAATGCATGAAATACTGAAATCCATGCGGGACATGAAAGAAAATCTCTCTTATGAAAATGAAATCTTAAGGAGGAATCAAAATGGAATGAGGAATTCAATAGAACAAATAAAAAACACAGTTGAGAACCTTAAAAACAGAATCAGTGTGGCAGAAGAGAGAATATCGGACTTAGAAGACAGAGCACAGGAAAGCATACAGTCAAACCAAAGAAAAGAAGAGGAAATTAGAAATCTAAAAAATATGGTTGGGAATCTACAGGATACTATTAAAAAACCCAACATTCAGGTTTTAGACGTTCTGAAGGCATGGAGAGAGAGAAAGGAGTAGAAGGCCTTTTTAGAGAGATACAAGCAGAAAAATTCCCGTCTTTGGAGAAATAAAAAGACATCCAAGTACAGGGAGCACACAGAACTCCCATTAAACATGACCAGAAGAGATCCTCGCCATGACACATTGTAATCAAACTCACCACAATGAAACATAAAGAAAAGATTCTAAAATGTACAAGAGAGAAATTACTCTCAGAGGATCTCCAATGAGACTCACAGCAGACTTCTCATCAATCCCTACAGGACAGGAGGGAATGGTGAGACATAGCCCAAGTACTAAGAGAAAAAAACTGCCAGAATATTATATCCTGCAAAGCTCTCATTTGTGAATGAAGGTGAAATAAAGACCTTTCATAGCAAACAGAAATTGAAAGAATTTGTCACCACTCATCCAGCCCTGCAAAAGATGCTTAAAGATGTGTTACACACAGAAACATGGTCATCACATGAAAGAAGGTAAAGGAAGAAAATCTCTCAGTAAAAGATCACAAGTTCAAAGCATATATTAGAAATACATTTGGAAAAGTGGCAGGGAAAAGTCACTACTTATCAATAGTCGCATTGGATATAAATGGCCTCAACTCTCCAGTTAAAAGACACAGACTGGATGAATGGATTAAGGAACAAAACCCATCTATTTGCCTACAAGAAATACATCTTTCCTAGAAAAGTGCATGCAGACTGAAAGTCAAAGGGTGGAAAAAGATATTCCACGCCAACAGAAACCAAAAAAGAGCTGGTATGGCCATATTAATATCAGAAAAAATAAATTGTAACACTAACACTGTTAAGAGAGACAAAGAAGGGCACTATATAATGATTAAAGGATCAATTCAACAGGAAGATGTAACTATTATAAACCTGTATGGACATAATAATAGGGCACCGGTTATTTAAAAGATATGCTAAGGACCTTAAAGGGAGACTTAGACTCCAATACAATATCATTGGGGGACTTCAATACTCCACTTTCAGCTAAGGACAGATCAACTAAACAGAAAATCAGCAAGGAAACAGCAGATTTAATTGACACTATAGCCTAAATGGATCTAACAGATATCTACACTTGAAGAATACACATTCTTCTCAGCAGTACATGGAACCTACTCTAGGATTGACTAGGCCATAAAGCAAGTCTCAGCTAATTCCAAAGAATCGAAATCATACCATGCAGTTTTCTTAGAGGACAATGGAATGAAGCTGGAACTTAGCAACTCAGGAATCCTTAGAGCATATGCAAACACATGGAGACCGAACAATATGCTCCTGAATGAAGAACAGGTCACAGAAGAAATCAAAAGAGAAATCAAAAACTTTCTGGAAGCAAATGAAGATAACAACACAACATATCAAAACTTACGGGATACAGCAAAAGCAGTGTTAAGAGGAAAGTTTATAGCAATAGGTGCCTATATCAAAAAACTGGAAAGGCACCAAATAAATGAGCTATCAATGCATCTCAAGGATCTAGAAAAGCTGCAGCAAACCAGACGCAAAACTAGTGGGAGAAGAGAAATAATTACAATTACAGAAGAAATCAACAGAATTGAGTATGAAAAAAAATTACAAAAGATCAGCCAAATGAAGAGTGAGTTTTTTTAAAAAATAAACAGTTGACACTCCATGGACACAACTAATTAAAAAAAAGGAGAGAGAAGTACCAAATAAATAAAATCAAATATGAAAAAGGGACTGTAACAACAAACACCAGAAATTACTACAAAGAGTTGTATGCCAGCAAACAGGGAAATCTATCAGATATGTTAGATTACTGGACAAATACAACATACCTAAATTGAACTATGAAGACAACCTAAACAGACCCACAATTGAGACAGAAATTGAATCAGTAATAAAGGCCATCCTGGCCTGCGCCGCAGCTCATTTGGCTAGTCCTCTGCCTGCAGCGCCTGCACCCCAGGTTCTAGTCCAGGTTGGGGCACCGGATTCTGTCCCAGTTGCTTCTCTTCCAGTCCAGCTCTCCTCTAGCCCTGGAAGGCAGTGGAGCACAGCCCAAGTGCATGGGCCATGTACCCATATGGGAGATGAAGAGGAAGCACCAGGCTCCTGTCTTCGATCAAGCAGTGAGCCAGCCGCAGTGACCAGCCGTAGCTGCCATTTCAGGGGTGAACCAATGGAAAGAAGACCTTTCTTTCTGTCTCTCTCTCTCTCACTGTCTAACTCTGCCTGCTTAAAAAAAAATAATTTTAAAGGTACCTCTCAACAAAGAAAAGCCCAGGACCAGAGGCTTCAATGCTGAATTCTGCCAGACATTTAAAGGAGAACTAATTCCAATTCTTCTCTAACTATTCAGAACAACTGAAAGAGAGGGAATCCTCCAAAATGCTTTTTATGAGCATCACCTTAACCTAAACTTGAAAAGGATGCAGCAGAGAAGGATAATTACAGACCAATTTCCCTGATGAACATAGACGCAAAATCCTCAATAAAATTCTGACCAATACAATGCAACAACACATCAGAAAGATCATCCACCCAGACCAAGTGGGATTTATCCCTGGTATGCAGGGATGGTTCAATGTTTGCAAATCAATCAATGTGATACACCACATTAACAGACTGCAGAAGAAAAACAATATGATTATTTCAATAGATGCAGAGAAAGCATCTGAGAAAATTCAACACCCTTTCATGATGAAAACTCTAAGCAAACTGGGTATAGAAGGAACAATCCTCAATGCAATCAATGCAATTTATGAAAAAATCATGGCCAGCATACTACTGAATGGGGAAAAGTTGGAAGCTTTCCACTGAGATCTGGTACCAGACAGGGATGCCCACTCTCACCACTGCTATTCAATATAGTTCTGGAAGTTTTAGCCAGCGCCATTAGGCAAGAAAAAGAAATTAAAGGGATACAAGTTGGAAAGGAAGAATTCAAACTATGCTTCTTTACCGATGATATGATCCTTTAGGGGATCCAAAGTACGCTGAAGCAAGACCCCTACCTTACACCTTACACAAAAATACACTCAACATGGATTAAAGAGCTAATTCTACGATCCGATACCATCAAATTATTAGAGAACATTGAGAAACCCTACAAGATAAAGGCACAGGAAAAGACTTCTTGGAAAAGACCCCAGAGGCACAGGCTGTCAAAGCCAGAATTAACAACTGGGATTACATCAAATTGAGAAGTTTCTGTACCGCAAAAGAAATAGTCAGCAATGTGAAAAGGCAATGGACAGAGTGGGAAAAAATATGTGCAAACTATGCAACTGATAAAGGATTAATAACAGAATCTAAAAAGAGATCAAGAAACTCCACAACAAAAAAAAACTAACAATCCACTTAAGAGATTGGACCAGGACCTAAATAGACATTTCTTTTTTTATATAAATTTATTTATTTTTTATTTGAGAGTGAGAGTTACACAGAGAGAGGAGAGGCAGAGAGAGAGAGAGGAATTCCTTCCGATTGTTTACTCCCAAATTGGCTGGAAGAGGCAACAGCCAGAACTGCGCTAGACATTTTTCAAAAGAGGAAATCCAAATGTCCAACAGACACATAAAAAATATTCAGGATCACTAGCAATCAGGGAAATGCAAATCAAAACCACAAGTTCACCTCACCCCAGTTAGAATGGCTTAAATATAGAAATCAAGAAACAACAGGTGCTGGCGAGGATGTGGGGAAAAAGGGACACTAACCCACTGTTGGTGGGAATGCAAACTGGTAAAGCCACTATGTGAGTCAGTTTGGAGATTTCTCAGAAACCTGAATATAGCCCTTCCACATGATCCAGCCATCCCACTCCTTGGAATTTACCCAAAGGAAATTAAATTGGCAAATAAAAGAGCTGTCTTCACCTCAATGTTTATTGTAACTCAATTCACAATAGCTAAGACCTGGAATCAACCTAAATGCCCATCAACAGAAGACTAGATAAAGAAATTATGGGATATGTGCTCTACAGAATACTAAAGAGCACTAAAAAAATGAAATCCAGTCATTTGCAACAAGATGGTGGAATTTGGAAAACATCATGCTGAGTGAATTAAGCCAGTCCCAAAGGGACATATATCATAGGTTCTCCCTGATCTGTGACAACTAACTGAGCACCTAAAAGGAAACCTGTAGAAGGGAAATGGACACTATGAGAAACAATGACTTGATCAGCCCTTGTCCTAACTGTCGAGGAACAACTTAATACTCTATCCCTTTTAGTATGTTTTTCTAATTAATATTATTGGTTGAACTCTTTGATTAACACATAATTATTCTTAGGTGTTTAAATTTAACTGAAAAGTGGCCCCTGTTAAATATAAGAGTGGGACTGAGAGAGGGACGACCAGTACAGTTCGGCACATGCTCTCTCAGACTTACTCCTAATGGTAGAGCTAGAAACATGCCAGGGGATTCCAACTCAATCCCATCAAGCTGGCATGTACCAATGCCATCTCACTAGTCAAAGTAATCAGTTTAAGTTCATAATTGATCATAATGATAGGATTAAGTGTCAAAGGATCACATAAACAAGACCAGTGTCTGCGAATACTGATAGAATGAAAAAGGAGAAAACGATTTAACGTGGGAAGCAGGCTACACAGCAGAATCATAGAATGAAAGGTGTCCTAAACAGCATTCTGGCCTCAGAATCAGCCCTTAAGGCATTTGGATCTGGCTAAGAAACCCATCAGAGTTTCTCAGGCATGGAAAGGCAAGACACTCTGGCAAAAAAAAAAAAAAAAAAAAAAAAAAAAAAAAAAAAAACAACAACAACCACCCTAAATGAAAGATCTCTGTGAGTGAGATCCCACTTGCCACTTATGTGGAAGACTTGGACTGTGTTGATATAGCCAGAGGAAGACCATGGTGTGAGTCTGGCCTGGATTGTGGTCTGGATTATCTGGCTTCATTGCGGATAAGAGTGCTCTATCTCAAACAATATTTAAATAAATAAAAATTTTACAAAATAAGATTCAGGTATAAATATATATTGAAACTTACCCTCTTGTCTTCAATTTCCAATTCAAGACCTGATTTTCGGAGATTTTGCTCAAATTCTTTTCTTCTTTCCTTTAGCAAAACAAACAGAATTATGCAGAATACTTTTATTCTTATTTGTTCAATGAGAGACTTGGTACACGATGGCCAAACTTCTAAGTGTTCTGTGTCCCACCCCAGTTATTTTAAAAAGGCCTCCGTGTATTACGTCAAACTTAATGTCATGTACTGTTTTCCATCTGTACAATAATTCCCAATAATCATAAAAATCCAATATATCCTATAATCTCTGGGAAATATGCAGCAGAACTTTTAATGGAAGACATATAAAAACTTTACTGAATAAAATACTGCTTTTTAAATAAAAGCTTTACAATAAGACAAATATATCATGCTGTTATTTGGGATGACTCAGTATTACAAAGTTCAATACTCTGCAAATAAATTATATATTTAATTCAACTTTAAGCCAAAATGTCAATATGACTTTTTAATCTTGAAGGATAGAATGGCTTCACACAGAGAAAAATCAAATTAAACTATAGGTCATTAGTTCACATAATCAAATTATGTAGACTTAAAAACAATTCACTGATCATCAATATTTTTGCTTGAACTGTGAGTAAAGTATAACAAAATACACACTAAAATTTTAAAATACTTAATTACAGTATCTTCAAACACTAATCTTCAAATAGGCATGTCTTGAGTATGTATAATATGTTTTTTAAAAAGCTAGGAGAGAGGATTTTGAATGTTTTCACCAAAATGAGGGTAGATATTGAACACTGTACAATATAGGCCTGTATCAGGGCCTGCGCTGTGACACAGCAGGTTAAAGCCCTGGCCTGCAGCAATGGCATCCCATGTGGGTGCCGGTTCTTGTCCCAGCTGCTCCTCTTCTGATCCAGCTCTCTGCTATGGCCTGGGAAAGAAATAGAAGCTACCCAAGTCCAAATGACATAAAGAGAAGATTCTAAAATGTGCATGAGAGAAATGCCAGATTACTTTCAGGGGATCTCCAATTAGACTCACAGCAGACTTCTCATCAGAAACCCTACAGGCTAGGAGAGAGTGGTAAGATATAGTCCAAGATTAACAGAAAAAAAAAACTGTCATCCCAGAATATTATACCCTGCAAAGCTCTCATTTATGAATGAATGTGAAATAAAGAATTTCCATAACAAATAGAAATTGAGGGGACAGCTCTGTGGTGTAGCAGCCGCCTGCAGTGCTGGCATCCCGGACATTGGTTCGAGACCCAGTTGCTCCACTTCTGATCCAGCTCTCTGCTATGCCTGGGAAAGCAGCAGAAGATGGCCCAAGTGCTTGGGCCCCTGCACCCACATGGGAGACCTGGAAGAAGCTCCTGGCTCCTGGCCTCGGATCATCACAGTTCCGCCTGTTGTGGCCAATTGGAAATGAACAAGCTGATGGTAGACCTCTCTCTGTCTCTCCTATCTCTGTGTTACTCTGGTTTTCAAATAAATCAATAAATCTTTTAAAACAAAAAATGAAATGGAAAGAATTTGTCATCACCCATCTAGCCCTACAAAAGATGCTTACTGATGTGCTGCACACAGAAACATGGTCATCACTACAAAAGAAGGTAAAGGAATAAAATCTCTCAGTAAAAGATCAAAGGAAGTTCAAAGTAAAAATTAGGAATATTTTTGGAAAAATAGCAGGGCAAAGTCATTACTTATCAATACTCCCCTTGATTGTAAACGGCCTCAACTCCATAGTCAAAAGACTAGACTTGCCAGCACCGCAATTCACTAGGCTAATCCTCCGCCTGCGGCGCCAGCACACCGGGTTCTAGTCCCAGTCGGGGTGCTGGATCTGTCCCTGTTGCTCCTCTTCCAGTTCAGCTCTCTGCTGTGGCCCGGGAGTACAGTGGAGGATGGCCCAAGGGCTTGGGTCCCTGCACCCACATGGAAGACCAGGAGGAGCACCTGGCTCCTGGCTTCAAATCGGCACAACGTGCAGCCATAGCGGCCATTTGGGGGTGAACCAAAGGAAAAGGAAGACCTTTCTCTCTGTCTCTCTCTCTCACTGTCTAACTCTGTCTTTCAAATAATAATAATAATAATAAAATTTTAAAAAAGACCAGACTGGCTGACTGGATTAAAAAATAAAACCCATGTATGTTCTGCCTATAAGAAACATATCTCACCAACAAAGATATATGCAGACTGAAAGTGAAAGGATGAAAGAAGATATTCCTTGCCAAAAGAAACCAAAAAAGAGCTGGTATAGCCATCTTAATATCAGAAAAATATTAACTTTAACAGAAAAACTGCTAAAAGAGTCAAAGAAGGGTACTATATAATGTTTAAGGGATCAAATCAACAGGGAGATGTAACTATTATAAACGTGTATGCACCTAATTACAGGGAACCTGGCCAATTAAAAGAAATATTAAGAGATTTAAAGGGAGACTTATACTCAAATACAATAGTATTGGAGGACTGCAAAGCTCCACTTTCAGCAATGGACAGATCAACCAGATGGAAAATCAACAAGAACACAGCAGAATTAATCTAACTATAGACCAAATGGAACTAACAGATAACTACAGAACTTTTCACCCTACAATTCCAGAATACACATTCTTCTCAGCAGTGCATGGATCTTTCTCTAGGATTGACCATATACTAGGCCATAAGCAAGTTTCAGCAAATTCAAAAACTGAATCATACCATGAATCTTATTGGACCACAATGGAATGAGGTTGGAAATCAGGAAGTCAGGAATTTCTAGAGCATATGCAAATGCATGGAGACTGAAAAACATGCTCCTGAATGAGAAGTGGGTCATAGAAGACATAAAAAAAAATAAAAAAATTTCTGGAAACGAATGCAGATGACAACAAAACATATCAAAACTTCCATGATACAGCAAAAGCAGTGAAAAGAAGAATGTTTATAGCAATAGGTGTCAACAGCAAGAAATTGGAGGTCAGTGCTGTTGCTCAGTCAGTTAAAGTCATGGCCTGAAGCGCCAACATCCCATATGGATGCCAGTTCAAGACCCAACTGCTCATCTTCTGATACAACTCTCTGCTATGGCCTGGAAAAGCAGTGGAGGATGGCCCAAATACTTGGGCCCCTGTACCCACATGGGAGACCTGGAAGAAGCTCCTGGCTCCTGGTTTTGGATCAGTGCAGCTCTGGCAGTTGCTGCCATCTGAGGATTGAACCAGCGGATAGAAGACCTCTCTCCTGTCTCTACCTCTCTGAAACTTTTCAATTAAATAATATAAATCTTTAAAAAAATTGCAAAAGCACCAAATAAATGAGCTATTGATGCATCTCAAGGATCTAGAAAAACAAGAATAAACCAAGGCCAAAACTACTAGGAGAAAAGAAATAATTAAAATTAGAGAAGAAATCAACAAAATTGAATCCAAAAAAAAAACATAACAAAAGATCAGCAAAAGGAAGAGCTGGTTTTTTGAAAAATAAACAAAAGTGACACACCAGTGGCCTAATTAACCAAAAAGACGACAGAGAAGAACAAAATCAGTAAAATTAGAGATTAAAAAGGAAATGTAACAATAGACACCAAAGAAATAAAAAGAATCATCAAAAATTATTACAAAGAGCTATATGCCAAGAAGAAATAGATTCATGGACACATACAATCTACCTAAATTGAGCCATAAAGACATAGAAAACCTAAATAGACCCATAACACAGGCAAACAAAGAAAAGCCCAGGACTGGATGGCTTCAATGCTGAATTCTACCAGACATTTAAGAAGAACAAATTCCAATTCCTCTCAAGTTATTCAGAACAACTGAAAGAGAGGGAATCCTCCCAAATTCTTTCTACAAAGCCAACATCACCTTCATTCATAAACCTGAAAAAGACGCAACCGAGAAAGAGAATTACAAACCAATTTCCCTGATAAACGTAGACACAAAAATCCTCAACAAAATTCTAGCCAATCAAATCCAACAACACATGAAAAGATCACCCACCCAGACCAAATGGGATTTATCCCTGGTATGCGGGGATGATTCAACATTCGCAAATCAATCAATGTGATACACCACATTAACAAACTGCTGAAAAAGAAAAACCCCACATGATTATCTCAACAGATGCAGAGTAAGCATTTGACAAAATACAATTTCCTTTCATGATGAAAACTCTAAGCAAATTGGGTATAGAAATAACATTCCTCAATACAATCAAAGCAATTTATGAAAAACCTGTGGGGAGCAATCCGGACTGGACTAAGTTACTGGAATTAAGACTTATTCTATGCATCTGCTCTCCCACAATATGGCGCTGGGAGAGAAGTAAACAGCTTCTGCACAGCTGCCTCCAGTTCAATCAATAAACTGTAGGACTTGCTCCTGATTGGAGAGCAGCGTACTCGGCGTGTGGGCAGCCGAGTTAGGATTGGCGGAGGAGGACTATAAAGGAGGAGAGAGACGGCATGCACCAGGAACATCTATGAGGAACATCTAAGGGGAACATCTGAGGGAACACCTGTGCAGCCCCCCGAGAAAGCCGGCCGGCGGTGTGCCGCTCCCCTGCGGAAGTGGGGAATGTGGCCAGGGGGAACTGCCCTTCCACGGAGGTGGAAGGGATAGTAGCCAACCCGGGAAGAACCAGCAGCAAACCCGGGGAGGGCCGAGCAGACGAAAGAACAGCGCAGGGTCCTGTGTCGTTCCTCCATGAAGAGGGGGAGTGACAAAACCCACAGCCAACATTCTATTAAATGGGGAAACGTTGGAAGCATTCCCAGTGAGATCTGGTACCAGACAGGGATGGCAACTCTCACTACTGCTATTCAATATAGTACTAGAAGTTTTTTGCCAGATCCATTAGGCAAGAAAATGAAATCAAAGGGATGCAAATTGGGAAGAAGGAAGTCAAACTATCCCTCTTTGCATAAGACATGATTCTTTATATAGAGGATACAAAAACTCCACTAAGAGGCTATTGGAACTCATAGAAGAGTTTAGTAAAGTAGCAAGAT
The DNA here is from genome assembly GCF_051225735.1 of Oryctolagus cuniculus. Taxonomy (NCBI): domain Eukaryota; kingdom Metazoa; phylum Chordata; class Mammalia; order Lagomorpha; family Leporidae; genus Oryctolagus; species Oryctolagus cuniculus. The sequence goes on along the minus strand of NC_142868.1, from coordinate 67,061,959 downwards.
ATAAAATCAGTATACAAAAATCAACAGCCTTTGTATACACAGACAATGCCACAGCTGAGAATGAACTTCAAGATTAATCACATTCACAATAGTTACAAAAACCATCAAATACTTTGGAATAAACTTACCCAATGAAGTTAAAGATCTCTACAATGAGAATTACAAAACCTTAAAGAAATAGAAGAAGACACAAAAAGAAAAATGGAAAATTCTTCCATGTTCATGGATTGGAGGAATGAATATCATCAAAATGTCCAATCTCCCAAAAGCAAGGTACAGATTCAATGTGATATCAATCAAAACACCAAAGACATTCTTCTCAGATTTAGAAAAAATGGTGCTGAAATTCATATGGAGACACAGGAGACCTCGAATAGCTAAAGCAATTTTACACAACAAATCAAAGCCGGAAGCATCACAATACCAGATTTTAAGACATACTACAGGGCAGTTATAATCAAAACAGCCTGGGACTTGTACAAAAACAGATGGATAAACCAATGGAACAGAGCAGAAATCAATCCAAACATCTACAGCCAACTTATAATATTTGATCAAGGAGCTAAAACCAATTCCTGGAATAAGGACAGTCTATTCTACAAATGGTGCTGGGAAAACTAGATTCCCACATGCAGAAGAATGAAGCAAGACCCCTACCTTACACCTTACACAAATATTCACTCAACATGGATTAAAGATCTAAGCCTACGTCCTAACACCATCAAATTATTAGAGAACATTGGAGAATTCCTGCAAGATATTGGCACAAAGACTTCTTGGAAAAGACCCGAGAGGCACAGGCAGCCAAAGCCAAAATTAACAACTAGGATTACATCAAATTGAGAAGTTTCTGAAAGGCAAAAGGAACAGTCAGGAAAGTGAAGAGGCAAACGACAGAATGGGAGAAATTATTCACAAACTATGCAACTGATAAAGGATTAATATTCAGAATCTAAAAAGAGATCAAAAACTCCACAACAACAAAACAAACAACCCACTTAAGAGAAGGGCCAAGGACTTAGACAGACATTTTTCTTTTTTTTTTAAGAATTATTTATTTATTCAAAAGTCAGGGATATACAGAGAGAAGAGAGGCAGAGAGGCAGATAGAGAGTGATCTTCCATCCAATGGTTTACTCTCCAGATGGCCGCAATGCCCAGAGCGGCACTGATCTGAAGCCAGGAGCCAGCAGCTTCTTTCGGGTCTCCCACATGGGTGCAGGGGCCCAAGGACTTGGGCCATCTTCTACTGCTATCCTAGGCCACAGCAGAGAGCTGCATTGGAAGAGGAGCAGCCGGGACTAGAACACGCACCCATATGGGATGCCAGCACTTCAGGCCGGGGTGTTTACCTGCTCTGCCACAGTGCCGGCCCCATTAAACAGACATTTTTCAAAGAGGAAATCCAAATGGCCAACAGACACATGCAAAAATGTTCAGGATCACTAACCATCAGGGAAATGCAAATCAAAACCACAATGAGTTTTCACCTCACCCCAGCTAGAATGGCTTTCACACAGAAATCAACAAACAACAAATGCTGGTGAGGATGTAGGGAAAAAGGTACCCTAATCCACTGTTGGTGGGAATGAAAACTGGTAAAGCTAGCATGGAAGACAATTTGGAGGTATGTCAGAAATCTGAATATAGTCCTACCATAGGACCCAGCCATCCCACCCTTTGTAATTTTCCCAAAGGAAATAAAATCGGCAAATAAAAGAGCTATCTGCAGCTCCATGTTTATTGCAGCTCAATTCACGATAGCTAAAACATGGAATCAACCTAAATGCCAGTCAACAGAAGACTGGATAAAGAAATTATGGGATATGTACTAATGGAATACTACATAGTGGTAAAAAAAAAAAAATGAAATCCGGACATTGGCAACAAAATTGATGAATCTGAAAAAATCATACTTAGTGAAATAAACCAGTCCCAAACAGACAAATATCATATGTTCCCCCTGATCTGTGACAACTAGTAGAGCACCTAAAAGGAAACATCTAGGAGTGAAATTTACACTATGAGGAACAAATATTTGAATAGCCCTTGTCTTGAGTTTAGAGGATCAGTTTATTATTTTAGTTTTTTTACTCTTTTCTTTTTCTACTTAATATCATTGGTTGAACACTTTACTTAACACAGAATTACTCATAAGTCTTTAAATCCAATTGAAAATTGATCACAGTAAAAAATAAGAGCCCAAATAAGAGAGGGAGGAGATGTACAGTTCGGCAGACGTTCCCTCGGACTTACCCCTAAGGGTAAAGCTAAAAATTTTGCCATGGGACTCCTAATTCCATTAAAGTGGGTGCTAATGCCATCTTACTAGTTAAAGCGATCATTTTAAGCGTGTAACATATATATAGGAATAAGTGTCAAAAAAATCACATAAATAAGACCAAGTGTCTGCTAATAACAACAGGTGGAATTAAAAAGGAGAGAACGATGCAACATGGGAAGCAGGCCACACAGCAGACTCAGAGAATGACAAACACCCTAAACATCACTCTGGCCTCAGAATCAGCCCTTAAGGCATTCAGATCTGGCTAAAAAGCCCATGAAAGCATTTCAGGCATGGAAAGCCAATACACTCTGGCAAAGAATGATCTACATGAAGGATCTCTATGAGTGAGATCCCAGTGGAAAGAAGGGTCCATCAAAGAAGAGGTACCTTTCTCCAAAGGGAGGATAGAACTTCCATTTGATTATGGCCCTGTCTAAATACTGATGGAGTTTGTGGACTCAAGAGGCTTCCATAGCCTTGGCGGCTCATAAGAGCATCAGGTGATCACTGACATCATGAATAAGAGTTTCAATTGTTAAATCAACAAGAGTCACCGTGCACTTGCTCCCCATGTAGGACCTCTGTCCTTAATGAGCTGTTCTATGATAATTAACAGTAAAACTTGTCTTCAAACAGTATTTATACTTTGTGTGTCTGTGTCTGTTGAAATCTTTACTTAGTAAAGAGTTGGTCTTCTGTATAAAAAGATAATTAAACATGAATCTTAATGAAGAATGGAATGGGAGATGGAGCAGAAGGTGGGATGGGAGTGGAAGTGTGAGGGTGGGTATGGGGAAGAATTCCTAAAGCTGTACCTATGAAATTAATATTTATTAAATAAAAGCTTTCTAAAAAATAAATAAAAGTGAACAAAGAATATCAGCTTTGAAAGTGTCAATTGCCATAATGAAAATAAAATAGGATCATAATTACAATATAATACAAAGTCCACTGCAGATTGGATAAATTCATCCTACAATTTCAAAATAGTATTTTCACTGAAAAGATTTTTATTATTTTCAAAAACTCCCGCAATTTGGTGGCCACACTTAATATCTAATGTGAGCTGTCTAAAATACCTCAGCTTCTTGGAGGAGAAGTAAAAGGACTTTGTCTCTAAAACATCCAGTAAATTTAATTGGCATCACACATTCATTACTCGGCTGCCTATTTTGTAGTCTTTTCACTCAGTTTCAGCTTTCAATAACACTTCGGAAGTCTCTGACTTTTTACAACGTAATTCAATGTGAATATCCACATCAAAATATAGAATATACTTCTTTTTGTTATTCTTGTGTTTCTCACATAGGCACTTACCGCTTTTATTTCTGCATCTTCCCTTAAGTCATCAGCATAGGAAAGTACAAAATCAATTTGCCTAATCCCATCTCGGAAGAAGATAGAATCTTTGCTTTGCTCATTTTTTTTGAAACTGTAGGAGACATAAATGGCACAATTTTAAATTCTATTTTTATTCTCAAGTGGCAAAAAACATGGAAATGATTACCTAATATTTGTTTTCTTAAAGATTTATTTCATTTCTTTAAAAAGCAGACTGACAGAGAGAGTGAGCAAGAGGGAGAGAGACACAGAGAGAAAAAGATCTTCTCTCTACTGCTTTACTCCCTAAATGGTTGCAACAGCCCAGGCTGGGTCAGGTCAAATCCAAGAGCCTGGAACTCCATTTAGATTTTCCACGTGGGTGGTAGAGATCCAAGTATTTGGACCACCTTCTTGCTGCCTTTCCAGGATCTTTAGCAAGAAGCTGGATCAGAAGTGAAACAGCCAGGATTCATTGCTCCAATAGGGAATTACAGCATTGTGAACAGTGGCTTAAACTGCTGTTCCACAATGCAGGCTCGATTATCTAAAATTTGGTCACCAATAAAACAAAATAAACATGCAGTTAAAGATTAGAAAGCTGGGAGCCTGCTAGTTGGTCTTATAGCAAGTAAATACTCATGCAAATTAATCTTTAACACTGATTTCTCATGTGAAACAAAATCAATCCTGTGTTTAAATCTATACAAATTCGCTTGCTTTAATAACTAAACTTAAAACTTTAAATTTCATATGCTGTGTTGCCTGTTAATTATTTCTCTTTCAAAATAGCAAAAACACTAGAGAACTCCTAAAAGAATTTTATGTGTGGCTGATTTGGCTTTTCACAGTTAATATAAAATATGTAATACTTAATATTATTATATTATATTATATTATATATATTATATAATATAATATATATAATATATTATAATATATTATAATATAATTATATGTTATATAATTATATAATATTAATTATATATTAATTATATTAATTAATTGATTAATATTAATTATATAATTAATAATATATTATAATAAGATATATAATTATTATATAATATAATTATATTATATAATAAAATATATTTATAAAAATTATATGATATAATAAAATATTATATAATAATATAATAATATAATAATATTTTATTATATTATATATTGTATAATATATATTATATTATAATATAATATATTATATATATTATATATAATAGCCTAAGTGTGGCACATAGAATTACAGAAATAGATGATTTATTGGATGTCAATGAGGCACCTTTCCAATTGCTTTAGCTAACCCATGAATAGGAAGTTCGATGATTTTAATCTTCACAACTGGTATTTCTTTTCTTCTTCTTCTTCTTCTTCTTTTTTTTTTTTTTTTGACAGGCAGAGTGGACAGTGAGAGAGACAGAGAGAAAGGTCTTCCTTTTCCGTTGGTTCACTCCCCAACGGCCACTGCGGCTGGCATGCTGCAGCGGGCACACCGCACTGATCCAAAGCCAGGAGCCAGGTGCTCCTCCTGGTCTCCTATGTGGGTGCAGGGCCCAAGGACTTAGGCCATCCTCTAATGCACTCCTGGGCCACAGCAGAGAGCTGGACTGGAAGAGGAGCAACCAGGCACAACTGGTATTTCTAATAGTTTATGTCTGTAAGTATTGTTTTATAGTATTCTATACCATTTTTCACCTAAGTCAGGCCAGATGGATCTCCCATAAAAGACAGCGGATGTAAGTCAGTCAGGTATGAATAAGTTAGGAAGCTCATGTTCAATTTGTGGTCATGTTCAATTTGTGGTATTTTATATCTATGTAACAGCTATTATTACATATAAGTTTGATTGAAAATCACTTTGGAAAAGAAAAGGAAACAAAGCAAAACCAACAAAACCATTCATTCTTGTAAGTCATCATAGTATTAGCTTATCTTATGAAATTCATCAATTTGTGGAAGCCAATTAGAACAAATGGTTCTAATTTGACTATATTTACTCAAAATACAAAATCAGAAGGAAAAAGCAATAGTTCTCTTGCCCTATGTCTGTAGCAGCCATATTTGTGTGCATGTATGTAAGAATTTTGACATCTACCATATTTATAAGTGATCATATTATACAAACAAGCTCAACTGTGATCCAGAAGGGTGGTACTATTGATTGAAGATGTGCAAAGGGGACAAAATTTACACTCCATTTTTGACAAAGACTCAACAAAATACCTAAGAGAATAGGGATTCTAATTCTTTTCCTGAGTGTACAATAATAATGAGTATATTTATTTTGTTCCTTAGAACCAGGATGACTTAGGATGACCCAAACTTCTATCATTATGTGGTATTTTAAGTTTAAGCTGTGAATTTTTTTCTTAATATAAAGAAAAAGAAACATCAGTAACCTTGTAAATCACCATGAGGTACATGTCTTAAGACAGTTAAAAACCAGTTAACTGGGGCAGAAAGATCTTAATTCTGTTATATATAACTGAATGTTATTAAAACACATTGTGCTTTTTTTGGGCTCCAAACATGCCATTTATATCTTTAGATCATATTTTATAGTATGAGTATTTGTGCTCATATTTAACTTGTGCTTAGAAATGCCTATTTATAAAGGAACAAACATCTGAGTGGCTTCTCTGAATGATGTAGTTATTCTTAGATACATAAATCTATATTCCTGGTGGCTTGATAAACCTCTGAAGCTATATAGATTGTGCATGTGTGCGTGTGTGTGTGTGTGTGTGTATGTACATTTTTAGAAAGACGGTATAGATTCCATCAGATCTAAAAAAGATTAAGAATCATTATTCTGAAACTTCAATTCCCTGGGAACTAGGTATCAGTGAGAAAGTCCCAACAAATCAACAGTACTCCTTGGAAGAAAAATGACCCATGCTATTGCTGCAGCCATCCAGAGCAAAAGCAGCATCATTCAGCGCTGGTTTTTACCATAAGATGCTGCCACAGGAACAAATTGTACCATTTTGCAGGCTGTGAAGCAACCGATAGAGAGTTAGGATTTCCTACCCAGAATTAAAGATTCCAAGAAACATATACACAAACTTTAGTATGATCACTCTATAATTGTTTATCTGTGTGTGTGATATTCAATCCTGGAGGGGAGAGAGGTAGCAAGGAGGAAAGAGGGGGAAAAAATTGAAAGAAACCAATAGCCAATGGGCAAGAGACTTCAAATTCCCAGAACTCCTTTTTGAACATTTTATTTATTTTAACTTTATTTAAAAGGGAGGGAGAGAGATGGGGAGGGGGGGGAGGAGGAGGGAGAAGGAGAGGGAGAATATGAATCTTCCATCTGCTAGTTCACTCCCCATATGCTTGCAACAGCCAGGGATGGGCCAGACAAAAGCTATAAGCCTGGAACTCAATCAAGGTCTCCCACATGAGTAGCAGGGACCCAAGTACTTGAGTCATCATCTGCTGCCTCCTAGGTTGCACATTACCAGGAAGCTAGAGGAGCTGTGACTTGAACCAAGCACTCCATCATAAGATGTGAGCAACCCAAGCAGCATCCTAACTGCTGTGTCATATGCCCTCTCCTCCCTAAATCCTTTAAAGGATAGCTTTAAATAATAAATATTTGTGGAACTTAATTAAGAAGGAAAGAGAAAAAATGATAATGAAGAAAAACATTGGAATAATAAAAATACAGAGTAAAATGGATACGCTGTTATGTATACCTTGATAGTTGATTGATCAGGCAAAGAAAACAGAATTACTATAATTATACTGAGATGATGCAGATATTACATATGCAAAAGTTTATGTATATATGTATAGAAAGCTTACACAGAGTTTATTTTAAAAATATCTCATGACTTCCTAATATACTAGAAGAGAAAATATCATTTAATTTTTTAAATCATGAATTGTCTCCAATCTTCGATTACCATAATCATTATTTAAAATACCAAGGCAATTACCAAAAAAATATCTTGGGTAATCAATGATATTTGGGAGGCATGCGTTTGTTGTGGAAGTTAAGATGTTGTTTGGACACCAGCATCTCATTTTGAAGAGTCTGGATTCAGGTCCTGGCCCTGCTTTCATTCTAGCTTCCTTCTAATGTGCACTCTAGGAGGTAGATGGTTATGGCTCAAGTACCCGGGTGCCTTCAATCCATATGAAAAACCTGTTAGGAATCTGGAAAACATTATGCTGAGTGAAATAAGCCAGTCCCAAAGGGACAAATATCATATGTTCTCCCTGATCGGTGACAACTAACCAAGCACCAAAAAGGAAACCTGTTAAAGTGAAATGAACACTATGAGAAACGGTGACTTGATCAGCCCTTGCCCTGACTGTTGATGAACAACTTAATACATTATCCCTCTTAGTATTTGCTTGTTTGTTTGTTCTACTTAATACTTTTGGTTGAATTCTGTAATCAATACACAGTTATTCTTAAGTGTTGAGACTAAACTGAAAAGTGATCCCTGTTAAATATAAGAGTGGGAATAAGAGAGGGAGAAGATGTATAATTTGGGACATGCTCAATCTAACTTGCCCCAAACAGTAGAGTTAGAAAGGTACCAGGGGATTCCAATTCAATCCCATCAAGGTGGCATGTACCAATGCCATCTCAGATCAGCCAGATCTGACTAGTGAGATGGCATTGGTACATGCCACCTTGATGGGATTGAATTGGAGTCCCCTGGCACATTTCTAACTCTACTGTTTGGGGCAAGTCAGCTTGAGCATGTCCCAAATTGTACATCTTCTCCCTTTCTTATTCCCAAACTTATATTTAACAAGGATCACTTTTCAGTTAAATTTAAAGACCTAAGAATAACTGTGTGTTAATTAAAGAGTTCAACCAATGGTATTAAGTAGAACAAAAAATACTAAAAGGGATAAAGTATTAAGTTGTTCATCAACATTCAGGACAAGGGCTGTTCAAGTCACTGTTTCTCATAGTGTCCATTTCAGTTCAACAGGTTTCCTTTTTGGTGCTTGGTAGGTTGTTATTAATCAGGGAGAACATATGGTATTTTTCCCTTTGTGGCTGGCTTATTTCACTCAGCATGATGTTTTCCAGATTCCTCCATTTTGTTGTAAATGACAGGATTTCTTTGTTTTTTTTTTTTTTTTTACTGCTATATAGTATTCTATAGAGTACATGTCCCATAATTTCAGTCAGGAAAGTGAAGAGGCAACCGACAGAATGGGAAAAAATATTTGCAAACTATGCAACAGATAAAGCCTTAATAACCAATCTACAAAGAGATCAAGAAGCTCCACAAAAACAAAATGAACAACCCACTTAAGGGATGGGTCAAGGACCTCAGTAGACATTTTTCAAAAGAGGAAATCCAAATGGCCAACAGACACATGAAAAAATGTTCAAGATCACTAGTCATCAGGGAAATGCAAATCAAAACCACAATGAGGTTTCACCTCACCTGGGTTAGAATGGCTCACATACAGAAATCTACCAACAAATGATGCTGGCAAGATGTGGGGAAAAAGGGACACTAACCCTCTGTTGGTGGGAATGCAAACTGGTAAAGCCACTAGTGAAGTCAGTCTGGAGATTCTTCAGAAACCTGAATATAACCCTACCATACAACCCAGCCATCCCACTCCTTGGAATTTACCCAAAGGAAATCAAATCGGCAAACAAAAAAGCTGTATGCACCTAAATGTTTATTGCAGCTCAATTCACAATAGCTAAGACCTGGAATCAACCCAAATGACCATCAACAGTAGACTGGTTAAAGAAACTATTTCTTTGTGTTCTTAAGGAGGATGAAGACATAATTTTGAACACATGCCAATTTTTGTACTACTGTATTAAATAGGGCAGGTGAAGCTCTACTATGGGGAGCATTGAAATTTCAAAAATAAAAACTTTAGGTTCTCTATGCAGAAATACAAAAAGATGAATATCTTCTATGGTATTAAATTGATACCAAAACTGTTGGTTAGAATCGTGGGAAACTGCAGTCTCTAAATACATGCTCCAAATCCCATTTCATATGTATGTGATGCTATCTACTGTGGCCCCCTGAATGAACTCCACTAGCTCACCTAAATATATCAGCAAGCAAATGAAGTTAATAAATATCTTGCTCACTCAGTTCTGAAGTAGAGACCTCTAAAAATTTACCATACTGCTACACTCACCAATAAGAAAACAAATGAATTCAGTACAGTTTTACTAAACATTGTCTTCAATTAGCCTAGAAAAGTTCAGTTGGTTTGTTTATTGATGGGTACAAGGAAGCCAGACATTAAATATATCAAAAGTAATCAGAAAGAGGGAGAGACAGAGAGAAAAAAAAATATTCCATCTTCTGGTTCATTTCCCAAATGTCTGCAACAGCTGGGACTGGGCCAAGACAAAGCCAGAAGCCTGGAATTCCATTTGGTTCTTCCACATGGATTGCAGGGGCCCAAGCACTTGATTCATTCCCAGCTGCCCTAACAGGCACATTAGCAGGCAGCTGAACAGAAAGTGGAACAGACTGAGCTTAAACCAGGACTGTGTTATGTATAATATGCTGACATCACAGGCAGTGACTTTACCCTCTGTGCCATCACACAGGCCTCCACACACACACACAAAATTTAACAAATTCAAAAAGATCAAAATCATATCTCATGTTGTATTTTTACCACAACAGTATGAAACTAGAAGTCAATAGCAAAAGGAATTTTGAGAAATTCACTAATAACTAGAAATTAAACAAGATGCTCCTGAGTAATCAATGGGTCAAAAAATAAAATGGTAATTTAAAAAATAAAATGTCTTGAATAAATGACAATGTAAAGACAACATATCAAAACTCACGGGATACAGCCAATGTAGGTCCATGAGGAAAATTCATAACAATATATACCTACATTAAAAAGGAAAAAAGATCCTCAATTAATAGTCTAACACATGCTTCAAGAAGCAAACACATCCAAAATTAACCAAAGATTAGCAAAAGGATGGAAAAATATAGATCAGAAAAAAAAATAAATGAAATTGAGAACAGAAAAAACACATGAAGTAAATAAAATCAAGAGTTACTGCTCTGAAAAAGTAACCCAACATAGCCCTTAATAGATTAAGAAAAAGAGAGAAGAATCCAATCAAATCAGAATTGAAAGTAAAAACTTTACAACAGATGCCTTAGAAATAAAAATCATAAGGGGCTATTATGAACAAGTTTAAGCCAACACATTGGATAGCCTAGCAGGAGTGGTAAACATCCTGCCCATGGGCCTAATGAGAGACGTAAAATCATTTGGTCTGGCCCTGCCAAGGCAGCCTCAGGTGGAACTCAAAATTCAAAAAATCTACAGGTGCCTAATTTTTAAGTTGAAAATTTTGTATGGTCTGTGAATGACATCATATATATCCAAATGGCCCTTGGCAGGGAAAAGGTTTCCTATGCTTGGTAGAGGAAAAGGATAAGTTCCTATATAATCTAATAAAATTGAATCATGAAATAGAAAGCTCTAACAGATCATTAACAAAGAGATTGAAGAAGAAATAATTTAAAACTTCCAAAAAAGAAATGTCCAGAACTAGATGGCTTCACAACTGAATCTTGCATAAGTTGTTTTTTTTTTTTTTTTTTTTTTTTTTTTTTTTTTTTGGACAGGCAGAGTGGACAGAGAGAGAGAGAAACAGAGGGAAAGGTCTTCCTTTGCCGTTGGTTCACCCTCCAATGGCCGCCACGGCCAGCGCGCTGCGGCCGGCACACCGCGCTGATCCAATGGCAGGAGCCAGGTGCTCATCCTGGTCTCCCATGGGGTGCAGGGCCCAAGCACTTGGGTCATCCCCCACTGCACTCCCTGGCCACAGCACAGAGCTGGCCTGGAAGAGGGGCAACCGGGAAAGAATCTGGCGCCCCGACCGGGACTAGAACCCGGTGTGCCAGCGCCGCAAGGCAGAGGATTAGCCTAGTGAGCTACAGCACCGGCGCATAAGGTTCTTAAAATAGTACTTTTTTTTTTTTTAAGGTCAGAGAGAAAGAGAGGGAGACACAAAGAGAGAGATCTTCTATCCACTGATTCACTCTCTGAATGGCTGCAATGACCAGGGCTGGGCCAGTTTCATCCCACTCTCCCACACAGGTAGCACCTGAGCCTTCTTCCACTGCTTTTCCAAGGCCATTAGCAGAGAGCTGGATCAAAAGTGGAACAGGCTTTACACTATGCCACAATATCAGACCCTAAAATAGTATACTTAAAAAAGTAATATTGTAGAGTGACTAAAGAGTAAGCTTTATAATTAGACTATCTGTATTCAGAATCCCAATGCCAAAGTCTAATCGGCAGAATAATAAGCCAGTTTATATAGTTCTACTTTATAAACTTCACATAACCTTTTTATTCAACTATATAAAACTAATTGAAATATATATATATTATTTTTTCAAAGGATCTTCTGTGGTTTCATGAATGCTAAAAAGGGCTAAATTCCAGAGTAGTAGCCTCTTATTTACAATGAATGTAAGTCATCATTGAACATTGTACAGTCTTTTGTGGAAATCTAGAAAATACATGTGAATTAAAACTATATGACACAGTGGTGGGGGGCTGCTGTGGCATAGCGGGTAAGGCCACCGCCTACAGTGCCAGCATCCCATTTGTGCCCTGGGTCAAGTTCTGGATGCTCCACTTCCAATCCAGCTCTCTGCTAAGACAGTGGAAGATGGCCCAAGTCCTTGGGTCTCTGCACCTGCGTGGGAGACCTGGAAGAAGCTCCTGGCTCCTAGTTTCACATCCGCACAGCTCCAGCTGTAGCAGCCAACTAGGGAATAAACAGGTGGATGGAAGAACTCTCTCTCTCTCTGCCTCCCCTTCCCTCTCTGTGTAACTTTGACCTTCAAATAAATAAATAAATCTTTAATATACATATATGACACAATAAATTTAGTAAATTTATGGTAACGATCACTAGAAAATAAGCAAGAATTAATTTTTAAAAAAATTATTTATTTATTTGAGAGCCAGAGTGAAAACAGAAAGGGAGAAACAGAGATGTCTTCCATCTGCTGGCTCACTCCCCAAATGGCCACAATGGCAAGGGCTGGGCCAGGCTGAAGCCAGAAGCCAGGAACTTCCCCCAGTTCTCCCTTGTGGGTGCAGGAGTCAAGCACTTGGGCCATTTTCCACTGATTTCCCAGGTACCTTAGCAGGGAGCTGGCTTGGAAGTGGACCAGTCGGGACTCGAAGGATCACCCATATGGTATGCTAGCACCGCAGGTGGAGGCTCAACCTACTATAACACAGTCTCAGCCCTCAAAACTAATTTTATAAAGCCAACACAGTTGAGAATTTGAGAATTTCTTATGTATTGTTTAATCTTATTTCATGGAAGCTGTGGTACAGAGAAGTTAACTTGCTCAAGTTTGTATTTAACTAGTACTACAAAGGCACACAAAGCCTTACATAAAATTTAGTCATGAAGCTCTTGCATCCTTCATTACTTCCTCACCTTTATCCCCAAAGATATCGATTAGTATTTGAGCTAAGGCCCAAGGGTCCGCATTTTTAAGAAAGTCTTCATATAATTATTATTCTCTATACTACACTGTAAAAACCACTATACCATGAGCCAACGCTATGGCACAGAGGGTAAGGCTGCCACCTGAGGCTCTGGCATCCCATATGGGTGCTGGTTCAAGTCATGGCTGCTCCACTTTCAATCCGTCTCCCTGCTGGTGTGCCTGGGAAAGCAGCAGAAGATGCTCAAATGCTTAGGCCCCTGCACCAATGTGGGGGGCCCAGATGAAGCCCCAGGCTCCTGGTTTGGCCTGGCCAGCCCTGGCTGTTGCAGCCATATGGAGAGTGAACCAGCAGATAGAAGATCTCTCTCTCTACAATTCTAACATACAAATAAAATGAGTATATCTTTTTAAAAAAGTTAGTACACCATATGATCTTCATCTTCTGATTCTTATATTCTATTTTTCTCAATATTCTGGTCACTATACATTTAAAGGTATCCTAGAACTTGTAGGAATCTTATGTAAACCAGTTTATGGAGCCAGCTTATCCAGCCAACTAGCACACTGCCAACCTGGGGCACTGTTTATATCTAATTGGACACTCTCAACTCAACATAAGGATTTTACATCTGTAACAGCCACTTGCATAATTTTGGACCTATAGTAGATGCTGCTGCTTGAGTGTGTCTCAAGGCAGGAAACTGCCATGAAATTAGAGGAAAGGCTACAGTTTCTGATCTTCATCAAAATAGGCAATGGGGGGGCATAAGCTGCCCCTAAAGGAATGTGGCAGCCTAGACAGCAGGGGGCTGAATGGATGTTAATTGCAGGAGCATTTGAATGGACCTGTCTTTGAAGATTTACACCACAGTTCTGTTCCCAGTCATGGATCACCAGACTGGATTCCTTTCCCACCTAAAGTTGTACATCAACTGTGCCTATGTGCCAGCTAGCTTGTAGACTTGCTGATACCCTCTAATAGAAAGTGCTGGCCAAAGCAATCCAGGGCACACTCTTCAGGTGAAGATGTCCATGATCTGTCTCACTCATTTATGAAACCCCACACTAGAGCCTTCTAGAAAAATAATTTTATTGAAATATCATTAGAGGGGTTGGCACTGCGTTGCAGTGGGTTAAAGCCCTGGCATGCAGGGCAGGCATCCCACATGGGTGCCCATTCGAGTCTTGGCTGCTCCACTTCTGATCCAGCTCTGTGCTATGGCCTGGAAAAGCAGAAGATGGCCCACGTCCTTGGGTCCCTGTACCTGTGTGGGAGACCCAGAAGAAGCTCCTGGCTACTGGCTTTGGATTAGCTCAGCTCTGGCTATTGGGGCCATTTGGGGAGTGAACCATCAGACGGAAGACCTCTCTCTCTCTCTCTCTCTCTCTGTATGGCTCTATCTCTATTTGTAACTCTGTCTTTCAAATAAATAAAAATAAACCTTTTAAAAAAAAGAAATATCATTAGAAAAGTTATGCTCTGTATAAAAGCAATATAACTTGTAGTATATTTTAAAAGTTCATATAAATTAAACAAAGCCTTTGGTTAAAAATATTCTATATTTTTACAAGTTATAATGTTACCACTTGTTATCTCTGGGGATTGGTTCCATAACCAGGCAAGGATACCCAAACATATGGATATCCTTATATAAAATTGTTATTTTTGCATATAACTTATATCTTCTCATGTACTTTAGATCATCTCTAGATTACTTATAATATCTAATACAATATAAATAGTCATTATACTGCATTATTTAGGGAATAATATCAAGAAAAACATCTACATGTTTAGTATAGCTGTAGTTTTTTTAAAGATTTATTTATTCATTTAGCCGGTGCCGCGGCTCACTAGGCTAATCCTCTGCCTAGCGGCGCCGGCACACCGGGTTCTAGTCCCGGTCGGGGCGCCAGATTCTGTCCCGGTTGCCCCTCTTCCAGGCCAGCCCTCTGCTGTGGCCAGGGAGTGCAGTGGAGGATGGCCCAGGTGCTTGGGCCCTGCACCCCATGGGAGACCAGGAAAAGCACCTGGCTCCTGGCTCCTGCCATCGGATCAGCGTGGTGCGCCGGCCGCAGCGCGCCGGCCGCGGTGGCCATTGGAGGGTGAACCAACGGCAAAGGAAGACCTTTCTCTCTGTCTCTCTCTCTCACTGTCCACTCTGCCTGTCAAAAAAATAAAAAAATAAAAAAAAATTAAAAAAAAAGATTTATTTATTCATTTGAAAATGAGAGAGAGAGAAAAGGACAGACAGAGAAAGAGAAATCTATCCATTGGTTCACTCCCCAAATGGCTCCAACTACCAGGGGTGGGCCATGCTGAAGCCAGGAGTGCAGGAGTTTCTTCTGGGTCTCCTACTTGGGTGGCAGGGGCCCAAGGACTAGGGTCATCTTCAGCTGCTTTCCCAGGTACATTAACAGGGAGTTGGATAGGAAGTAGGGTAGCCAGTCCTTGAACTGGTGCACATATGGGATACTGGAACTACAGGTGGCAGCTTAACCTACTGTGCTACAGCACCGGCTTCACCTCTGTAATTTTTTTTTTTTTTTTTTTTTGGACAGGCTGAGTGGACAGTGAGAGAGAGAGACAGAGAAAAGTTCTTCCTTTTGCCGTTGGTTGGTTCACTCTTCAATGGCCGCCGCGGCCAGCGCACTGCGCTGATCCGTAGGCAGGAGCCTGGTGCTTATCCTGGTCTCCCATACGGGGGCAGGGCCCAAGCACTTGGGTCATCCTCCACTGCACTCCCTGGCCACAGCAGAGAGCTGGCCTGGAAGAGGGGCAACCGGGACAGAATCCGGCGCCCCGACCGGGACTAGAACCCGGTGTGCCGGCTCCACAAGGCAGAGGATTAGCCTACTGAGCCGCAGCACTGGCCTCACCTCTGTAATTTTTAAAAACTATTTTTGACCCTCATTTTATTCAATCTACAGATACACAACCTGCACAGACAAAGCACTGCCTGTACTTAATGTAATGATTTATTGTTTTATTTAATGTAACTACATTCAATTTGAATTACTTGACCCCCAGCAGAGTCATCAATAAGCACTATCACTGAGTAATGCTGTAATATAAAAAACTATTTAAACTATAGCAAATTCTTTAAGCCCAATACTATTAGCTTGTATATCAAAGCCCTGCATCTGGGTTTATTTCACAGGAAGTCTCAAAACAAATTCAAACTTATGTTTTTTGCCTTTACAACATCTAGAAAGATACTACATTAAATATGCATTAAATAGAAAATTGTTTTCCTTACTAAAAATGTTACAGATAAAAAATATAAGTAATGTGAATAAATATTTGAAGTATAAAGATTTAATTATTCATATGATTATACTTCTAACCATATCTTGTTTATTCTCATTTATAGAGAAATTAATACACATATATTTAACTTACCTCTGTTGTTTGTAGACTGGGATCTATTTCTCTAGTAACTACTCTCCCTAGAAGAAATAAGAAAGAGAAAAACATGTTACACTGGTCAACTGATCTGAATATGTTCAAAAGTATGCAGAGGGACTGGTGCTGTGGCATAGTGGGTAAAGTCACCACCTGCAGTGCTAGCATCTCATATGGGCACCAGTTTGAGTTTCGGCTGCTCCACTTCTGATCAAGCTCTCAGCTATGTTCTGGGAAAGCAGTAAAAGATGGCACAAGCCTTTAGGCCCCTTGCCCACATGGGAGACATGGAAGAAGCTCCTGGCTCCTGGCTTCGGATTGGCACAGTTCTGACTGTTGTGGGCCATTTGGAGATTGAACCAGTTGATGAAAGACTTTCTCTCTTTCTCTCCCTCTGACTCTGCATCTCTGTAACTCTGACTTTCAAATAAATAAATAAATCTTAACAAAAAAAAGTTTGCCAAAGGTGAAAACAAAAATTGAGCAATGAGAAAAAAGAAAGCTCAAAGGAAAATACTGGAAGAAAATGTAGATTTTTCTGGAACTAAACTGTTCCAAACAGCCTCCAACAGAAGTCTCATTAAAAACTGTTTAGAAGAATAGTAAGATAAGGATATGTAGGAAAAATATCACCCAGTAAGAAATAAACTCAACTCTCATCAGTACAGTTCTCAATCCATACCTACCAAACTGCCGAGACAAAGACATCCAACAGTGCTGTTCAATGATATCTCTTAGTTATCACTATATGAGTTTTCATATTCTCTTTGACTTGTTTTCCTGGAATTGAACCAGACTGGTTGCAAGTAAAACAGTACCAGAACACGACCATTTTCGAAATAGGCCAAATTACTACTCACCCCCCAGATAGAGTCACCATGGTTAGGTGAACCATTAGGACTCAAATAAGTTTCTGACTGTAAAAAAGGTAACAGAGAATTTAAATACTTATTCCCAAGTAATTCCAACTTGGAAAAATACTGAGAAATATTTGTCAATATTTCCATAAAATGCTTTTGAAGAAAATATCACAAGGGAAATCAAATAAAATATTACTACCACTTAAAAATCATTCCAAAGTAACAGTAATTCTGTAAGAGTTGGGATATATTCCGAAAACACAGAAATTTATAAATCAGTCATTTGTACATCTTTTTCATAATCCAAGAAACACAATTCATTCCACAAAACAATATTTAATATATGTTAAATGAAATTAATTGTACCTAGTTCACAATAGTACAATTCTTTTTCACAGATGATGCTAATCACTCAGCTATTCTTCCTAGTCATTAAGTCCATCACATAAATGAAACTATTATATGTGGATAAACTCCAAAGCTTCCTACCAAGCAGCATAGTTATTAACTACTCATTTGTTAAAATAAGGCTATGTGAAAATAATCATTGATTTGTAAGAAACAGTTACTTCACGTAAACTGTATTTTACTTTTAAAAGTAGAGGCAGGGGCCAGCACCGTGGCTCACTTGGTTAATCCTCCGCCTGTGGCGCCGGCATCCCATATGGGCACCAGTTCTAGCCCCGGTGCTCCTCTTCCACTCCAGCTCTCCTCTGTGGCCCAGGAAGGCAGTGTAGGATGGCCCAAGTGCTTAGGCCCCTGCACCCACAAGGAAGACCAGGAAGAAGCAAGCACCTGGCTCCTGGTTTCGGATTGGCGCAGTGCTGGCCGTAGTGGCTATTTGGGGAGTTAACCAATGGAAGGAAGACTTTTCTCTCTGTCTCTCTCTCTCACTGTCTGCAACTCTACCTGTCAAATAAAAAAAAAGTAGATGCATGGTTCATATCTTTGATAACAAAAGACAGGGATCATTCATGATGTAAAATCTTTGTCTTTGACAGACTATGTTAATTCTTTCAAATTAATTAAAACCAGCCTACCTCTCCAGCTTCACTCTCTTGCCCTCTTAAATCCAGCCCACCAGTCTTCTTTTAATCCCGTATGCTTTCCTTCAGATTCCTCTCTGAAGTGCCTTAGCTCCTAATCATTCCTCTGCAAGGAATGTATAACTTATTCCCTGCCACTCCCCTCCCCCAACCTACCCCAGGGTAATTCTTCACCACATCCTTCAGCTATAAGTTTGAAAGTCACATTCTCATCAGAAAAGCCTTCTCTCACCTATCTTTTTCAAATCACCTAATATATGTCTACTCGATGGCATTTCTCACAGTTTCAATTTTAAATGATTTTGTGTGCTTTTTTATTTATATTTTTTACTGCCCCAAAGAGTGAAAGTTCTTGAAAGGTGGGCATAATATCTGATTTTGTTCTCTATAGCACAGTGATTGGCAAATGAATGTTGCCTGATAAATGTTCATAGAAAAAAAAAAAAAGGAACAAGCAGGCCAGTAAGAGAAGTGTTTCTTCTATTGCCTTTGTTGCCAATGATGAGACAAAACATGTTGAGAACTACACATGTGCCAGGCACTGTAGTCAGTTTCTTACAGAATCTGTTATGTACATGTAATGAAAGTTACATTGGCAAATGACAATCTTTTTCAGGAGTCAGTATTTCAATATGTACAGTGATGAAATTAAACTAGAACAGATGTCTCAAATTTGAATGTCCACAGCGGGCTAGAAGACTACTCAAGTGAACTGCATACATTTAGCGAACGTTAAGAACACAGTGAAGACATGACAGCTCTAGATGATAACCACCATGCAACAGGGCCCCAGACTCTACAGAGCTCAAGATTTTTCAAGATAACTTTCTGTTTGGTTTTTAATGTAATCCAATCTTTAAATATGTAATGTAATTTAATGTAATCCAATCTTTAAATACGAGAATGTTTTTGAAAATATTTATGAATCCCAAAATAAATTCATTTCTATCAGACTCAGATGTCAGGAAACTCCAATGAAATCTGAATACAAAGTCTCGTAAAGTGTGATAGTTGATTTTATAGCATCAACTTGAATGGATTAAGGAATACTCAGTTCAGAAAAAGGGAGACCCTTATTTTGAATGTGTCTATGAGGATGTATACAAATGGGATGAGCGTGTGAATCTGAGCGGACTAGGTGGGCAGATTTGGCTTTGGGGAAAGCAAGCACCAACAACTGGCTAGGGCTCTGGAGGAACCAGGTGCAGAAGATGCACTGTTACCTTCTCTGAGAGCTATGACTTGCCTGACTCCTGCCTTGGACATCAGATTCTGATCCTTGTAGTCCAGGACCTTATGCCAGCAGTCCCCTTGCTGGCACTCGGGCTTGGGCCTCAAACTGAGAGAACTACACCCACTGCTTTGGGACTGGAACTGAGCCATGCTACTGACATTCCAGGGTCTCCAGCCTGCAGTTAAGCTGCCCTGGGACTTCTCTTTTGCCATAAATAAATCTCCCTTCATATATCTCTATTCATATCTTATCAATTCTGTGTTTTCTTGAGAACCTTGACTAATACATAAAGTTTCAACCAGCTCTGACTCTATGAGATTTATTCCTTAAAAGAGTTTGCTATTCTGCATTTCATGTGGGAATTTTGATAGCACAATTTCTCTAAAAGGCTCAAGCCAAAGGCAGCTTCTCTTGTGACTTCTTTTGAGTCCCCCGATATAATACCAATGATTTGTGTCAAGCGCATTTCAGTTCTTACAAAAGCTGCTTGAAGGTGCACCCTGGCTGGCGCGGTGGCTCAATAGGCTAATCCTACACCTGCGGCGCCGGCACACCAGGTTCTAGTCCCAGTCGGGGCGCCGGATTCTATCCCGGCTGCCCCTCTTCCAGTCAAGCTTTTTGCTGTGGCCCGGGAGTGCAGTGGAGGATGGCCCAAGTCCTTGGGCCCTGCACCCACATGGGAGACCAGGAGGAGCACCTGGCTCCTGGCTTCAGATCAGCGGCAGTGCGCTGGCCGCAGCACACCGGCTGCGGCGGCCATTAGAGGGTGAACCAATGGTAAAGGAAGACCTTTCTCTCTGTCTCTCTCTCATTGTCCATTCTGCCTGTCAAAAAATAAAAATAAATAAATAAAAAAAGGTGTACCCTCTATTTTACATAGGACAAAACTGCTCATGCCCTCCTTAATGAAAAAAAAAAACAGTTCTTGGTTGAGGTAAGTTGAATTAGCCTAACTGGGTCCCCAAAAAAGACATTTTTTTCTTCTTGCTACAAGTTACCAAAATAATACATGCAGATTTTTTGATACTCCCTGTCACTGATTCCATGGCAAAGCTATATAAGCTCATTAAAGCTCTAAGTGATGGCTGTAAATTTCCCTAGAGAAAGGGAGAGGAAGTCATAATGATGATACACAGAACTGCATGAAATAAGGCAACAAGCAGCAAGATGAATATTTTCCAGTTAGTATAACACCTTCCGGGTTGATTGTCTTTAATTAGCAAGCACTGCAACATTATATTTACTAGAGAAAAATACACTGACTGATAGCTCTTTTTATGTTTGTCTTTGATAGAATACCATTAACTAACATCGTCATTCCATTACTCTGGATGCCAAGAACACCACCACATCAACATAAAGCTAAGATGCAGGTACTGTTTTGTGAAACTTCCATATTAAGCGATGCTTTTTAAAAACTTTCTCTTTTTTCTCCCAGTATCACATTAAGTTGGGACTTCCTATGGTTTTGGTGTAGCTGTCACCTAGGATTCTACTGCAATTGGAGGTTTGATCCCTAGGATGGTGGTGTTGGAAGCTGAGGAAAGCTATGAGAGGTGAGGTCTAGTGGGAGGTCCTTAGGTCACTGAGGATGTGAGGCAATTTTTTGGTGGCCCCTTGGTAAAACCCTTCAGTTCTAATTGAGAAGGTTGTTAAAATTTAAGATAGAAAGGACCAAGATGACCCTCCCCTCTCTAAATTTCTGGTTCCCCCATGCAAGTTTCCATCACGGTCATGTACCACCAGAAGTAATATACACCAGAATTACACCAAAAGAGGCACCAAACAATGCCCTTGAACCTTCAAAACTGGGAGCTAAGTTCTTCTTTTTCTTTGCAAGTAGCTTATTTGACATTTCATTAATTTTCATTATGATAAAAAAGCTGATTTTCTAGTCATTGAAATGGGATAGAGATGGACATCTCCATTTTCATTCATAAATTTGAAGGCAATGCCTCATTGTCTTTTCTCTTCAAATGTGACTTTCAAAAGTCCAAAATGTATTTAACTATATCATCTCTAAGAGTTATAAACAAAGTTCAACTCAAACCATTAGATTTGGTGATCATAAAAATTTGTAAAATTATGATGTAAATAAAGAAAACAAAGGATTACAATAAATATATAGTATTGCTGTTAGAAAGGTGATAGAGTTATCTGTGGAGATGCATTATGTGCTTAGGGAATGAAGAATGAATATGATGTCACATGGGTAACTGAAGTCATTGTTGAAGACACTGCCATTTTAAAAATTTCAAACACATTTCTTCTTGGATTAGAAATAGGTGTGCCAGGGGCCAGCGCTGTGGCATAGCAGGTAAAGCTGCCACCTGCAGTGCCAGCATCCTATATGGGCACTGGTTCAAGGAGACCCAGAAGAAGCTCTGGTTCCTGGCTTCGGGTCGGCCCAGCTCTGGCTGTTGCATCCATTTGAGGGGTGAAGCAGTGGATGGAAGACCTCCCTCTCTCGCTGCCTCTGTCTCTGTAACTGCCTTTCAAATAAATAAATAAATAAATAAAAAATAGGTGTGCTCTTATCAAAATAATCTCTGGCGTATCCAATCCCATATTCTCTCAATTTTTTCTTTCACATTCTACGCATTGAATTGTATATACACATTATATATATTATAAATGAGAAATGTGACAAAAATAATCAACTTTTCTTAAATCACAATGTATACTTTTAGCCAAATATCATCACAGTGAATGAAATTCAACTCTGGAAAATGGTATGGAAGAGGGAGTGGCATTGTGGCATCCCATGTAGGTGCCAGTTTGAGTCCTGACTGCTCCACTTCACATCCAACTCCCTGCTAATGTGCCTGAGAAAGCAGAAAAAGATAGCCCAAATCCTTGGGCCCCTGCACTCACATGGGAGACCTAGAAGAAGCTTCTGCCTACTGGCTTTGGTCTGGTCCAGCCCTGGCCATTATGGCCATTTGGGGAGGGAACCAGTGGATGGAAGATCTCTCTTTGTCTCTCCCCTCTCTGTACCTCTGCCTTTCAAGTAAATAAAATAAATCTTAACAAAAAAGGGTATAGAAGAAATAATCGGTTCATGATTACAAAATATAATACGGTTAGGGAATAAATGTATGCTAAATTATCTATTGGCTTAACTTAATCCAAGTCAAATGGCAACAAGTTTTCAAGAAAGAGTGTGAGAAAACAATTCTAAAATGTTAAGGAAATACAAGCAGTTGAGAATAGCCTTTGTATTCATAATAAATAATAATATTAGAGGAACAGAGACCCCAAAAGAGATACATTATGTGATGGCAGTGGTGCCAACTGAAACAAGTCACTATATTCATCATCATGCATCCTCAGTAGAAAGAAGAGCTAAATGTCTAGTATATCTTAAAACCATCCTTGAGGAAACAGTAAAAATGCTTAATTTTCAGGGGCTAGAGCAGTAGGTTAATCCTCTGCCTGCAGCACCGGCATCCCATATGGCCACAGATTCTAGTCCTGGATGTTCCTCTTCTGATCCTGCTCTCTGCTATCGTCTGGGAAGCAGTGGAAGATGGTCCAAGTGCTTAGGCTCCTGCATGCACATGGGAGACTTAGAGGAAGCTCCTGATTCCTGGCTTTGAATCAGCCCAGCTCTAGACGTTGCAGCAATCATTTGAGAAGAGAACCAGTTAGTGGAAGACCTTTCTCTCTGTCTCTCCCTCTCACTGTCTATAACTCAAATAAATAAAAATCTTAAAAGAAAAAGCAGATGATTTATTTAAAAACTGCTTAATTTCCTAAACCTTCACCTTGAATATACATCTTCTTAACAATCTATAAAGAAATAGGAAGTATGCTCGAAGTACTCCTGTTGCATTCCAAACTACTGTTACCTGAAAAAAAAAAAAGTACTTTGTGGGGGTTGGCCTTATGGCATAGTGGGTTAAGTCATCAGCTGTGACACAAGCATCTAATATGATTGCTGGGGCACCTGGCAGTGAGTGAATGGAATATTTCTCTCTGTTTCTTCCTCTCTGTAACTCTGCCTTTCAAATAAACCTTTTTTTTTTTATAAAAGCCATGAAACTCTGAAGCTTGAAGGAAGACAGAGAAAATGAAGACAGAGAAAAGCCTTAAGGATTGTACCATGGGTACTCCAATATCTAGAAAGAGGTGAGGAGGAAGAAAAACAAAGCTGTGGGGAGCAATCCGGACTGGACTAAGTTACTGGAATTAGGACTTATTCTATGCATCTGCTCTCCCACAATATGGCGCTGGGAGAGAAGAAAACAGCTTCTGCACAGCTGCCTCCAGTTCAGCCAATAAACTGTAGGACTTGCTCCTGATTGGAGGAGAGCAGCGTACTCGGCATGTGGGCAGCCGAGTTAGGATTGGCGGAGGAGGACTATAAAGGGGGAGGGAGACGGCATGCACCGGGAACATCTAAGGGGAACATCTAAGGGGAACGCCTGTGCAGCCCCCGAGAGAGCCGGCCGGCGGTGTGCTGCTCCCCTGCGGAAGTGGGGAATGTGGCCAGGGGGAACCGCCCTTCCACGGAGGTGGAAGGGACAGTAGCCAACCCGGGAAGAACCAGCAGCAAACCCGGGGAGGGCCGAGCAGACGAAAGAACAGCGCAGGATCCTGTGTCGTTCCTCCACGAAGACGGGGAGCGACATAATGGTGCCGTGACTCGGATAGGAAACCTAGGATGGATAGGAAACTTAGGAGGGAAGAAACGGGAAGAACTGGGAAAATACCGGAGAGAGAGACTAGCAAACAGCCTAGGGAAAAGCCGGACGAAAAAGGTGCCGGAAGAAGCTATTGAAAGCCTAGGCATAGACTCAGATACGGACTACAGGGGGAAGCTGGGAGAAATCTCTAAGGTTGAAAGCGAAAGTGAAAGCTAGAACAAACAGACTCGGATGCGGACTGTGGGGAGAGGCCAGGAGAAATGAGGGAGGAATATTGTTGGAAGAAAGCTTGGGGAAACATACCGGGTAGAGAAAAATGTTAGGGAAATTGAAGCCGCGGGGGGCAGGCCGAGGCGGAGACGAAAGCCACTTTGGGATTCTCAAGTTAGCCCGGGAATAGGGGGCGAAAAGTTGAAACCAGAAGCAGAAACGTAAGCCAGATTGGGATCTGTCTGATTAGCCCGGGGAGCAAAGGACGGGAAGCCAAATCGTGGGGCGGAGACGTGAGCTGGGTTGAATTCGCCAGGCTAGCCCGGGGAACTTGGATTGAATACTAGTGGCGGAGACGCAAGCTACGCTGTGTGACTCGCGGAGGCTGCCGCGCGCAGACAGAGCGTGCGGGGCTCAAGTAGATAGGGAACGCGGGGCTAGTGAGACACCGCAGAGTGTGCGCGCGAAGCTGAGCCGCGCAGAGCCGCGGGCTGAAGCGGCTCAGAGCCGGAAAGCCGCGGAGAAGCAGCCTCGGGGCGGGCACCGGAAAGCCGCAGGGATAAGAGAAACAGAAGTTTAGAAGTAAAATGAGAGAAATAGGAATGCTGGAAGATAGAAGTAAAATGGGAGAAATAGGAATGCCCGGAGATAGAGAAATAGAGAAATAGAAAGGCCTCCCCTCAACATGGCAATGAGAAAGCTTGGATTCGGTCTGCCTGATTAGGGAGGCGGTGAGCACCTGCGGGCGGCTAGCAGCTTATGCGCCGCAGGTCACCGAAGTCAGGCACGAATTAACATCAGTAAGGCCTCCCCACAATACCGCAATTAGAAGGCTTGGATTCGGTCTGCCCGATTAGTGAGGCGATGAGCACCTGCGGGCGGCTAGCAGCTTATGCGCCGCAGGTCACCGAAGACCGGCACGAATTAACATCAATAAGGCCTCCCCACAACACAGCAATGAGAGAGCTTGGATTCGGTCTGCCTGATTAAGTGAGGCGATGAGCACCTGCGGGCGGCTAGCAGCTTATGCGCCGCAGGTCACCGAAGACAGGCACGAATTAACATCAGTAAGGCCTCCCCACAATACAGCAATTAGGAGGCTTGGATTCGGTCTGCCTGATTAAGGCGGTAAGCACCAGCAGGCGGCTCGACCAGAGTGTGAGCCGCAGGTCACCGAACACAGGCACGCATCAGCGCCTAAAAACCTCCTCACAACATGGCGAAGAGAGGACCCGGATTCAGTTTGCCTGATTGATAGGACTTGTAAGAACCTGTGGCAACTCTAGCAAGTAGAGCAGAGTGTGTGCCGCGGGACACCGAAGACAGGCGCGTATCAACGCCAAAAATAAAAAGAAAGGGGGATCTGTGGGGAGCAATCCGGACGGGACTAAGTTACTGGAATTAGGACTTATTCTATGCATCTGCTCTCCCACAATATGGCGCTGGGAGAGAAGAAAACAGCTTCTGCACAGCTGCCTCCAGTTCAGCCAATAAACTGTAGGACTTGCTCCTGATTGGAGGAGAGCAGCGTACTCGGCATGTGGGCAGCCGAGTTAGGATTGGCGGAGGAGGACTATAAAGGGGGAGGGAGACGGCATGCACCGGGAACATCTAAGGGGAACATCTAAGGGGAACGCCTGTGTAGCCCCCGAGAGAGCCGGCCGGCGGTGTGCTGCTCCCCTGCGGAAGTGGGGAATGTGGCCAGGGGGAACCGCCCTTCCACGGAGGTGGAAGGGACAGTAGCCAACCCGGGAAGAACCAGCAGCAAACCCGGGGAGGGCCGAGCAGACGAAAGAACAGCGCAGGATCCTGTGTCGTTCCTCCACGAAGACGGGGAGCGACACAAAGCCAAGGAAGGAAGGAAGGGAAGGAAAGAAAAAGTGCTTTGTGTTGTAAAGTGAAATATCAGAGTTCATGTCACACAATTTTAACTCAAAGTATGAATAAACAAATTCAAAATTTATAAAAAGAGAAAAAGAAAATATGACCAGTAGACATATTTTATTATGCAATCTTCATTATTTGGGAGCTATTTTCTCAAAAATTAACAGCATGATTCTTCATAGAAAATAGCAAAGAGTGTTTATTGTCAGTGATAAAATTTGAATTTTAAATGAAAGCTCTAAATTTAAAAAACTTTATCTGTCACCATGAAATTTTCCCAAGACTTTCCAGATGACAGCAATGATGTCATGTGGCTTTTTGATATTTTATAATGAAATATGTCAACATTTGGCAGATCTATTTAACTTAGTGAACTAACATTTTCTAAGTAATTAGCATATGATGTTACAAAATCATACACTGGTGAAAAATGTCCTTAAAGTAAGAGACCAGTGGATTTTAATGTAGCAGAAAATGAAAAGTTTATTTAGATGGCTTCAAATTTCTCATTACATCTGTCTTTTAAGAACCTATTATTAGTTTGAGTTTTGGTGCAATTGTATCAAAGAAGAATATCTGTAATTATTTGAAAGCTTTTAAAATTATTCTTCCTTTTTCAATTATATATCTGTAAGTAGGCAATTTTCTTTAACTAGTTGGACCAAAACAACATATCACAACAGACAATATAAAGGAAGATATGAGAATCTACCCTTCCATTAGGCCAGGGATTATAGATTTTCAAAGAAGTGAACAATGTCAATATTATATTTGTTTCATTTTTGAGAATATAACTGTTATCTTAGAAATTATTTATGCTAACATGGAATTATTACTTTTAATAAATTTTAAATGTGCCTATTTTAATTTTCAATAAAAATAAATAAAAGCTTTTGAACTTCTTTGAGACCACAAAGTTCAAAAGTGCTGTCTTAGTGAAAACTCAACAGAAATAATGTGTATCAGAACACTATAGAAAAGCATAAAAATATTCATAATAGCATTGTTAGGAATATTTGTAATACCAAAATTCTCTCAAAAATGCAGCAGTAGAAGAATGGATAAATACATTGTGGTGTAATCATGTCACATGTTTCACGAAAAGACTGAATAAGTAATAATTATATGAAAAAACAAGGTTAAATCTCCAAGGAATACAATATTAAAATTAACTGTCCAAAACCAAAGTAAATTACAGCTAATTATTTACGGGTAGATGTTGTTAGGAGACAATTCTTGGGTTTCTCACAGTTGTGCACATCCTTGTACTGGAATATCTAGACTATAATTTTCAAGGATTTTGGAGAGTGCGCAGCCTTTGAAGACAGAGAAGGTAGACTGTTCTTGAGCAAAGGGCTCATGTGCTTACAGTCTAGAAACACGGGGGTAGTAGCTCCCTCTAAAGCAAATTACTGACCAAATTCACTAAAAGCTCAGAGTTTCTCTCTTTGTTGCAAGCTGTTGCCTGTGCAGGCATTACATTACTCATTGAATATTTTTTTTAAATTTTTATAGACTTTTTTTTTTTTGATAGGCAGAGTGGACAATGAGAGAGAGAGAGAGAGAGACAGAGAGAAAGGTCTTCCTTTTTGCTGTTGGTTCACCCTCCAATGGCCACTGGCTGGCGCACCTCGCTGATCTGAAGTCAGGAGCCAGGTGCTCCTCCTGGTCTCCCATGGGGTGCAGGGCCCAAGCACTTAGGCCATCCTCCACTGCACTCCCGGGCCACAGCAGAGAGCTGGCCTAGAAGAGAGGCAACTGGGACAGAATCCACCCCGACTGGGACTAGAACCTGGTGTGCCGGCGCCGCAGGCAGAGGATTAGCCTATTGAGCCGCGGCGCCAGCCACTCATTGAATATTGATCATCTATAGCCACATAGGTACAAGAATGCTGCTAATCTGGCTACAGTTAATGCTGTAGTAAACTGTGCTTTGTTTCTTATGCAGGTTTCTCATGTCTCTACCAGTACCGATGAGTAACTTTGTTAACTTTCAAGTACAGTAAATTTTCAGACCTTTCACAGGTCGGACATTCAGTCATCAATAAAACAATATATTTGATGGTGATGATAACGACTTACATTTGTTGATTCTTTAATATCAAGAAATTGACAAATCTATATAGGAGACACCCCAAAAATTATGATGTTATAAAGAGACAAACTGTTCAGAAAGCTTCAAGGTGCAAGTGATGGGAGCCGGCGTTTTAGGATAATGGGTAAAGCCACCACCTAAAGTGCAGGCATCCCATATGGGCACTGGTTCAAATCCTGGATGCTCCACTTCTGATCCAGCTCCCTGCTAATGTGCCTGGGAAAGCAGAGGAAGATGGCCCAAGTGCTTGGGCCCCTGTTCCTATGTGGGAGACCTGGAGGAAGCTCCTGGAGGCTTCAGCCTGACCCACCCCTGGCCATTGCAGCCATTTGGGGAGTGAATCTGCAGATGGAAAATCTGTCTCTCCCTCTCTACCTCTGCCTCTCCTTCTCTGTAACTCTGACGTTCAAATAAATAAATCTTTTTTTAAAAAAAAGTTCAAGAGATGAAGAAAGAGAAAGACAAAAAAAAAGGAATGTGTTTACGGATGAGAATCTCTCTGAAAAAGAATTTTTTTAAGATTTATTTATTTATATGAAAGTCAGAGTTACACAGAGAGAGAACAGAGGCAGAGAGAGAGAGAGAGACAGAGAGAGAAAGAGAGAGAGGTCTTCCATCCACTGCTTCATTCCCCAATTGGCAGCAATGGCCTCAACTGCGCCAATCCGAAACCAGGAGCCTGGAGCTTCTTCTGGGTCTCCCACATGGGTGCAAGGGCCCTTGGGCCATCCTCTACTGCTTTCCCAGGCCATAACAGAGAGCTGGATCAGAAGCAGAGCAGACGGGACTCAAACCTGCACCCACATGGGATGCCAGTACTGCAGACAGTGGTTTTTCCTGCTACGCCACAGTGCCAGCCCCAAGAAGAAAATTTACACTAAGACCTAAATGTTGAAAGAAGCAAATCATGTGAATACAAATAAAGGCTCAAATCACAACAATTTGAGATGTTCAAAGAAATGAAGATAATCTGGGGGTAGTGAGAAGATGCCAGAGAAGTTGTGAGTAGATACTTTGTAGACAGCCTTGAGTGCCTTGTAAATGAGTCTAAATTTTTTGCTGAGTGAAATAACAAACCGAAAAACAGGTTTTCAACTCTATTACATTTACCCTTCACCAAAAGTATTAGCTGCTGAATAGTGAATGGGTTAAGAGGAAATAAGAATGGAGGAAGAAGACAAACTAGGAAACTACTGAAGTGAACTACAAGAGAGATGACAGTGAACTAGACAGGAGCTGAGGCAGTGCAGTGACGGATACATACAAGCACTGAGAATATTTGGATAAAAGTTTCCAACAAATTCTCATCAAATTTCAGATGTAGAAGCTGAGGAACAAAAAAGACTGAATACTCACAGGCTTGATTCACTTAAGAAGATGGCATTTGATAAAATGGTGAGGGTCCTTAATGGTGGGTGATTAAGACAGCAGAGGCTTCCAGCTGCCCACAAATATCCTATCTCCTGTATTAACAAGACCCTTATAATACATGGTTCAGGATTATGCCCAAACAAAACAAAATGAAACATTCCCTAGCTTACTGTGGCCAAGAATATGAGGACAATTCAAAGCTTGATTATCATATAAATGGTATAATGTCCATCTCACAAAGGTTTGCATGAGTATCAAATAAGATAACGCGTTCCTTTGAGGCTGGTGCTATGGAATCTCATATGAGCGCCGGTTTGAGTCCCAGCCGCTCCACTTCTGATCCAGCTCCCTACTAATGCACCTGGGAGGGCAGCAGAGGATGGCCCAAGTCCTTTGGCTCCTGTACCTACATCGGAAACCAGGAAGAAGCTCCTGGCTCCTCTCTTCAGCTAGGTCCAGGCCAGCTCTGGCTGTTGCAGCCATTTGGGGAGTGAAACAGTGATGCATGATGGATCTGTCTGTCTCTCTCTCTAACTATGCCTTTCAAACAAACAAAAAATAAAAAAGCATAAGACATCACATATAGCTTTCATGAAAGCATTTTCTCCATTAATACTTCCTGGATGTGCCACTCAAAACTCCACAGTGTCCTGGTTCTCTCTCATTGGATTGATGAATGAAAAGGAAACCAATTTAACACACTCTTATAAAGAACAGTAAAAGAATAGTATTCTAAAGAATGAATGCTTTGTCACTAAAGGTGTTAACACTTGAGCATTAACTTATGGATCTTTTATTGTTTTGAGGACAAAAAAGATCACTCTTATGTGGAAGAACAATACACTAAACAAAATAGAGTTCAAGCACACAACCATCAAACAACTACTACTAGGTCAATAGAGTGTTTTACAATTTTATTTTTGCAAAGAGAAAGAAGAAAAAATGCAAGCATTGACTCTAACTTTGCTCCACTTAACATAAAACTAAGTGAAAAAATATTTTCAAATTGCTATCAGAATCTGATGCAATGTGATTACTTAAAAATGTGGAGGGGCCAGCACTATGGCTCACTTGGTTAATCCTCTGCCTGTGGTGCTGGCATCCCATATGAGCACTGGGTTCTAGTCCCAGCTGCTCCTCTTCCAGTCCAGCTCTCTGCTGTGGTCCGGGAGGGCAGTGTAGGATGGCCCAAGTGCTTGGGCTCCTGCACCCACATGGGAGACCAGGAAGAAGCACCTGGCTCCTGGCTTCGGACTGGCGCAGCACTGGCCGTAGCAGCCATTGGGGAGTGAACCAATGGAAGGAAGGCCTTTCTCTCTGTTTCTCTCTCTCACTGTCTATAACTCTACCTGTCAAATAAATAAATAAATAAAAGAATGTGGAAAGCAGACAACATATATCCTTCCAATTATTTTCATCACTGTTTCTCCTCTTACACTTTAACTTTACTGAATCCTTTCCCTACCACGAACAAGTGCTTTCTTCCCATACTAACCCTTGCTTATTTTTTATATATCAGTTTAGATATCCTCCTTTCAGACCTTGCCTGAAACCTCATCCTTCTGGTTTACCCTGGTACCAGCTCCCAAACCACTTTGACTATAGCCCTCTCTGGGCACCTGGCCCAGTTACACCTCTGTCTACCACAAACCTGGAGAGCCACCAATAGCAAACTTTGTAAATTGTATCCTTTTCTGAAAAGCAGAAAGATTCAGGAGAACAGATTTATTTCCTTACACACTACGCTCACTCTCACACATGCATATGGTTCATTAGCTCACTCTTACAGACACAGCCACACACGTAAGCAATTGGTGTCACATTCCATAGACTGAGGTACACTTTCACACTCATTCAGAGTATAAAAATGCAATAATTGTATATAATTACCAAACCTCTGTCAAAACCTCTGAAGAGGCAGGATTTGAAGCCAACAACTCTAAATCAACGTCTTATGATTCCTCCAGCTTCCTTTAACATGAATGGAAATAACTACATTCTGCCTGTAAGCTGGAAACCAGAGATATGAAGGGTTTCATACCAATCCACTGTGAGAATCATCAAATATTTGCTAAAACAAAAGCCAACCGAACAACTCAGAGAGCACATTACTAAGAATACACACTCAAGCAAACCCAGAACCCAAAAATAGCCCTTGTATTTACCAGATGGTCTTCTCAGCTTACAACTTCTACCAGCAGCATAAAATTAAATTTAAGTACAGTCACATGACATATATTGATATTTCAGTCGATGAGAGACCACATATATAATTGTGGTCCCCTAAGATCATAATGTAGTCTAGGTGTGTAGAAGGCTATACCACTTGTTTTTTTAAGGACACTCTTATGTTAGCACGACAAAAACACCTAGCAATGTGTTTCTCAGGTCTCTGTCATTACATGGCCTGTGATTTTATATGAAAATAAAGATCCACATTTCTAAAAAGCAGGTGATTTTTCGTCAAACACAGTGCTTAATGTAATTGTTAAGATGTAGGCAACTTAAACATTCAATATTTAAACTGCCTTTTCCAAAGCTAAACTCCTAGACTTTCTTTTCCAATGGTGACTGTATCATAAATCAGCTAAAGAATGAATATTTCAAATATGAATTTCCTTAAATGTTAACCAGTCAATAGTTCAATTTCAGCAAAACTATTTTACTAGTAATGTTTGTTTTTGTAGCCTTTTAAGTGTTCTATTACATTTAACCCTTAAAATTTCAATTTTAAAATTAGTAGAGAATAATAAACAATTGTCTCTCTCACTGTCCACTCTGCCTGTCAAAAAAAAAAAAGAAAGAAAATAAACAATTGAGGTCATGTATTGCTTATGTGTTCCATTGTGAAGAAAACAGACTTAAAAACAATGTAATAAAACCTAGAAACCGTTCATTAATTTGTCTACAAGTTAAGATATCTATGAAAAGAAATCTTATTACAAGTGAATCAACTGTTTAACTCTGTCATTTAATCTTCAAATGTGACTTTGGTAACACAAGAGGGTACTCCAAAGTTCATGAAAGCATGAATTAAAATATGTTTATTTTGGTGCAGAAAAACACTTGAAATCCATGCAGAGAACATTATTTAGTATACATCTTCATTTCTACTCTTCCTTCAATGAAAAATATGTATCTCTATCTTTCATAGTTTTACCTCAGAAGTGATTATAAGGAATTACTGAGTGCTTTAAATATACAAATTTAGATTTTCAGGTTATTGAAATTACAAAAAAAAAGTCATCAGGAAAAGAAGAAGAGGGAGGAGGAGGAGGAGGGGAAGGAGGAGGGGGAGGAGGAGGGGGAGGAGGAGGAGAAGGAGAAGGAGGAGGAGCACTCCAATTTGAGATGCCAACATTGCAGGTGGCAGCTTAGCTGCTATGCCACAATGCTGTCCCCTGATTGTCTAATTTATAAATTAATCTGTAGCATGGGTATGAATGTATAGGAAAAAACATAGTGTATATGAGGTTCGGTATTATCCGTGGCTTCAGGAATCCACTAGACAGCTTGGAATGCATATCTGGTGAATACAAAGGCATTAATGCACATTTACTACATCATTCAGCAGGCATTAGTCAAAGTTATTTCCTTCTCTCTTCAAATTTTTTTTTTATTTCAAAAGGGGGAATGTGCATAGAGTCATGCCATGAAGAACAAGGGAAGAAAACCCACAGAAAAGGTGAAAATATCTGCAAACTATATGTCTATAGTGGATCAGAATATGGAACAGAGAGAGTTATTATAAATCAATTGTAGAAAAATTAAAACAGAGCACTTGAATAGACATTTCTCCAAAGTGGATAAATAAACACCCAATAATACACGAAAATATTTGACATATTAGTCACCAAGGAAATGCAAACCAAAGTCACTTAGAGACACGCTTTCACAACTACTAGGATGGCTATACTAAAAAAAAAAGGCAGACAAAACAACTGTTAGTGAGGATGTAGAGAGATGGGAACTCTTTTCCATTATTGGTGGAAATGTAAATACCGACACTTGGAAAGTAGGTTGGCACTTTCACAAAATGTGCAATACAGGGCTACCACACAATCTACCAATTTCGTTCTTAAGTATAACCTAAGAAAAATGAAAACATATGTTGATGGGGATGGCGCTGTGGTGCAGCAGATAAAGCCACAGCCTGCAGTGCCAGCATCCCATATGGGCACTGGTTCTAGGACCTGCCTGCTCCATTTCTGATCCAGCTCTCTGTGTTGGCCTGGGAAAGCAGATGGTCCAAGTCCTTGGGCCCCTGCACCCACGTGGGAGACCTGGAGGAAACTCCTGGCTCCTGACTTTGGATCAGTGCAGCTCTGGACATTGAGGTCAACTAACCAGCAGATGGAAGGCCTCCCTCTCTCTGCCTCTCTGTCTCTCTCTATGTATGTAACTCTGACTTTCAAATAAATAAATCGATCTTAAAAAAGAAAACATATGTTGACACAAGAATTTGATATGAATGTTCACAGCAGCATTACTCATAGTTATCTAAAATGTGGAAATAACCTAAATGTCCAGCAACTGATGAATGGATAAGCTGTGGTATATCTCTACAGTGGGAAAGTTACTTGGCAATTGAAAGACACTATTACAAACTCCAATGAATGAACTTCAAAAATCTACAGGCTAAGAGAAAAAAGCAGTTACTACAAACCACATGTTGCATGATTCAATTTACTTGAAGTGTCTAGAATAGGCAAATCTACAGAAACAGTAATAGATTAGGGAGTGCCTGGAGCTAAGGGTGGGAAGGATGGGGAGTGGCTGCCTTAAGAGTCTTCTATTTGGGGTGACAAAATTTTCTAAAATTACTTTATGGTGATGGTTGCAAAACTGCAAATATACTGAAACAGGAAGCTACAATTTAAATGTGGATTTTATGATGTGAAGATTTTGTCTCAGTGAAGCTGCTTAAAAAGAGGAAAAGTATGCAATAACACAACTATTTCTTGGTGCCACTGAAGACTGAATAGTAAGAGCATGCTCAGACTGTTTATCCCTTTAACAAATCGTTTCTGGACTTCAAACTAAAACTAAAGACATGAAAACAGTCATTGAAACAACTGAGTTCCAACAGAAGGCCACTGAAAAATGTGCATTTTTAGGAAAATGTGTCTACGAAACGAGATACCACAGAACACAGATCTGAGCAAAGTCTTCAGCAAGCAACAGACAAATGTCTTTCAACGCCACTACAGGTCCAGTTAAAGCTGACCTGTAAAAGCAGCACCGTTTCCAAGTGCATGAGCATCTTAAACTGATAGATCTTAAAGTCAGCCCTCGCATGATTAACAAGCATCTGAAAGCACTATCAGTAATCCGCAGAGAGGCTAAAGGAGTGAGGGCCAGTTCCGTGGCACGTGGGATCGCGGTCCTGATCTTTACCGCGCGGCTCCC
Source organism: Oryctolagus cuniculus (assembly GCF_051225735.1). Taxonomy (NCBI): domain Eukaryota; kingdom Metazoa; phylum Chordata; class Mammalia; order Lagomorpha; family Leporidae; genus Oryctolagus; species Oryctolagus cuniculus. The sequence goes on along the minus strand of NC_142868.1, from coordinate 67,026,715 downwards.
TTTGGGAGACCCTTTCTGCTTTGGGGTGGTTCAGGGGCCGAGCACCACAGCACACGTGCCCAGCGCGCTAGCCTGGCCTCTCCTAAGTACTCAGCTGTCCTGCAGCACACAAGGGAGCAAGGAGGGTGTCCCCGACTCGAGGGAGTCACAGAACGCAGGTACTAGGCGCGTGGGAGCGGCAAAGCAAATCGTGGGAGCTAAACCCATCCCAGGCACATTCAAGTCAGAGGCGGTCTACGCTGCGGTTCCCCGTCTCGCGCGGGGACGCCACGCCGCGAACGTCCCCGGCGCTGGCCGCAGGTCCACCAACGTCCCCCGGGGCTCAGCGCTGGGGACGGCGGAGTCCACGCGCGCAGCCCCGCCCTCCCGCCGGCGGGCTCCTTACCTTCCTCCTGCACCATCCCCAGGAGGTTCGGGTCACCCATCTTCGCTAGCTCGTTCATGACGCTGAGGCCGGAGAGGCAGCTCCCAACCGGCCGCTGCGACAGGCGACGAGAAGGCGTGGCGCAGGTACTGAATCTGATTGCCGGCTGCCGGAACTGCGCGTCTGACACCCGGACCTTGAAGATGTCGGGACTCTCCCTGCAGGGCGAGGACTTGTCCTCCTCCACAGACTCCACGAATCCCGTGCTCTGCAGCCAGTTGGACTTCGTCTCCAGCTGGTACTTCCACTCGACCTTGCCCCCCTGCACCTGCCCCGCGCCCTTGGGCCTGCGCTTCGATTTCTTCTGCCGGTAGCGCTCCCTGCCCCTTTCCCAGTAGGCCTCCCAGTACCCGTCCCGGAGCTTGCCCTGCTTCTCCCCCTGGCTGCGCCGGCCCGGGCTCTTTCCACTACTGACCTCCCGTTGCGGGCCTTTCCCGAGCGCTCCTTCCCTCTCTCTCCGCCCCTCTGCCCGCCTCCAGTCCTCCTGGGCCGCCGGCGCCCCACCCTCGCGGACCGCCGTCTCCCCGCCCCTCGGCGACCCGGGCTCTACGCCCGCCGCCTCCTCTCCGCTGGGGCCGTCGGAGCTCGCCGACTCCGGTCCGCCGCCTCCGGAGCCACCCCGAGGCCCGCCTCCCGTCGCTCCTCCGGGGCGGCCCCCGCGGGACCCACCGCCTCCGGCTCCCCTGACCGGCCACCTCAGTTCTCAACAGGCTCCGCCACTCCCATTCCTCCAGGTCGACCCTGGGCCAGGACTCGGTGTTCACTGGGGCTTCCGCCCCCCTACCCTCTGAACCCTCCTCTTCCTCCTCCTCAGAAACCCGGCTGGCTGGGTCCTTTCCCATCGCTAGGCTCCAGCTCACCGCGAGTGCCCCTCGGAGAGAACCCCTCCCGCTTCGGGAGTTACTTTTTGTCGGGGGAGGAAAAAGTTCCCCGCCCTTAAAGCGCCCCCTCCCCCTTTGAGGCGGGCTCGTGGCCGCCGGGGTCTCCGAGGTTCCGACAACCCCTCCCCGCCCTCGGGCCCCTGGGCGCTACCGGCTTCCTTGACAAAGGACAAGCTCTCTTCTACAGGTGAGGAAAGGTCACACCTGTGCCCCGATTTCCAAGTCAGCCTCTGCCAGCTTTAAAGTTGGAGCGTGTTGGGCAAGTTCCCATCAGCTGCAGTTTCCAGGTCGTCCAGTGACAGCAGCACTCACCTCCTGGAGGATGGTGTGAGGAGCACGCTACAAAGGCTTGGCATATGGAGTGTTAATGCTTTCCTCCGCTCCTAAAGGAGCCCGTGCTGCTTTGGGTCTCCACAACTCCAACCTGGACAGGGTGCGCGGTCCGACTCCTGAAGTAGGTGAGGTAGCGGTCTGAGCCCACAGCCTTGAGAGTGCTGAGCAGGGAGTGGCTGAAGTGAGGTGCCCAGAGACCATCACCTTTCCTCATCGCCCTGCTCCTACTTGTTTCTTTTCTATTCTATTTACTTGGTATACTGAATCAGCTTTTATAGATGAGGAGACAGGTTTAGGGAGAAGTGTCTTCTGTATGGTCATGGTTAACTGAGGAACTGGAAATCACTTTTTTTGTTTCTATACCGTGATATCTCTAACTTAAATATCAGGAATATATCAATTCTGGCCAAGAGGTTGGAGACTATAAGCAGTTTCTTACTCGATGTAGTTTGGAATTGTTTTTTACAGGTGTAACTATATTTAAGTTAATGCACAATAGAGTCCATATAATTACTATAAGTGGATTCAAGGCTGGTTCCTCAATCCATCAAACAAAAATTATTTTTTTAAAAAAATTCTCATTTTTTTCAACCCTTCTTACACACAAAAGCAAATGTCTACCTAGCTACCTTAAAAGGAAGACATTACGTGTTGATTTTGTTCAAAATTCAATGGAATATTTTGACGCTGAGGGGCTTATATTTTATCTGCTTCTTCTACACTTTAACAAAGTGGAAAACCAGTTGTGTTCTTTGGATAGAAGTCTGTATCTTTTCCACCACTTTTTGCTTCTTGAGGAATATTTTCTGTGTTTGTATCATGAAGTAGTTCATGCTGCGTTCCGTTCATAATTTTAGGATCTGTCCATTTCCTTCATTGTTACTCCCTGCCTCTTTGCACAGAATCGTCAACCATACATATCCAGAATTGTGTTCTGAATAACGAAATCCTGTCGTTTCATTAAATTGAACAGAGTCAAATACTATTTTGGGGCCCCAAAGTCATTTTTTATTTTTAGCCTTCCAAACTATTTAGCCTTCATTTGAATTATTACAAGCACCTGATAGGACTTTCTTTTTTAAAGATTTGTTTTATTTATTTGAAAGACAGAGTTACAGAAAGAGGTAGAGACAGAGAGAGAGGTCTTCCATCTGCTGGTTCACGCCACAGATGGCTGCAATGGCCGGAACTGTGCCGATCCAGAGCCAGGAGCTTCTTCTGGGTCTCCCACGTGGGTGCAGGGGCCCTAGGACTTGGGCCGTCTTCTACTGCTTTCCCAGGCCACAACAGAGAGCTGGATCAGAAGTGGAGCAGCCAGGACTAGAACCGGTGCCCATGTGGGATGCCAGCACTTCAGGCCAGGATGTTAAGCCGCTGTGCCATGATGCAGGCCCCTGATAGCACTTTTTTGACTTACCTTTTGTCAAAGACAAAGACTTATCTTTGTGTCTTATACTAAGCATAGCATGCAAAAATACTTCAGTGATTACACACAGTCATAAAGATAAAAATGGCAATATTTTAGAAAATAAACTGTGGACTGCAGCTTCAAATACTTGCTTGCTGACTCTCTATGTAAAGATATGAATTTGTTATAGGAAAGACCATTTAGGGCTGTCACAATATAACATGTGGGGAAAAGTCTGAGCTGTATGGTAGTGAAATATATGCACTGAACAACATCTGCATGTGTTTTTTTTTTAATTATAGCAGCCTGATATAATCAGTATACTTAACTCACTGTGAAGAGCTTTAGTTTATGAGCTAAATTCTGGAAGCCAGAAAAGGCATCTTTCTAGTTAATACTTTCTCTCCTGGAATTTAAAAAATATGGCACCTCCTGTCTGTGGTCTGGATCAGTTTCCTTTCTCAGTTTCTCTACATATCATCAAAACTTTAACCACTAGGATAAGATTCTTTCTTTGTGACTACTTGTCATTTTCATTCATCTGTTTTACCTGTAAACTTGTCACTTATCCCAGATATTTTCAACATCACTGTAGCCCACGTTCTGAAACAGTATATGCTAATGTATGGGCTTTGTACTAGGAGTCAGAAAACCTGCATTCTATTCTTGTGTCTGTTGCCTAATAAGGTAGGCAGCACAATAACCATAGATAGGTAACTTGGCTTCTTTGACCCCAGATCCCTTCTCTGTGAATATTACATATCTGACTTGTTCCAGCCATCTCCTCAAGTTGTTGTAAAATTCAAATAAGCATGTGCATTGGGGACCAGCATCATGGCACAGTGAGTTAAGGCATCACCTGCAACCCTGGTATCCCATATGAACACTAATTCGAATTCTGGCTGCTCCACTTCCAATCTAACTCCCAGTTAATGTGCCTGAGAAAGCATCATAAGATGGTCTGAGAAATTGGGTCCCTGTCATCCATGTGGAAGACTCAGAGGGAGTTCCAGGCCCCAAGCTTCGGCCTGCCTTAGCCATGGCCATTGAAGCCATTTGTGGAAGGAATCAGCAGATGGAAGATCTCTCTCTGTCTGTCTGTCTCTCTCTGTAACTCTCAAATATATCTTTTAAATGCAATTTAAATTTATTTATTTGAAAGGCAGAGTTACAGAGAGGCAAAAGCAGAGGCAGAGAGAGAGAGAGGTCCTCCATCTGCTGCCAAGTGGCAGCAACAGCCAGAGCTGGGCCAATCCAAAGCCAGGAGCCAGGCACTTCTTCCGGGTCTCCTACTTGGGTGCAGGGGCCCAAACCTTTGGGCCATCCTCCCCTGCCCTCCCAAGCACATTTGCAGGGAGCTGGATCAGAAGTAGAGCAGCCCATATGAGATGCCAGCACTATAGACAGCAGCTTAACCCTCTGCAACACAGTTCTGACCCTGATAGACCATAGTTCATACCATAGCTCTCTCACATTTTAACTGTGTGATATTTTCTGAGTCTATGAACTTCTCTCAGTCTCGGTTTCCTTATATATATAATAGAGGATATAATTCCTACCTCGAGTTTTTGGTGGATTAAATGTAGTGACATGTTTTTATTTGTCCAAATATTAAACCACAGGATGCTGTTTTCATTGTATTTATTTTTTGTTGAAGCTTTCTATAGTTAAAGTGGTAGAGTTTTAGAGAAAATGGAGCTCTTTATTGTTAAGTGTATATTAATTCCTGTAATTTTTATGAAAGGATTTATTTTTATTAGGCTATAATACTTCTAGTAATTTATGGGGCAGACCCAAAGATTTCTGAACTTTAAAAGCAACTACCTGATGAATAAATATGTCTATACAGGGACTGGCATTGTGGCAGAGTGGGCTAAGCCAACTCCTGCAATTCTAGCATCCCATAAGAGCACCAGTTCAAGTCCTGACTGTTCCACTTCCCATCCAACTCCCTGCTAATGCACCTGGAAAATCAGTGGAAGATGGCCCAAATCCTTGGGGCCCTTCTACCAATGTGGGAAATCCAGATGAAGCTCCTGTCTCTTGGCTTTAGCCTGGTCCTGCCCTGGCCATTGCAGGCATTTGGGGAGTGAATCAGCAGATGCAAGATATCTCCCTCTCTCTCTCTGTCTCTCTCTCTGTCTCTCTCTCTAACCCTGTCTAGGTAGCATTGCCTTTCAAATAAATAAAGATTTTTTAAAAATCAACACAAATTTTGACTGAGCAATGGAAGTAGCTTTTAAGACCAAATGGACTCACACATTAGTTAACATTCTCCATGAAGCTATATTCAGGTGACTTTCAGTGCTGTAACAATGAAATAAAAGCTTCTAAGTAATGATAGGCTGCAATTGCAAGATAATTCAATGCTTGGGTTCAAATATGCAGTTGGACAATTCATATTTCCTTAAACCATAAAACTTTTCTAAAATTCCATGAAAGTCCTTGAAACTTGGGTTAAATAGAAAACCAACCTAATTGAAACAACATAGCTTTAAGTTAGTGCAAGTATAAAATGTAAGTCCACAAAAATTTGTCAGACCTTTTATAAAATATGTTTAAGAATATAGTCTATTTTCAAAGTGCCTAATTTCTATGTAATTTCAACCTGTAGTACAAAGAGTGAAATTATTGCCTCCATGGTTATATCTCTGGTTTAATCCTTCTAATTACATCTTCTTTTGGGAGTTCCACTCAGGGACTACATGGTTTTCACCAAAGATATAAAGCATCCAGACCACCTTTGACTCCCCTGTTTATAACTGAGCCAGATGTGGTTTGTAATCTGATATTTTAAGGAGGAGCTTGTTAATCACATCTTTTTTTAGTTCCCTTTCTCCCTTATGCTAGGTATTTGTAAGCAAGCACAACAAAAAAAAAAAAAAAGAAGAAGAAGAAGAAGAAAAGAAAAAGACATACACAGATTAGTCATGACCTTAATCATGGAATATTTACTTCTCTGACAAATAACAGTCAGAATCTCAGTGACTTATTATTGAGTAAAAGAAAATTCTGTGGTTTGAATATGGTTTGTTCTCCTAGAGGCTTGGTCCTCAGTGTGGTGATGCGGAGGTGGTGGAACCTTTCAAGATGGGGCCTAGTGGAAGGTGATTAGATCACTGGGGTGTTTCCTTCAGAAGGGATTCATGTAGTTATCTCAGCCCCCTTAAGAGGGAGTTATAAGAGAGCTTGACCTACTCTTCATTCTCTGGCTTTGATCCCGCTCATCCATGTTCTCACCATGATGCCATTACAATGAAGCCCTCACTAGAAGTTAAGCTAATGGAGCAACCCAGTCTTGATGTTCAGTCTCCAAACCTAGAAGCCAGGAGCCAGCAGCTTCTTCCAGGTCTCCCACGGGAGTGCAAGGGCTCAAAGACTTGAGCCACCTTCTACTGCTTCCCCAGGCCATAGCAGAGAGCTGGAATGGAAGTGGAACAGCTGGGACTCAAACCGGTGCCCATAAGGGATGCTGATACTGCAGGTGGCAGCTTTGCTTGCTACACCACTGTGCCATCGCCAAGAAAGAAAAGTCTTTCATCCTCTGGTTCACTCCCAAAATGGCTGCAATGCAGGAGCCAAGAGCTTCTTACCAGTCTCCCACATGGGTGCTGGGGCCCAAGCACTTGGATCATGGATCATCTTCCACTGCTTTCCCAGGCCATAGCAGAGAGCTGGATGGGAATTTGAACAGTTAGGTCTACACACCCATATGATATGTTGGCACCACAGGTGGTGGCTTTACCATATATACCACAGTGCTGGCCCGCATGCTGTGGTTCTAATGACTCCCTTCTCCAGCATCTCTCACACAGTCCAAGGAGGTTGTGGGCAGTAAACACAACTACATTGCATCTACTCTCTCCATCTCTTCCACTGTCTCAGCATCTCTTAGTAATGACAATCAGAGAAGCAAAAGACCAAGGAAAAGCAGAAGATCCATGTATAACAATTTAGATACAGAGAGCTCTTGTCAAGAGGGGTGAATATTATGTACATACAGTGACATGGGTAACAGACTAATTGCATAGGCAAAAGTAGAAAAAAAGTAAAGGATTGTGATATAGAGCAAGTGTAAGGTTTTCAGAGACAGCTCCTCTCCCAAGGTCAATCCTACTGAGCTGATGAATCATCAGAGTTCAAACTGGTACTCCAACTTTGGTATGATTTGTTACTATTTCCAGTGCCTATTTCACTTCTGCAAGTCTTGGTAGGATTTTAGTTGATGAGAAGTTTATAAGATGTAGCTGTCTTGGCCAGCGCTGTGGCTCACTAGGCTAATCCTCCACCTTGTGGTGCCAGCACACCGGGTTCTAGTCCCGGTTGGGGCACCGGATTCTGTCCTGGTTGCCTCTCTTCCAGGCCAGCTCTCTGCTGTGGCCAGGGAGTACAGTGGAGGATGGCCCAAGTCCTTGGGCCCTGCACCCCATGGGAGACCAGGATAAGTACCTGGCTCCTGCCATTGGATCAGCGCGGTGTGCCGACGGCAGCGCGCTGGCCCCGGCGGCCATTGGAGGGTGAACCAATGGCAAAGGAAGACCTTTCTCTCTGTCTCTCTCTCTCTCACTGTCCACTCTGCCTGTCAAAAAAAAAAAAAAAGTAGCTGTCTGGCTTCCGCCCTTAAGGCATACGGATCTGGCTGAAAAGCCCATGAGAGTATTTCAGGCATGGAAAGCCAAGACACTCTGGGGGAAAAAAAAAAGAAAAAAAAAACTAAATGAAAGATCTCCGCGAGTGAGATCCCAGTGGAAAGAACAGGTCATCAAAGAAGGATGTACCTTTCTCTGAAGGGAGGAGAGAACTTCCACTTTGACCATGGTTTTGTCAAAAATTATCATAGTCAGTGAACTCAGGGGGCTTCCATAGCCTTGGCAGCTCATGACAAGAGCCTAGGGTGATTACTGAGGCCATAAACAAGAGTGTCAATTTGTTAAGTCAACAACAGGAGTCACGGTGCACTTACTCCTCATGTAGGATCTCTGTCCTTAGTGTGCTGTACATTGAGATTTAATGCTATAACTAGTACTCAAACAGTATTTTTCACTTTATGTTTCTGTGTGGGAGCAAACTGTTGAAATCTTTACTTAATGTATGCTAAACTTATCTTCTGTATATAAAGATAAACGAAAATGAATCTTGATGTGAATGGAAGGGGAGAGGGAGTGGGAAAGGGGAGGGTTGCGGGTGGGAAGGACGTTATGGGGGGCAAGCCATTGTAATCCATAAGCTGTACTTTGGAAATTTATATTCATTAAATAAAAGTTTAAAAAAAAAGGAAAAGGGAGGGAAAAGAGGGAGAAATAGAGAGAGAAAAGCATAAGAAGTTGCTAAAACATTTAAAAAATAGGTATTTATGTAAAAGAGGTGGAACATATGATCCAAGTTTTTCTCATCATATGTCTTACATCTTCGAATTACTTTACATTGAATTCTAAAATAAAATTTTTGCTTTATAACAGTTTCAGCTTTATTAATGAAAATGTCAGGGATAGCAAGGAGAGTTCCTCTGATATCCCACAGCCAGTTTCCCCTCTTATTAACATATCTTAAACTAATTAAACAATGAATGAACCAAAATTGGTATGTTATCCTTAAGTAAAGTTTATACTTATTTGGAATTCCTTACTTTTCACCCAATATCTTATTGTGTTCTAATATCCCATCCAGGATACCATATTACCTGCAATTGTTTTGTACACTGTGACAGTTCCTCAGACTTTCTCTAGTTTTTAATGACTTCCGCCATTGTGAGGAATACTTTTCATGTATTTTGTGCAGTGTCATTCAATCGAGGTATGATTGATGGCTCTGTCATGGTTAGATTAGGGTGATTTATTTAAGCAGACTAGGGCGGTTTATTTAGAGTCATTACCCTCGACAGGAGAAATTACCATTGCTGTTGACTTTGATCACTGAGCTAAGGTAGTATTTTGTAGATTTCTTAACTGTACACTCTTTTAACCTCCTCTTCATTCTGTATTTTTGGAAGGAAGACACAAGACGTAGTGCACACTTAAGGAATTGGAGGTTTATGCTGCAACTCATCAAAGACAAAGTAACTACATAAATTATTTGGACTTTTTTTACATGGAAAATTTGCCTCTTATCCTCAGTTCATTTATGCAATCATTTATATCGTGTAAACTCATGGATATTTATTTTCCACTTAGGGCTACCTGGTACTCTTCTTTCTAGAAAAAAAGTAAACATTATGAAACTAAATAAATGGAGGTTTTAGTTTTTAACAGATTCAATAGAGTTCGTAGCTACAATTCTAAGAATATAATGGTATTCCCATTTTCCTTTCCTCCCTCCCTCCCCTTGTTTCCCTCCCACCATCTCTTCCATTTCCCCTCTCTCTCCCTTTCTTTTCTCTCTCTCTTTCCTTTTTTCTTTCTTTCCTTTCCTTCTTTCTATCTTTTTATAGTTTTTGATATAGCACATGTTAAAATTATATTACAGCAAAAAGGTTTCACTAGATAAGAAATTTAACAAGTAAAAAGGAAAACAACCATAGTTTAGTGGGAATTTAGCCAACAGCTATAAATACAAATTTTAATGGAAACATGAATATATCACCCTTATATAGTAAATTTAAAAGTAATCACATATCATTAAACTATAATAGTATGGCATTCTTTTTTTTTTTTTTTGACAGGCAGAGTTAAACAGAGAGACAGAGAGAAAGATCTTCCTTCTGTTGGTTCACCCACCAAATGGCCGCTGCGCCGATCCGAAGCCAGGAGCCAGGTGCTTCCTCCTGGTCTCCCATGTGGATGCAGAGCCCAAGCACTTGGGCCATCCTCCACTGCACTCCCGGGCCACAGCAGAGAGCTGGGCTGGAGAGTGGCAACTGGGACAGAATCCTTCGCCCCAACTGGGACTAGAACCCGGGGTGCCAGCTGGCCTTTCTTTTTCTTTCTTTCTTTCATTTTTTTTTTTTAAGACTTATGTATTTATTTGAAAGACAGAGTTACACAGAGAGAGGAGAGGCAGTGAGAGAGAGAGAAAGAGGTCTTCCATCCGATGGTTGACTCCCCAATTGGCTGCAACAGCTAGAAGTGCACCAATCTAAAGCCAGGAACCAGGAGCTTCTTTCAGGTCTCCCATGCCGGGGCAGGGGCTCAAGGACTTGGGCAATCTTCTACTGTTTTCCAGGCCATAGCAGAAAGCTGGATTGGAAGTGGAGCAGCCGGGACTCAAACCAGTGCCCATATGGGATGCCGGCGCTTCAGGCCAGGGCATTAACCACCTGAGCCACAGTGTTGGCCCCATATCTTTATTTTTTTTATCTGATTGTGGACATCTTGGTTTACTCTAAATTTGGGCTATTTTTTTTTTGATAGGCAGAGTTAGACAGAGACAGAGAGACAGAGAGAAAGGTCATCCTTTTCCGTTGGTTCACCCCAAAAATGGCTGCTGTGGCTGGCGTGCTGCACCGATCTGAAGCCAGGAGCCAGGTGCTTCCTCCTGGTCTCCCATGCAGGTGCAGGGATCAAGCACTTGGGCCATCCTCCACTGCACTCCCTGGCCACAGCAGAGAGCTGGCCTGGAAGAGGGGCAACCGGGACAGAATCCTTCGCCCCAACCGGGACTAGATCCCTGGGTGCTGGTGCCACAGACAGAGGATTAGCCTATTGAGCCGCGGCGCTGGCCAAAATTTGGGCTATTTAAACAGTGCTGCTATGAACATGGTGGTATAGATTTCACTTTGATACAACATTTTCATGTCTTTTGAGTATATATCCAGTAGTGGGATTGCTGGATCATATGGCAAGTCAATTTCTAGTTTTTTAAGAAATCCCCATACTGTTTTCATAATGGCTTACTAATTCCATTCCCATGAACAGTGTATAAATATTTCCCTTTCTCCACATTCTTTTCAGTATTTGTTACTCTCTGTCTTTTGGATTTTAGCCATTCTGAGATGGTGAAGTGATATCTCATTGTGGTTTTGATTTGCATTTTCCTGACGGCTAGTGATGTTGAGCATTTACTCATATATTTGTTGGCCATTTGTATTTCTTCTTTTGAGAACTGTCTATTGAGGTCCTTTGTTCATTTCTTACCTGGATTTGTTGGTTTTTATTGAGTTTTTTAAGTTACTGATATATTCTGGATAGTAATTCTTCGTTGGATAGGTAGCTTGCAAATATTTTTCCTATTCTGTTGCATATTTCTTCATGGTATTGATCATTTCCTTTGCTGTACAGAAGCTTGTGAGTTTGATAAAACTCCATTTGTTCCGTTTTGCATTTGTCACCTGCTCATCGGGAGTCTTGTCCAAGAAGTCATCCCCTACACCAATGTCGTGGAGTGTTTCCCCTACAGTTTCTTCCAGCAGCATCATAGTCTTAGGTCTTAAATTTAAGTCTTTGATCCATGTTGAGTTAATTTTTGTATACGGTGACAGGTAGTATCTACTTCCATTCTTCTATACATATGTGTGTATGTGTACAAACACCTGGTTTTCCCAGCACCATTTGTTGAAGAGATTATCCTTACTCCATTTTATGGTCTGAGCACTTTTGTCCAAATTCAGTTGGCTGCATGTATGTGGATTAATTTCTGGGCTCTGTGTTCTGTTCCATGGATCTATGTCAGTTTTTATGCTAGTACCATGCCATTTTAATTATTAGAGCTTGGTAGTAAGCTTTGAAGTCAGGTATTTTGATAACTCCAAGTTTGATTTTTCTTGCTCATGATCATCTTGGTTACTCTGGGTTGTTTGTGATTCCATATGAATTTTGGGTTGTTTTTTCTAATTCTGTAAAAATGTCATTAGTATTGTTGATGGGGATTGCATCGAATATATCTAGATTGCTTTAGGTAGTATAGACATTTTAATGATACTGATTCTAAATGGAAGTTTTTCTAATTTGTAATTAAATTATAATGCATTAATAAGTATCAGTACATAAAGACCTAAAAATCAAGTTTTTCCAGTAGTTAAATTCAAAAAAAATATTATGTTCACAAGCACACACACAAAAAACCTTTTCAAGTAACATAACGATACATAAGGAGATAAAAGCACTAACCAAGCAACTTTTTAAAATTATTTTTAAACCAATGAACTTTTAAGCATTGTACTTGGACATACATCTTTATTCTAAAGACAAGGAGATCTATAAACTGAACTTTACTCTGCTTGGTAGGAGTACATCTCTCAGTAGTAGGTATGTAGCAATTCTGAAAATAATTCCTGTGGATTGCCTGATTGAGTAAATGAGGAAAGACAGTGAATATGCCTGAAGCCAGGATTTTCACTTTTGGAGAAGGAAGATGAAACATTAAATATAGCAAGGTTAGAAATAAAAGAACTGGTAGAATTGGATTGGAATTCTCCAAGGTTTTCCAGTAAAAGAAAAAGTATTAAATGATCCAGGGACATTTTATGGTTCTACAAAGTAAAGAAATACTTATAGTAGAATAATGATAATAATAGTAATATTCAAAAGTACATTCAGGCTAGCCTGAAGGGACTCCTCATGTCCAACTCAGGAAGTAAAATATCAAAATAAATAATGCTACCAATGGATCACAAGCCATTGCCTATAAGAAGAAACCTTGTGCCTATACTACTAATAAACAAATGAATGAATAAATTGGGCAGAATAGAAAATTCACATTATTTTCTGAAGGATCTTTTATTTTTAAGAGATTTATTTATTTACTTGAAAGTCAGAGTTACACAGAGAGAGAAGGAGAGGCAGAGAGAGAGGTCTTTCTGCTTCCCAGGCCATAGTAGAGAGCTGGATTGGAAGTGGAGCAGCCAGGTCTTGAACCAGCATCCGTGTGGATGGCTTTTCCCGATACACGACAGTGCCAGCCCCTGAAGGATCTTGTAACAGTTTAATACTACTGCTTGTAATAGGTTAGAGTGCCTGTTTTGCTATATATTTGACAATGGTGAATACTATAATTTTGTTTTTGTCCTTTAGTGCATTGTTTGATTACTATTATAAACTGAACATTTTTTATCCAAATATACAGGATACTTCAAAAAGTTCACAGAAAAGTGGAATAGATAAGTAAGTTTATTTTGATGCATACATTTTTTAAATCTCTATACATAATTTTTTCATTGCACATTTTTCGTGAAAGTTTAAATATTATGTATGCATGTGTCTGTGTAATTTTTGTCATTGATAATTATGTTACTTCTGTGAAAGTATGTTTTGGTGGTGTTCTCAATTTCTATTGCAATATTAGGAATTTTTCCTTGTGGCCAGAGCCGTGGCGCACTAGGTTAATCCTCCAACTGCGGCACCGGCGTCCCATATAGGCGCCGGTTCTAGTCCCAGTTGTTCCTCTTTCAATCCAGCTCTCTGCTGTGGCCTGGGAAGGCAGTGGAGGATGGCCCAGGTGCTGGGGCCCCTGCACCTGCGTGGGAGACCAGGAAGAAGCTCCTGGCTCCTGGCTCCTGGCTTCTGGCTTCGGATTGGTACAGCTCCGGCCATTGTGGCCATTTGGGGAATGAACCAATGGAAGGAAGACCTTTCTCTCTGTCTCTCCCTCTCACTGTTTGTAATTTACCTGTCAAATAATTTTTAAAAAATCTTTTAAAAAGAATTTTTCCTCACTGTTTTGAATGATATATATTATATATATGTCCAGAGATATAGATCTAAAACTAAAGATGGAAGCAGAATAAAGAGATAAGGATAGAGGAACTAGACATGAAAGGAGGGAAGTGGGGGAGTGTGAGGTGATGGTACATACCCATATGATTTAGTATAGTACAGATATCAGATCATTTTAAGATTCCTGAGCAAAGAATTTTTTTTGGCTGATTTCCGTCACATTCCCTTCATGGCAACATGTTACTGTAGATTACAATGAATATGTATTCTCTTATCCTGAAGAACCTTATATATTCTATTTAGACAGAGACTCTTTCAAGTTCATACATACTTTATTATTTTAACTTTTCTTTCTTTTTTTTAAAGATTTATTTATTTATTTGAACTTCAGAGTTACAGAGAGGCAGAGGCAGAGAGAGAGGGAGGGAGAGAGGTCTTCCATCCACTGGTTCACTCCCCAAATGGCAAACCAGAGCTGGGCCAATCTTAAGCCAGGAGCCAGGAGCTTCTTTAGGGTCTCCTCATGGCTGCAGGGGCCCAAGGACTTGTGCCATCTTCTACTGCTTTCCCAGACTATAGCAGAGAGCTGGATTGAATAGGAGCAGGTGGGACACGAACTGGCCCCCATATGGGATGCCAGCACTGCAGGTGCTGGCCCTATTTTAACTTTTCTTTACTACTTGTAGTATAATCTATTTACATAATATTTGAAACATTTGTGACTTTTTCTACAGTATTTACTGCCCTCTGGTGTTTGCAAAGTAAGGATAATAATATATTTTGCTTCCACTTCATTTTCAGCTTATAGGATTTCTTGGCATAGATAAATTGCTTATATAAAATTGAACTGTTTTATATATTACATATTAATATTTAATATTATAATTTAATATTATATTAAATATTAAATATATGTTAAATATTTTCCAATCATTTCAGAAATAAAAAAATGAATTACAGCCCATCAGTTATTTTGGGAGAGTTCCACCATTGAAAAATCTTTTCAATTTCCATCCGGCAAATGAAGAATGAAAATTGCCTAGAAAACATACTTGCCAGGTGAGTCTTTTCCAAAGTCAGACAATGAAATATTCATAGTTATCCTGGGAAGTCCATTTCTTGAAAATGTAGCAAATATTGTGAGAGTTATAGCAGGCAAAAGGAAACAGCAAGAATGAGACAGGAGAAGAAGGCAGGGGATGTTGCTGTGTTTGAGGGTTTTTCATTTTCCCATCTGACACAGATTTATGTTAGTCCTCTGCAGCTTTGGGTCATTCTGCTTCTCTAAAATCAGCTTCAGTTTTCTAATCCATACACTGATATTTAGCTCATTCAGTAGCTTTCAAATCTTTCTGAAGGGGAGAAGGAGGAGGGCACACTTATTCAAGCAAAACATTCCATGGACTTCTAATTATAACACAGGAAAAATCAAAACTGTTCTGGTGAGAGTGTAGCACAGATTCAGGGGTTGGGGTGGGTATTGTTCCTGTCTTTTAACCACCCACCTTGTCTGCCCCTAGTTAACCTGTAGGGCACCCCTGAGTCTTCCCAATTTCATGAGGATCACATTTTGACCAATAATGGCAGCAAAAGGCAAATTCACACAAAGTCCCCTTCCTTGTTAAATACCCTCAAATGCATAAATTCTTTATAAGTTATTTTGAATTTCAAAAGCTACCAAAATTTTACTTGTACTTAACAAATTCTTAATGCTAACTGGATATTATGTTAGTCCTAAGAGTACAAAAATAGACATTTTCATTCGCACATGTACAATACATTATTAATTAAATGATTATCCAAATTAGTATAACCTCATTGAAGTGATACACTTAGTGGAGAAGAGGTAAATGTGACCATGAATGTATGAGATAGGAAGATCTGTGCTAGGCAGAAATATCAGGACAGCCTCCTAAGGAAGGTAGTAAGTGAAGTAGGACCTAAAGGTAAGTTAGGAATTAGTCCTATAGAGAAAAGAAATAGAAGAATTTTATACAAAGCACAGGGAAAGAAGCAGCATGGTATCTTAATTAATATGTCTAAAAATTTAAACAAGGGGTGAAGAGAATTGGGAAAAGTGGGAACCAAGACAACAGAGTTTTTACCCAGGGATTTTGATCTATGTCCTCAGAGAAATGGAAAATTACTAAAGTGTTTTGAGCAGGCTCTTCATGATCAGATGACTGTCTAGAGGATGGTGGATGTATTAAAGTACTTTAAAAGTTTATAGAAAATGGAGTTGAGAGGGGCCGGTGCTGTGGTGCAGCTGGTAAAGCCGCTGCCTGCAGTGCTGGCATCCCATATGGGTGCCGGTTTGTGTCCTGACTGCTCCACTTCCTATAAACTCTTGGCTATGGCCTGGGAAGGCAGTAGAGAATGGCCCAAGTCCTTGGGCCCTCGCACTCGCATGGGAGGCCTGGAGGAAGCTCCCAGCTCTTAGATTCAGATGGGCGCAGCTCTGGCCATTTCGGCCATCTAGGGAGTGAACCAGTGGATGGAAGACCTCACTCTCTCTCTGCCTCCGCTTCTCTGTAACTCTGTCTTTCAATAAAATAAATCTTTTTTAAAAAAGAAAAGAAAATGGAGTAGAGATAAATTTATTTTGGTGCCAAAAATTGAAACCTATGCCCAGTTTTTTCATACTACACATTTTCCATGAACTTTTTGAAGACACTTTGAATTAGTTTGGGATGGATGAGAAGAGATACAGATTCAGATACAATGATGTGTAAAAATAATATAGCTGTAGGCCGGCGCCGCGGCTCACTAGGCTAATCCTCCGCCTAGCGGCGCCGGCACACCGGGTTCCAGTCCTGGTCGGGGCGCCGGATTCTGTCCCGGTTGCCCCTCTTCCAGGCCAGCCCTCTGCTGTGGCCAGGGAGTGCAGTGGAGGATGGCCCAGGTGCTTGGGCCCTGCACCCCATGGGAGACCAGGAAAAGCACCTGGCTCCTGGCTCCTGCCATCGGATCAGCGCGGTGCACCGGCCACAGTGTGCCGGCCGCGGCGGCCATTGGAGGGTGAACCAATGGCAAAGGAAGACCTTTCTCTCTGTCTCTCTCTCTCACTGTCCACTCTGCCTGTCAAAAAAATAAATAAATAAATAAAATAAAATAATATAGCTGTTATCTTATGGAGAGACCATGGCGTCATAGACTGGCGTATGTCAATGGAGATAACATAGATTTAAGAAATGTATAAGGGGTAAAATTGGTTAATTAGGTGATGGATTAGAAATAGGGTGCATGGGAAAAGGAAATATCAAGGGTAATTCTAAATTTCTTCCTTACTCAACTAATGGATGAGACACGGGACAGCACAAGAAGTGCTAAACTTTGATGGAAGAAGAGGAATCACCAGCGTGATTGAGCTATATCATATTTGAATAGTTTTTGCAACAAGTTGTTAAGTCACCTATTTCAGAATCATACTTGAAATAGAGACAATATATTTCAGCTATGTTTAGGTAACAGTGAAGGCACGGGTATAGATGATGGTTCTACATACAAAGTGTAAAGTGATAGGAGCTGGCATTATGGCACAGTGGTTTGAGCTTGAGACAATGGCACATTATGGCACAGTGCTTGAGACAATGGCATCTCATATCAGAGTGCCAGTATAAGTTCCAGCTGCTGTACTTCTGCTTCAGCTGCCTGCTAATGTGCCAGGCAAAGCAGTAAAAAATGGCCCAAGTACTTGAGGCCCTACCACCCATTTGGGAGAGCCAAATGGTGTTTCAGACTCCTGGCTTCAACCTGGCCCAGCCCTGGCCTAACCATTTGAACAGTGAACCAGCAGATAGAAGATCACTTTCTCTCTCCAAATCTCTCTGTTGTTCTGCCTTTCAAATAAAAAAATAGGGCCGGCGCCGCGGCTCACTAGGCTAATCCTCCGCCTAGCGGCGCCGGCACACCGGGTTCTAGTCCTGGTCGGGGCGCCGGATTCTGTCCCGGTTGCCCCTCTTCCAGGCCAGCCCTCTGCTGTGGCCTGGGAGTGCAGTGGAGGATGGCCCAGGTGCTTGGGCCCTGCACCCCATGGGAGACCAGGAAAAAGCACCTGGCTCCTGGCTCCTGCCATCGGATCAGCGCGGTGCGCCGGCCGCAGTGCGCCGGCCGCGGTGGCCATTGGAGGGTGAACCAACGGCAAAGGAAGACCTTTCTCTCTGTCTCTCTCTCTCACTGTCCACACTGCCTGTCAAAAATAAATAAATAAATAAAATAAAATAAAAAAATAAATCTTTTACAAAATGGGAAGTGACAGTATAATAGAATCTTGAACATTTTAGGGGCTTCAACATTAAATAGCAAGTAAAGAAAGAAAAGGGTTCAAAGTATGCAGCCAGAATGAATGAATGGAAAACAGTATTATATCTTACTAGCTGGGGAAGAAAGTGTTTTAAGAAGGAGTTAAACAGTGCTGAGAACTGAAGTAAAATAAGGAATAAAATTATCACTTGGATTTAGCAACAGGAAGTTTTCTGTTTGTTTTTGTTTGTAAAGATTTATTTATTTGTTTGAAAGGCAGAGTTACCAAGAGGCAGAGGCAGAGAGAGAAGGATGTCTTCCATCTGCAGGTTCACTTCGCAGACGTCCACAATGGCCAGAGCTGGGCCAATCCAGGAGCTTCTTCCAGGTCTCCCACATGGGTGCAGGGGTCCAAGGACTTGGGCCATCTTCTACTGCTTTCCCAGGTCATAGCAGAGAGCTGGATCTGAGTGGAGCAGCCAGGACTAGAACTTGTGCCCACATGGGATACTGGCACAGCAGGCTTCAGCTTTACCTGCTATGCCACATGGGTGATCTTCATGAGAACTGGTTCAGTACAATGATAGTGGCAAAACTCCAGACTAGAGTGATTTGAGGAGTGAGTTACAGTTGATTGGAATATTTCTTTGGAGTTTGGCCTTAAATGAGAGGGGAGAGAGTCTGCTAACTGGTTCATGGTGTAGTATTGAGGAAAGGGTTCTTATTTTTTGGGTATGTTCAAAAAGCGGTGGAAGAATCCATAAAGATGAGGTAAAGAGAAAGAGGAGTAATCAACAACGTGCTCTTCCAGAGAAGAGTAAAGACGGAAGCATATAAGGAAACACTGCCCTGAGATAGGAGGAAGGGACTGTACTTTTACTTTCAACAGGTAGAAACATTGTTGGATTAGTTGTATACATATGGTAAATTTGAATGTTTGTTGACACAAAAAGTGGTATTCGTATGTATGTATACAGGTATATGCAATCCATGTATTTTCTCTGTAAATGGTTATATTATCTACATAATTTGTTTAAAGATTTATTTTATTTATTTGAAAGGGAGAGAGAGAGAGAGAGAATCTTCCATCCTCTGGTTCACTCCCCATGTGACTGCATTGGTGGGGGCTGGGTCAGGAGTCTGGAACTACATGTAGGTGCAGGGGCCCAAGGACCTGAGCCATCTTCCAACTGCTTTTCTAGGTGTGTTAACAGGGAGCTGGATCAGAAGTGGAGGAGCCTGGACTTGAACCAGTTCTCTGCTATGGGATGCTGGTTTTGCAGCCTGAGTCTTAACCCACTGCTGACCCCTCATCTACTTAATTTTAAAGAGGAAATAGAGGAGCTGACATTGTGGTATAGAAGGCTAAGCCTCCACCTGCGGTCCCTGCATCTCATATGGGTGCCAGTTTGTATTCTAGCTGATCCTCTTCTGATCCAGCTCTCTGCTTATGGCCTGAGAAAGCAGTTGGAAGATAGCCCAAGTATTGGGGGCCCTGCACCCATGTGGGAGACCTGGAAGAAGCTCTTGGCTTCTGGTTTTGGATTGGCCCAGCCCCCATCATTTTGGCTATTTGGGGAGTGAACCAGCAGATGGAAGCCCTTTCTCTCTGTCTTTCCCTCTGTCTGTCACTCTACCTCTCAAATAAATAAATGAAATTTGTAAGAAATAAAATAAAACGCTAAGCCACTTTTTTTTTTAAAAAAAAGAAGAAATAAAAAATTAAGACTTGCATTTATAGTAGTAAGTCAAAATAATTTTTAAAAAAATAGAAAAATGAGCTGACCAGACAAAGATGGACAAAGATGGAATTTCAGCATGGAAACTTTAGAAGTATGAACTCTCCAACTCTACACCCTACCCTTGACTTACTGAGCCAGAAACTGGGGGTGGCGCCAGGCGTGAGACCACTGCTCTAAACAGTGTTCCAGCTTTCTTTCTTTTTTTTTTTAACTGTGATTCACACAATGATGTTTTGCATCGCAGTTAGTACGCAGGTGCACATGAAACAAATCGGAAAGTTTATGAAAATATCCTATCCAGTGCAATCTTATATTTTCTGTTCCCTTGAATTTCCCTTTGAAGAAAATGCTAGGGTGAAAATCCTAAAGGGTGTTGGAGAGCCGATGAGATTTGGACATGGACTGTAGGTTGGATGATCACATTGCAAATGTGAAATATCTAGATTTTGGAAATCTGCTATGACTGTGCACGTGCATGCCCTCTCAGGGAAGCCATATGAAGTACTTCAGTTAGGAGTGCTTACCTTGCACAGGCAGAGGAAGCAAAAGAGACGGTGAAGGCAACTGATGAACCTGGGTACAGGGGAGACAGTTTGAAATCATGTCAAATAAAGTACCTGAAGAATATTGGTTCAGACACACTAATCTGATACTGGCCTCCACAAAGGAGTCTTTGAAAACTGCAAGGCGTATTTTAAAGTCAGGAACTAGTACTGGATTCTACTAAAGTATCTCTAATACCCCATGCAGTGCCTCAGCTGTGGAGGGTGCTCAGTGCTTGTTCACTGACTGCTGATGTTAATATAGGTTTTTCTTGCCACTGTTGTTTTCAGTTGTTAGTCTAGTCACTGTTGTTGCATTTGCTTCCTTTTCACTTCTAGAAGATCCGCACCTTAATCTGTTTTACGGTGTGCCCAAGGTCACTGGAGAGTGTTATGGGGTGGGAAGAAGGTAGGCTGTGGATTTGAACCGATGGGGTTTTCCTGCAGGCTCCTCTCCTGCCTGGCTGCCTGTTGCTCTGTGCCCGTGCAGAGCTGTCACATGGCTCCCCTCTACTTCATAGGATTGTTAAGCTGTGTGATCCTGGGCCAGGCGCAGATGGAATGGGTGTGAGGAGTCTCATCCATGTTGGTATCCGTCCCCTTGGCTCAGCTCTGTGGAGAGTCAGTCTTTCCTGACAGATCCGGGCGCAGGGGCCAGCGTGACAGCAGGATTAGAAGTTTTCCATGATCTTGAGGGACCGAGGTGGTCACTTTATATGTATTGGTGATATAATTTGACTGGTATGTTTACAGGGTCTGGGTTCTGCTTCTTCGTCATAACTTCAGTTCCATTACATGCACACTATTAGTACAGCTACTGAGCAGTGTAATTTGGGAAGACAATACTTGGAAAGAGTCAGGTTATGGTATTTTCTCTGGTTGCTTTAAATATTTCCTAACTTTTATTTTTTCCTGTTTCAGTGCAGTATATTCAAAGAACACTTTAAGAAGAACACATCCCATGAAAGAAGTAAGTTCTCACTTTAGCCTTTAATGTGGTTTTTCTCACAGTTGACTATAAAAGTAACCTTTGGTGAGGACCTTAGAGTTTTCTGTATTTCACGTGATAAGCTCTGTTTTAGGGTAGTAAAAAAAAAAAGTTTATTCCTTTTCTTCTCACTTTTTCCACTGTTAGAAAAGAACCTTTGTTAACATTTTAGAAACATTTCTTTTTTTCCAAGCCTAGATTTGTTTCATTTAGATAATTAGCACTGTGTAAAAATTGTACAGCTTTCTGAATTTTGCCACTCCTCCCAGCCATTTCTCCGTGTTACTCTCAATGGCTTGTGATTTCATGAGGTTCCATGTTGTCTACGTTACAGTTTTATTTTTCTTCAGGAGAGTCTTAGAATACCTGTATGTAATGGCAGGTACATTTCTTTAATGCTCTTGATAGCTAATTCCAAATTATTTTCCAACGGCCTGTCGCGTGGCATTGGAATTTCACATGAAGTCCAGGTGGTCGGGCAGTTGCGAGTGCGTTTGTTCTCTGTTCTGCCTCTGGCATCCTCCGGAACCCCAGCCTCCAGAGCCTTACCCGTATATTGAACTGTACACAGGCTCTCCTTCAGCCAGGACTGTCAGCCCCTGTGCTCCCAGAGCTGTGCACATCCAGGTGGCAGGCATATTTCTGGGGAGACAGCCCACCGTTCTCTTTAGGGATCTAGGCAAGCTATGGCCTGGGGGCCTAAACCAGCCTACTACCTCTTTGTACACAAGCCTGGGAACAAGGATGATTTTTAATAGCCAAAATAAACAAAAAAGGATATGTTGTGTGCCATGAAGATGATGTGAAATGCAGAGGTCTGCATCTCTGAGTAGAGTTGTGTTGGAAGCCGGCCCTGTATAGGATTTTATAGGATTCCGTTAGCTATTTGAGGTCTCCTGTGTTTCTATATGAATTTTAGCATTTTTTTTTTGTATCTGAGAAGAATGTCCTTGGCATTTTGGTTGGTATTGCATTGAATCTATAAACTGCTTTTGCTAGTGTGGACAATTTGATGACACTGATTCTTCCAACCATGAACATGGAAGATTTTTCCTTAATTTTTTTTCTTTTTTGTGGCTTCTGTTTCTTTAATGTTTTGTAATTTTCATTGTAGAGATCTTTGCCATTCTTTGTTAAATTTATTCCAAGGTATTTGATTTTTTTTGATTGAACTTAGAAGTTCTTTCTTAGCTATGGCATTGTCTATGTAGACAAAGGCTATTGATTTTTGTGTGTTGATTTTATATCCTGCCACTTTACCAAACTCTTCTATCATTTCCAGTAGTTTCTTAGTGGAGTCTTCCAGATCCCCTATATATAGAATCATGTCATCTGTAAACAGGGATAGTTTGACTTCCCCCTTTTCAATTTGTATCCCTTTGATTTCTTTTTTTTACCTAATGACTGTGGCTGAAACTTCCAGGGTGATATTGAATAGCAATAATGAGGGTGGGTATCCTTGTCTGGTTCTGGATCTCTGTGGGAATGCTTCCAACTTTCCCCCATTCACTATGAAGCTGGTCTTGGGTTTTTCATACATTGCCTTGAGGAATATTTCTTCTATATACAATTTGCTTAGAGTTTTCATCATGAAAGGGTGTTAAACTTTATCAGATGCTCTCTATGTATCTATGGAGATAATCATATGGTTTTGGTTCTTCAATTTGTTAATGTGCTGTATCACATTGATTTGTGAATGTTGAACCATCCCACTTGGTCTAAGTGAATGATCTTTCTGATGTTGGATTTGATTGGATAATATTTTATTGAGGATTTTTGCATCTATATTCATCAGAGAAACGGGTCTGTAGTTCTCTTTCTCTGTTGTATCTTTTCCAGGTTTAGGATTTAAGGTGATGCTGGCTTCATAGAAAGGATTTAGGAGGATTCTGTCCCTTTTAATTGTTTTTGAATAGCTTCAGAAGAATTGGAGTTAGTACTTCTTTAAATGTCTGGTAGAATTCAGCAGTGATGCCATTGGGTTCTGGGCTTTTCTTTGCTGGGAGACTTATTATTAATTCAATTTCTGTCTTGGTTATTGTTTTGTTTAGGTTTTCTATGTCTTCATGGCTCAATATAGGTAAGTTGTATGTGTCCAAGAATCTATCCATTCCTGTAGGTTTCCCATTTTGTTGGCATACAGCTATTTGTAGTAGTTTCTGATGATTGTTTTTATTTCTGTGGTATCTATTCCATATCCTTTTTCATATCAATTTCATTGATTTAGGTTTCCTTTTTTTTGTTGTTGTTGTTGGTTAGTTGGGCCAATGTGAGTTTTATTTTTTCAAAAAGCCAGCTTCTCTTTTCTCTGATCTTTTGAATTTTTTGGTTTCAATTTTTTTGTTCTCTAATTTTAATTATTTCTTTTCTTGTACTGTTTTTGAGTTTGGTTTGTTATTGTTTTTCTACCTCATTGAAATACATTGATAGCTCACTTATTTGGTATCTTTCCAATTCTTGATATAGGCACCAATTGCTATATACATTCCTCTTAACACTGCTTTTGCCCTATCCCATAAGTTTTGCTATGTTGTATTTTCATCTTTATTTGTTTCCAGAAATTTTTAAATTTCTTTTCTGATTTCTTCAGTGACCCACTGTTCATTCAGGAGCATATTGTTCAGTCTCCATGTGTTGCATATGTTCTAGAGATTCCTGAGTTGCTGATTTCCAGCTTCATTCCATTGTAGTCAGAGAAGATGCATGATATGATTTTGATTTTTTTATTTGCTTTGACTTGCTTTATGGCCTAGCATGTGGTCTACCCTAGAGAAGGTTCCATGCACTGGTGAGAAGAATGTGCATTCTGCATTTGTAGGATGAAAAGTTCTGTAGTTATCTGTTTGGTCCATTTGGTCTATAGTGTTAACTCTACTGTTTGCTTGCAGATATTCTGTTTGCTTGATCTGTCCATTGCTGAAAGTAGGATTTTTTTAAAAAAGATTTATTTATTTATTTATTCGAAAGAGTTACACAGAGAGAGTAGAGGCAGAGAGAGAGAGAGAAAGTGAGAGAGGGGTCTTCCATCTGATAGTCCACTCCCCAATTGGCCACAATGGCCAGAGGTGCATTGATCCGGAGCCAGGAGCTAACTCCAGGTCTCCCATGCGGGAGTAGGGGCCCAAAGACTTGGACAATCTTCTCCTGCTTTCCCAGGCCATAACAGAGAGCTGGATTGGAAGTGGTGCAGCCAGGTCTTGAACTGGCACCCATATGGGTGCCAGCGCTTCAGACCAGGGTGTTAACCCATTGCGCCACAGGGCTGCCCTTAAAGTGGGATATTCAAGTCCCCGCTACTACAGTGTTTGAGTCTATGTCTCTCTCTAGATTCATTAACATTTCTTTGAAATAGTGGGTGACCTGCAATTAGGTGCATAAACATTTATAATAGCCTCATCTTCCTGTTGAGTTGAACCCTTAATCATTAC
This sequence comes from Oryctolagus cuniculus, assembly GCF_051225735.1. Lineage (NCBI taxonomy): Eukaryota > Metazoa > Chordata > Mammalia > Lagomorpha > Leporidae > Oryctolagus > Oryctolagus cuniculus. The sequence goes on along the minus strand of NC_142868.1, from coordinate 67,002,141 downwards.
ATAGTGCCTTCTTTGTCTCTTTTAACAGTTTTTGTGTGAACATCTATTTTGTCTGATATTGGGCTACACCAGCTCTTTCTTTGGTTTCTGATATCATGGAATATCTTTTTTTCATCCTTTGACTTTCAGTCTGCATGTGTCTTTGTTGGTGAGATGTGTTTCTTGTAGGCAGCAGATAGATGGGTTTTGTTTTTTAATCCATTCAGCCAGTCTGTGCCTTTTTACTAGAGAGTTGAGGCCATTTACATTCAAGTTGACTATTGATAAGTAAGGACTTGGCCCTGCCATTCCCCCATAAACATTCCTATTGTTTACTTTGGATTTCCTTTGTACTTTTACTGGGAGATTGTCCGCCCTCATCTTCTTTCATAGTGATGACCATGTTTCTGTGTGTAGTGCATCCTTAAGTACCTTTTGTAATGCTGGACGAGTACTGACAAACTCAATCTCTGTTGTGGAAGGTCTTTATTTCACCTTCATTTGTAAATGAGAGCTTTGCAGAGTCCAGTATTCCAGGTTGACAGTTTTTTTCTCTTAGGACTTGGAATGTATCTCATTTCTGATGAGAATTCAGCTGTGAGTCTAATTGGAGAGCCTCTGAAAGTAACCTGGCATTTCTCTCATGCACATTTTAGAATCTTTTATGCTTTACTGTGGAGAGTTTGACTACAACGTTTTGTGGCGAAGATCTTTTCTGATTGTGTCTATTAGGAGTTCTAAGTGCTTCCTTTTTGGACATCCCTTTCTTTATGTAATTATTTCACTAAAATGGCCTGCAAATCCATTCCATCTTTCCACCCTTTCAAGAACTCCTAAGACCTGTATGTTGGGTCATTTGTTAGTATCCCATAAATTCCAATGGTGTTTTTCAGTTTTCCAATTTCTCCCCCCCCCCCTTTTTTTTTGTCCATAAAATTTTCAAAGGTTTGTTTTCTAACTTGGATATTCTCTCTTCTGCCTTACCAAGTCTGTTCTTATGGCTATCCATAGTACTTTTATTGGTTCTACTGAATCCTTCATTTCCAATAATTCCTTTTCACTTCTCTGTAAAATTTCAGTTTCATGGGAAAAAGTCTCTTTCATGCCATGTACAGGTTTCTTTAGTTAATGAATTTGCTTCTGATTACTTCTAGGTAATCCTGTGATTAGTTTTTTAATTCCATTTCTGGTGTTTTGTCAGTCTCTTCATCTTCACATTCTGGTATTGAAATGTTGTGTTCTTTTGGGGGTGTCACATTGTCCTTATCCTTGTTTCTTGAATTTCTGCATTTATTATTAGGTATTTGTGGTGATAGTTGTTGGGTTTTTTTGTTTGTTTTGGCCCTGTGATGGCTTTTATCTTTGAACTATGCCTCTGCTGTTTCAGTAATAACCCGAGTGTGTGCTATTAGTGATCAGGGAGCTCTGTTCAGTGCTCCGGGTGAGGGATGTGTCCAAGGTGACACCCAAGTTAGGTTTGGTAAATTTTTTTTTTTATCAGAGGGGAAGCTTGTTCAGCTATGTTGGTATATTCTCATGCTCCCTTCCTCTCTAAGGAGACCAGCGCCTGGGCAATAGCCCCAGTGGGTACAACTCTCATCCATGCTGCCATGAGAACAACTCAAAGTATCCCTGCAGTCCTCGGGGTGGACATGGATCCTGTAGCAGTGACCCTCACCAGGGAATCAGGGACCTCCAGCATGTGGAGCCACCACAGTGACTGCCCAGAGACCCAGCCACACCCTGCGCCCTCCGATGCAGCCAGTGTTTTCACAGTCATAGCACATGAGGCTCCCACAGTCACGGGCACCCAGCCCCCTGTCAGTTATCCCACCCAGACTCGGGAATTTCCTCTCGGCAGGTTGCTGGGCACATGGACCCCAGTGGGCACAGCTGTTATGTGTGTCCAAAATGCTGCCTGCCCTCTCAGCTCGTTATAGGACAGGACACTGGTGCCGGCAGGTCAGGGAGAAACAGAAACCCTGTTCACTGTCCCCCCTCCAGGCTCCAATCCAGACTCATACCAGACTCTTCCCACAGCCTTCTTGCCAGTGGCTTGGCCTGCAGCAGTCTGGTGTCTCCTCACTCCAAAGCTGGTGCTGAGGCTCTTGGTCGCTGGGGTCCTGAGTTGTGTGCATCCACACCCTCCACGTAGATGCACAGTGTCCCTCTAATGGTTTCTTCTGCCTTTTTCTCCCTAACTGTGCCCTGAGGTTGCAGCCTCTCACCTTTATTTTTCTTAACCATCTTCATCTAGACTAGAGCAGTAAGCTGCCTTCCTATTCTGCCCTCTTGAAAACACTATCAGCATTTATGTTGTATAACTGTATGACAATCCATCTCCAGAATTTTCTCATCTATCCTAACTGAAACCCTGTACCACAATTCCCCCTTCTCCCTTTGTCCCAGCCCTTGGTAACTCCCATTCTACTTTCTTTCTCTATGAATTGGACTGCTTTAACACCTGTTATAAGAGGTATCATAGAATATTTGCCCTTTTGTAGCCAGTTTATTTAATGTAATGTCTTTACGGTTTATCCCTCCTGTAACATATGTCAGCATTTCCTTTTTATAGCTGAATAATATTCCATCCTATGTATGTACCACATTTATCCATTCGTCTGTTGATGGATGTTGGTTTGCTTCCACCTGTTGACTGTTGTGAATAATGCTGTAATTTACAAGGTTGCGCAATTTCTCTCTTCTGGAACCTGCTTTCACTTCTTTAGGAACATAGCCAGAAGTGGAGTGGCTGGTTCATACAGGAGTGCTGTGTTTGTATTCAGAACATGCTGTGCTGTCTTGTGCAGTGACTGCAGCATTTCAAATTCCCACCAGCAGTGCACAGGGTCCCAACTGCTGCTCATCCTCACCTACACTTACTTTGTTTTTTATACTAAGAGATACAACATAATAGCTTAATGTGGTTTTGATTTGCATTTCCTAAATGACTAGTAGTTATTAGGCATCTTCTTAATGTTCCTATTGGTCAGTTGAACATCCTTTTTGAAGAACTGTCTATTCAAACTCTGCCTGTTTTTCAATTGGGTTTTATTACGTTGTAAACATTCAGTTGGAATGGTTCCACTTGGAGATTTGGGATCTGTCTGTTGTTTTGTTGTTATTCACAGCAGCAGGGTAAATAACTCCTTTCCTGGTGAAGAGAGTAGAGAGTCCATTGCTAGTTTCACTCTTGTGCAGCTGATCAGTAACGGTGCCTGTGCCAGCCCTGGGGCTCAGGCACTGTCAGCTTCCTTGGAGTCAGAGGCTGCAGGCTCACTGCTGTCCCCCTGGGCCAAGTGCTCCCTGCCACGGGGGCGGGGACTGGCGCTCTGCCTGTGACTCCGCTAAGCACCTGCGTCTCTGCTGCTGTCCGAGTCACTGTCACTGCACCACAGGCTCATCGTGCTCGTCAGAGTTGGCATCGTCCTCTAGATCGGCATCGCAGCCAGAGATCATCTGCTTGTCCCAGGAGGCCTGGGCTCTCCTGCTCGCCACTGCCACTCTTGTCACTCGCCTCGTCCCTGTCACCCCTCTCCTGTTCACTCTCGCTGCCTGAGCATGCGTCTTCACTGCCGCTGCCCTTCTCACCCTCATCTGTCAGGTAGCAGAGAGGTGCCAGTCACGATTCCCGTCCCGCTCCTGGGGCCCCAGCGCTGGCCTGACCTGCCTGACCTGAGCCCCCAGCCTCGTTCTCTCCTGCCTCCATCTCTCCTCTTTCCCCTCCTCGGGTTCCTGGTTTTCCGCCTGGGCTTTGCATGCCTGCTGGAAGCAGCAAAACTGGAGGGGGCGGGGGAAGGCAAGTGCTGTATTAGGCTCTGTCCTTCCCCTCACCTACCACTCTCCCCTGGCCGGCAGAGCCTTGCTACCTGGGCTTCCAGCTCAGGTAGTCACACCCCGTGTTTGAGGACCACAGGCAGGACCTTGGAGCCTGACTGCACCCCAGCCTTGCAGCACTTCCCGAGGCAGACCCTGGAGTGGGCGTGAGATGGGGGCATGGAGGAATGTTGCCCTCCTCAGTGAGGACGCAAGTTGGACGAGGTTCCCTTTCCATGTGTGGCCCAGCACAGACCAGAATAAACATGTATTGTAGAAGGGAGACTATCTCAAGGGATTGGGGGAGGGGTGGGGAAGATGGTCAGTTTGTCTTGCCCCATGCTATGTCTGTCTGTCTACATATTTGTACACATACACACATATCTTCAGAAGGTAGTGGGAAACAAAAGATTAACTTGGCACAAAAAATTGAAATATGTACATAATTTTTTAAAAGATTTTATTTATTTGAAAGTCAGGGTTACACAGAGGAGAGGCACCGAGAGGTCTTCCATCTGGTGGTTCACTCCTCAGATGGCTGTGACGGACAGAGCTGCACCGATCTGAAGCCAGGAGCCAGGAGCTTCTTCTGGGTCTCTCACACAGGTGCAGGGGCCCAAGGACTTGGGCCATCTTCCAGTGCTTTCCCAGGCCATAGCAGAGAGCTGGTCGAAAGTGGAGCAGCCGGGTCTTGAACCGGCGCCCATAAGGGATGCCGGCATGTCAGGCCAGGACATTAACCCGCTGCGCAACAGTGCTGCCCCTGGACATATTTTATAAAATGTTTCCTGTGAGCTTTCTGAATATTCTGCTTATGCATAGATTTTTCATTGCTCCAAAATAAACATTTTAATCCTCCCCCCCAAAAAATAACTTATGCAATTGACAGTTCATTATTTAAGCACCTGTATGTCTGGAAAATTTTGCTTGCATTTGCACTGGTGTGCTAAAATTTGAGCCTGAAGAAATAGTAGTTTGAGTCTTACCAGGACCCCCTCCCCCTGCAGCACTTCTGGCCACCTCACTGCCCTGCCAAGTTCATTACCACCATAAGCCCAGCCTAGTGCACCGAGGTCTCCTGTACTCCCCTTTCCTGGGCAGCCAGAGCATCCTCCCTCCTCCAAGCATCTCCTTTCTATGCCTTTCTACCAGGACAAGTTCTTTGGTCATCTTCTTCAATCGAGGTGACTTTTTATGCCATTCAAAGGCTCTAGCAACCCAGAGTGAAAGAGAGGAAGGGGAGTGATATGGAAAAGCATTTGGGAGTGGCCTGTAGGACTGATTTTGGTTTTGTTAACCATTTAAACACAGACGGTGTAGTACTCCAGTATCAGGGAATGGACACTGCCCACATAGACCACTGAAGTTGTACATTTTTGGTCTTGTATAGATCCTCCCCTACACAGCACTGCTATATATGCTGATGAAGAAGAACTCTCCCAACACTGTGGGTCATCTGTCCCTTCAACTCCTCCAGGAAAAGCAACGAAAGAAAGGTAGGGTTACGTCAAGCTATTGTTGGTTCACGCTCTGAGATTTCTGGGAAGTTCTTCAAGTTAGAAGCTAATAAAACCCAAGTTTTGACATTTATTTTGAGAATGTGAACATTAAAAACTAATTTCTCTATAATTGGCATTACCTATAATAATTTTTGTAATTAACATAATTGACACCTGAATGACCCAGAATACCTGCCTGTAGTGGTCTCGTTTGTTTTCTTCTGCTGTAGTAATAGGAATATTTTTCCCCCTTCTAGTAATAGAATGGTTTTAGCTGGACACATGGCTGTCAGAATTCTAAACATACTGTCTCCGTGCTGTTGCAGCTGAGATGTGTGTGTGTGTGATTAGATTCTAGCTAAAATGGAGTCTCACTTCTGAAAGTATCTTTGTGGGGAGGATTGTGCTCTTCTGTTTTCCATCCTTCTTCCTCCTGGTTAGAATGGGATGTGGTGGTGAAGACCGAGCAACCATGTTGGGCCGTGAGGCGGTGTACTGAGAGAGCAATGGATACAAGGCACCTGGGTCTCCTGATAACGGGACTACTACACCAGCCCTAAATTATTCTGGAGTTTGGCCAAGAAGGAAAGACAAGTGTCTTATCCGAGCCATTTTGGGAATATATTTTTTACAATGTGCAGCCATCCTAATTCTCTCTCGTAAACTTGGTAAAGAGAGTTTTATCCTTATCCTAAGAGCAGTTGGAGGGTTTTAAGTAGGGGATGACATGGTAGGATCTACATTTAAAAATTACCAGCCTCGCTGCTGTCTGGCAAGTGGATTTGAGAGAGACAAGAATGGCATAGGGAGCCCAGTTTGGATGCTGTAGACTCAGGTCATCACGGCAGAGGTGGAGAGAAGTGGATGGACTTGAGAAGTAGGAGGCAAATGAGCAAGACTTAGTGATGTGCTGACTTCGCAGCACGGGACGAGTTGCTACCGGTGGTAACTCCTGAATTCCTTGCCTGCTTGAATGGATTGATGATGGTGCCATTGACTAAGATACGGGCTGCTGGGACATGGAGTTGTGTGGGCAGATCATCAGTTTGACATGGAGATGTCAGAGACCCTGTGTATTTGAGTCTGGAACTCAGAGCACAGGGCTGAGCTTAAGTTAGACGTTCTTTGCACGCGGATGGTATGAAGCTAACCTGAGAGGAGGCAAGGGCCTGGGACTAACCCATAAGAGGCCATGGCATCTACTGCCTGAGTAGAGAAGGAAGTTGTAGAGGAGAGAGGGGGAAAGTGGCTGGAAAAGAGAGAGGAGAACCAGGGCAGTGTTTATTCACAGAATTGTGTGTGTGTGAGTGAGGTGGGGGGAGGGAAATGGGAGAGAGGAGGGAGGGAGAGAAATTAAGTAAGGAGGGTCAAATGCAGCTGAGAAGCACGTGAGGCGAGGCCTGAGCACGAGCGTTCTTTGCATTTAACCAGAGACTGTTCTCGGTAACCTTGGTTTTGGTGTCATGTCAAGTCCCAACAAGAGACATCATTTGGGTAAGTAATGCAGGTAAACAGAAAAGGAAGTTGGGGCAGCAGGGACGCACCCACTACAGAGAGGCCAACAGCATTTCTCAGAAACCAGGTATGAAACCCAGGTCCTCAGGTGTGGAATTTGGGCATAGTCATCATTAGCCTAAACGCCCACCTGAGGCCTCAGTTTTAAAGTGAGTGCATTTGTGGTTGATGTTACGTGTTTGATGGATTGTATTGAATGAAAAGATGAAAATTCTCACCTTCCATCAGAAGTCAGGGTTACTTTTAGGGCGAAAGAGGAGATTCCCTGTTGGATCACCAGAGTTGAGTCTAGTGGATTAGCTTTTGGTACAGAGGACGGCCCTGGTAACCTGGAGGAAGGCGCAGTTCTCGGACATGACCAAACTGCAGCAGCCCTGGAGCGCTGCCGTCTGCCCGCCTGGGACAAACCAATGTGGCTGGGTCTGGGAGGCGGCCAATGAAACTAGGAAGGCGACCGGCCTGCCCGTGACAAACTGGCTAGCCCCAGAGTAAACTGAGCGGTGCTCGTGTCGGGGGAGCAGCTCGTAGAACCGTGTGCGAATGTGTGCAAGATACTGATGGCTTGTTCTTTCCTACAGCTTGAGCACTTCTGCAAGTGAAGCAAGTGAAAGCGCGTCTGTAAAACTGAGAGCCACAAAGGTACGTGCGCCTGTTCTTCAGACTCCGACAGGCATTTCACACTCCAGTTGACTGTGGAGAGTGTTCTGTGGCGGCAGTTTTCATAAAGCGCTATGTTCCAGAGGATGTTTTTGGGCTAAAAGTGAGTTTTTAAAACCTGAAGTGCTTTTCGTTAAGGCACGGTGCAGACGCCTCTGCCAGTTTTCAGAGCGGTGGCGCGCCGTGTTGGGGCTGGGGCCTCAGCGGCAGAGGGGATGGTGGGGAGTGTTGACGTGGAGCTCTGGCTTGTAGATTTCCTGTTCTGTCCACTGCTCAGCTGCCATCTCCCTGGGCTATAGAAGCTCGCTCCGCAGCGTGGCGCCATTGCCGCCAGGAGGGTGAGCGGTCGTGTTTTCCAGACCCGTGACGCTGTTTGCTTCTCGCAGCCAGGAAGAAGATGTAAGCCCCTTAGCGATGGCTCTGACAGCTCGGGAGAAAGTGAGATACGAAGAAAAGTTCAGTCACCAGAGAGAATCGGTGCGCGACGGTGTGACACTGTTCCGGCCGGGGCGCCGTCGGGGCTTCCCGAGAGACGGCCGCGGTCAGAGAGGCCCGAGGCGGGAGGCGGCCGTGGCAGCGGTGCACCTGCGGACGGAGGGACCCCGGCCGTGGTGAGGCCGCCCCGTGGGATAGAAAAGGTTTACTGGAAAATGGTGTATTTTCTTTACTTCCTTCTGTTCTTTCAAACGATGAATGTTACATTCTTCTGTTGATAAACATGTTTTAGGAAATCTAGAAGAGAACATCAAACTCCCCTCCGCTTCTGCAGCCCCAAACTAGCCTCGGGGATCCTCAGCCCTACGGCTGGGCATTTCTCACCCTCGGTGGGCTCCCGCACTGGTCATGAAGTACCCCACAGTGCCTTTCTAACAGACACAAACAGGGGCCGCCAATGTGGCACAGCAGGTCAAAGCCCCAGTCTGCAGCCCGGGCATCCCATACGGACGCCAGCTCAGGTCCCGGCTGCGCCACTTCCGAGCCAGCTCCCTGCTGTTGTGCCTGGGAAAGCAGCAGAAGATGGCCCAGCTGTTGGCCCCTGCACTGATATGGGAGGAAGCTCCTGGCTCAGCTCTGGCCCTTGCAGCCATCTGGGGAGTGAACTGGTGGGTGGAAGACCTCTCTCTCTCCCTACCTCTGTCTGTAACTCTTTCAAATAAAGAAATATTTTTTAAAACATGCAAAACATTCTGTCCACGGATATGCCGCAGTTTAATTACTCTTATTAATGAATAACTGTACTTAGACAGTTTTTAAGTGCCTTCATGAAGCCTTTTGTAGCTAAATCTTGGTGTGCACCCCTGATCATTTCCTTAAAAAAAATTCTGATAAAATTCCTCAGAATTTGTTCTAAGATCCTTGACATATTTTGGTCAAGTTGTTAATATGTCACTGTACTCACTTGGTTTAACATTTTGAATAAATAATTCATGTCATGTTTGGAAAAATGTTACAGAATAGTAAAATGTTCCTGCTACCCCATTTTCCACTCTCCACCTTCCCACTCACTAAATGTACACATAGGTAATTAGTTTCTTACATATTCTTCCAGAATTTCCTTCTGCATGTACGAGGAAATATCAATATATTTTCTTATTTCTTTTTCATTTATTTCAGAGAGTTACAGAGAGACAAGCAGAATGGGGGCGGGGGTGATCTTCCATCCACTGGGTCACTCCCCAGAAAGAGAGAGAGAGAGAGGTCTTCCATCCTTCCATCCACTGGTTCACTCCCCAGATTGGCTGCAACTGCCATGGCTAGGCCAGGCTGAAACTGGGGTTAGCAGTTTCATCCAGGTCTCCCATGTGGGTGGCAGGGGCCCAAGAACTTGGGCCATCTTCCACTGCTTTTCCCAGGCCATCAACAGGGAGTTGGATCGGAAGTAGAACAGCTGGGACAGGAACTGGCACCCATGTGGGATGCCAGCATTGTAGGTGGCAGCTTTGCCTGCTGTGTCACGACATAGGCCCCTGCGCTATGCATGTTCTGCCTCTTACTTACTAGGTCTGTCTCGGTGAACATCCCTGTGACTTGAATTTGCAGTTGTCAGGCATGGTGTTCTGAAAGTCAGCTGACGTCGAGTTGGCTGATGGTGAAGTTAAGATGCTGTGGGTCCTTCCTGCTTTGGTTGTTTGGAGGGTTTTTTCATTTTGTTTTTTGATGAGGGGCGTCATAGTCTACTTGATCTGACAGATACATAGATTTTTTTTAACACCATAACGTGATGAATTTTCTTTAGTTCTTTGAAGTTTTGTGTTATGAACTTGAAGCTTTGTTTTCCCCTAAAGCTTTTTATCATTATATATTATTTTAAATTATTTATGGGATACATGTGATGTTTTGATATATATATATTGTGAATGATTAGCTCAAGGTAATATATCCATCCACCTGTACACTTACCCTTTCTTGTACTGAAACATTTGAAATTTCTCATAGCTATTTTTGAGATATACATTGTTATTTGCTGCAGTCATTAGGCTGTGTGATAGATCTCAAACACTTATTTCTCTTGTCTTTCTGAAGCTTTGTACCTTTTTTTAAAAAATATTTATTTATTTATTTATTTATTTGAAAGGCAGAGTTAGAGAAAGGGAGAAATAGGGAGACAGGGGGATCTTCCATCTACTGATTCACTCCTCAAATGGCCACAACAGCTAGGGTTGGATCAGGCCAAAGCCTGGAGCCAGGAGCTTCATCCAGGTCACCCACATGGGTGCAGGGGTCCAAGTAGTAAGGATATCTTCTGCTGCTTTCCCAGGCACATCAGCAGGGAGCTGGATCAGAAGTGGAGCAGCCAGGACTCGAACTGGTACCCTTGTGGGATGCATTATACGGGCCCTGCTTTGTACCCTTGAATGAGTACTTCCCTACTCCCGCCTCTCCCCAGCCTCTGGGAACCACCATTCCACTCCATATAAAGCTGTTTCTAATTGTGTGTTTATTTAAGTATGTGTCTTTCTGATGAACGGCTTCTAGTATTATTATGAAATCTTGAAAATCTATGTTGTGAGATCTTAATATAGCTACAAGAGCCTTCTTAAGCTTACTTTGCATGGTAAACTTTTTAATTCATTAATTTTCAATTTGTTTTTGTCTTTAAATTTAAAAAGGACTTCAGGCAGCAAGTCCTTATCCTGGTTTGATGGCCTCTGCCTTTGGATTGGATTGTTTGTTCATTTGCTTGTAATGTAATTATTGAAATGGTTTGGTTTAAGTCAACTATTTTGCTGTTTATTTTCCATTTGTATCTCCTGTCCCACCAATTCTCTAAAAATCCATTTTTATATAATTTTAGATATTCAACTCAATCTTAGTATTTTCCATTTCTTGTTTTTCTGTCCTTCTATTGCTAATTTTTGATTAATTGAATATTCTTCAATATTCTGCTTTATTTTCTCTATTAGCTTATGAGCCATGCTTTTTTTTTTTTTTTTTTTTTTTGTTAGCAGTCACTTCTAGATTAAAAATGTGCATCCTTAGGACCGGCGCTGTGGTGTAGCAGGTAAAGCTGCCACCTGCATGCCAGCATCCCATATAGCTGCCAGTTTGAATCTGGGCTGCTCCACTTCCCATCTGGCTCTCTGCTATGGCCTGGAAAAGCAGTAAAGGAGGCTTAAGTCCTTGGGCCGCTGCATCCACATGGGAGATCTGGAAGAAGCTCCTGGCTCCAGATCGGTGCAGTTCTGTTCATTGCGGCCATCTAAGAAGTGAACCAGCAGATGGAAGACTCTCTCTTCTTTCTCTCTCTCTCCCTCTCTCCCTCTCTCCCTCTCTCCCTCTCTCCCTCTCTCCCTCTCCCTCTCCCTCTCCCTCTCCCTCTCTCCCTCTCCCTCTCTCCCTCTCTCCCTCTCTCCCTCTCTCCCTCTCTCCCTCTCTCCCTCTCTCCCTCTCTCCCTCTCTCCCTCTCTCCCTCTCTCCCTGCCTCTCCCTCTCTCCCTGCCTCTCCCCTATTCCTTCCTTCCCTCCCTCCCTCTGCACTTCTGTAACTCTGCCTTTCAAATAAATAAATACATAAATCTTTTTTAAAATTTCTTTATTTGACAGAGTTAGACAGTGAGAGAGAGACAGAAAGGTCTTCCTTCCGTTGGTTCACTCCCCAAATGGCCCCTGTGGCCGGAGCGATGCCGATCCAAAGCCGGGAGCCAGGTGCTTCCTCCTGGTCTCCCATGTGGGTGCAGGGGCCCAAGCACTTGGGCCATCCTCCACTGCCTTCCCGGGCCACAGCAGAGAGCTGGACTGGAAGAGGAGTAACTGGGACTAGAACCTGGCGCCCATATGGGATGCCAGTGCCGCAGGCGGAGGATTAACCAAGTGAGCCACGGCACCAGCCCCAATAAGTAAATCTTAAAAAAAAAAAAATGCATCCTCGGAAGTAGGCACTTGGGTTAGCAGTTATGATGCCCATGTGCCACCTGGGAGTACCTGGGCTTGATTGCCATCTCCTGACTCCAGCTTACTGCCAGTGCAGTACCTGGAAGGCAGCAGGTGATGGCTCCAGTGATCCGTCCTTTCCAAAGGCCCCAGCTGTTGCAGGCCTTTGGAAAGCGAACCAGCAGATGGGGGTTCTCTTGCAGGTTCTTAAAAAAATATTACGTGTGTGTGTGTGTGTGTACCCATACACACACATCCTTAAATTAGCAATCTATTTGGAATCAGTGTGTTACTTTGTCATCCTTGTATATCCTACTTCATAGCTGACAATTTCTTCCCACTATATAATGTAATTACATAACAGTATAATTTCATTTATTCATCCCCCATCCTCTGTACTATTTTTGTCATATTTTACTTATAGATGGTAAATCTGACCTCACAATATTCATTTTTTTAAAGATTTATTTATTTGAGTGAGAAGCAGAGTTTCAGATTTACAGAGACAGAAAAATCTTCCATCTACTTGTTCACTCTCCAAATGGCCACAACAGCCAGAGTTGAGCTGATGAGGAGCTAGGAGCTCTGGGTCTCCCATGTGGGTGTAGGCGCCCAAGCACTTGGGCCATCTTCCACGGCTTTCCCAGATCAGAAGAGGAGCCGCCAGGACTTGAACTGGTGCCCATGTGGGATGCAGTGACACAGGCGGGGGCTTAGTCCCCTATGCCACAGCGCCAGCCCAAATACTGTCATTCTTGATTGAGGCAGTGTTTTTAAGGAAATGATAAGAAGAAAAAATGTGTCATCTTTTTACTTTTGCCCTCTCACTTCTCCTTTCCAGTTCTCTTATCACCTTCCTACAGATCTGAGTTTCATCTTTTCCCTTCAGCCTATGGAGCATTCCTAGCATTCCTCTTATTTCTGGTCTGGTGGTGACAGCCTGTTAGATTTTATCTGAAAGTATCTTTATTTCACCTCTATTTTTAAAGAATATGTCACTTGATGTAGAATTAGGAGTTGACAGTTTTCCTCCAGCTTTTTGAAGATGTCATTCTGTTGTCTCCTGATTCCGGCTGGTTCTCAGCTGAATTTGATGAGAAGTCAAGGAGTTTGTTGGTGGTTCTCATGTGTATTTACAATGTCTGAATCCTCTGGCTGCTGTCAACATTTCTTTTTTTTTTTTTTTAATTTTTAATTTTTTTGACAGGCAGAGTTAGACAGTGAGAGAGAAAGAGACAGAAAGGTCTTCCTTTGCTGTTGGTTCACCCCCAAAATGGTCACTACGGCCGGCGCGCTGTGCCAATCCGAAGCCAGGAGCCAGGTGCTTCCTCCTGGTCTCCCATGCAGGTGCAGGGCCCAAGCACTTGGGCCATCCTCCACTGCCTTCCTGGGCCACAGCAGAGAGCTAGACTGGAAAAGGAGCAACCAGGACAGAACTGGTGCCCCAACCGGGACTAGAACCCGGAGTGCCGGCGCCGGAGGCAGAGGATTAGCCTAGTGAGCCGTGGCGCCGGCGGTTTTGAACATTTCAATCATGGTATACCTGGATAGATCATCATATTATTTATCTTGCTTGAGGTTTGCTGAGATGCTCAGATCTGTAAGTCAGGAAATTATCAGCCATTATTTCTTCAAATGTAGTTTTTCTACCCCATTCTCGCTGTCTTCTTTTTGAACTTCAATGTATTTTAGGTCATTGAGTATTTGTATTCAGGTCTCTGAGACTCTGATCATATTTTTTGGAATCTCTTTTCTCTCTGATCTGCAAATTAGATAAACTTTTTGGTATTTTCAAGTTTACTGGCCATTATTTTGCCCTTTATAATCTGCAAATAAGCCCATATGTCATGGGCAGAATTGTGCTCCTTCCCCCAAAATATATATCCACATCTTTTTTTTTTCTGTTTTCCTTAAAATTTATTTATTTATTGGAAAGAGTTACAAAGAGAGGAGGAGAGTCAGATCTTCTATCCAGTCGTTCGGCACTTACGGCTAGGCAAGGAGCCAGCTTTATCTGGATCTCCCATGTGGGTGGCAGGGGCCCAAGCACTTAGACCATCTTCTGCTGCTTTCCCAGGCCATTAGCAGGGAGCTGGATCAGAAGTGGAGCAGCCAGGGCTTGAACAGACACCCATGTGGGATGCCAGCACCACAGGCAGAGGCTTAACATACTATACCACAGTGCCAGCCCCTCAAATTTTAAAACATTTTTTAAGTGTAGGTCATAAAAAGAGAAAGCACTTGGCAAAGATTTGATCTCGCCATGGATGGGCTTATACAATAAAATGTAAATGTGATTAGACTGTAGACAGTAAGATAAAAGGCGCTCTTACAAAAATCAGCAAATGAAGCATATTTTAAGTTTTAATGTAAAGGTTGAAGATTCACATTATGAAAATTAAAAATCTATTCAAACCCCTCTGTGACAGGAGTCTCCTGTCACCATTTCCCAAGCCTGCCCTCCCCCTCCCATCCATTGATGATTCCCCTCCCACCAGCAGCAGTCTCCCCCTGTACAGGCAGATGGCTGTCATGAAACCCACTCAATGGATCCTTTGGCTACAGCAACACAAAGACAACGCCTGACCTTTCTTTCCCGCCCAGGTCCAGTAGGCCACTGGCTGTCCATCCTTCTGAGTACAGACTGGTGCTTTACATGATGTGGTGTGTGTGGGCAGGAGGAAAGCACACGGCATGTGTGTCTTGGGAGTCATTCTAGATTACTAAGCACATTCTCCAGTAATTCTTTCAAAGGGGATACACAAGAAACAAATGTCCTGAATTCTTCAATATCGAAAAACACCTTTGTTTTACCCTCAAAATCAGATGCTAATTTGGCTGGATACAAGATTCTCGGCTTAATGCCTTTTTCCTGCAGAACTTTGATGATATTGGCCCACTTACTCCTAGCATCCAGGGTGCCCAATGATAAGTCTGCAGTCAACCTGATTCTAGTTCCTCTGTAGGTTATTTCTTTCCTTTCTCTGGAAACCTTTATGATTTTCTCTTTATCACTGGAATTGCAAATTTTCACCAAGATGTGTCAGGAGTGATTCTGTTTTCATCAATCTTACTGGGTATTCGGTGTGCACTGACCATCTCAAGACTTGAATCTTTCTTCAGCTCTGGAAAGTTTTCTTCAACTATTTCTCTTATTAGGTCCTCTGCACTGTTCTCTTTATTTTCTTTTTCTGGAATACCTATCAAACAGATATTGGCACTTCTGGATCTATCCACATCTTAACTCCAGGTTCTCCTCTGTTGTGAGTGGCCATAAATGTCATCAGAGGTATCCTTATAAGAGAGGCAGAGGAGATCAGACAGAACAGTGGATGTGAAGGGGGCAGGGATTGGAGTGGCCATGGGTGAAGCTGGAAGAGGTGAGGAGTGAGTATTCCCATACGTCTCCAGAGGGCGTGCTGTCCTGCCCAGACCCTGACTTTGGGGCACTGAAGGGATTCACACTTGGCCTTCAAAACTGTCAGAGGATACATTTCAGTTTTTAAGCCGCTAAGTTTGTAGTAATATGTTACAGCAACCACTAGAAGAAAATGTACCATCCAATAAGATTCTTTTTCTCTTTAGATGTAAGATGTTTGGTTCTGGAATTTGCTTTTTTTATATAGTTTATATTTCTATGCGATTCCTATTTAGTTAAGACTATTTTTTTTTTTTTTACTTGTGAAGTAACATGATAACTCCTTTAAAGTGTTTGTTTACTAAATCCACCGTGGCCTTCTTCAGGCTGGTTTCTTTTAAAGATTTATTTATTTATTTGAAAGTCAGAGTTACACACACAGAGAGAGAGAGAGAGAGAGAGAGAGAGAGGTCCTCCATCTGATGGTTCACTCTCCAGTCGGCCGCAACGGCCGGAGCTGCACTGATCCAAAGCCAGGAGCCTCTTCCAGGTCTCCCACGCGGGTGCAGGGCCCAAGCACTTGGGCCATCTTCTACTGACTTACCAGGCCACAGCAGAGTAGATCAGAAGAGGAGCAGCCGGGACTAGAAGCAGCATACATATGGGATGCTGGTGCTTCAGGCCAGGGTGTCAACCCACTGTGCCACAGTGCCAGCCCCCAGGCTGGTTTCTAATACATACTTTTTCTGTCTTTATGAGTCATGTTTTGCTGTGTGATTTTTTTTTTTTTTTAAGATTTATTCCCATGAAAGGCAGAGTGACAGGATTCTTCCATCTGCTGGTTCACTCCTCAGATGGCCACAGTGACTGGGGCTGGGCCTGGTCACAGCCAAGAACTCCACCCTGGTCTCCCACAAGGATCAGGAACGCCAAGTACTTGAGCCAACTTCCACTGCTTTCCCAGGCACAATAGCACGGATGGATCAGAAGTGGAGCAGCTGGGACTGGAACCAGCACTCTGATGTGGGATGCTGGAGTTCAGGCAGTGGCTTACCCCACTTGTCACAACTCTGGTCTCCACCGTGTGACATTTTCAGTCTAGTAGTTTTCAGTTGTGTAATGGACATGGTAGGTTGTGAGATTCCAATTTCTGTATCGGCTTGTGAATAGTGTTGACTTTTATTCTGGCAGGTAGCTTGATTATTGGCTGATCATCATGAATTTTATCAGCTTTTTTTTTTTTTTAACTTTTGTGAGGTTCAATTTGTGGAAAGCCTAAGGTGTTTTCCCAGCTTCTCTACCTCAGTGGAACTCAACCTCTCTATTTGTTTTCAACAGCTGCCTACCAGATTACCGTGAACGTTAGTGGCTTCAAACATACATTTATGGTCTCTCAATTTCTGTAGGTCAGGAGTCCGAGCTCGCCTTAGCTGGATTCTCTGCTCAGGATCTCAGAAGGCTGAAATCTCATCAGAGACTCAGAGCGAGGGTACTCAGTTGTTGGTAGAATTCAGTGCTTGCACTTGCAGCACTGAGGCACCTGTTCCCTGTGTAGTTGTAAGCTAGGGGCTTGCTCTCCACTCCCAGCATCAGCCCACAGGTCCTAGTCAGGCAGCTGGCTCACAGGATCCATCTTCAAACCAAGCCAGTCACCTCTCCAGTGTGCCCCGGTGCACTCAAGTGCCTTTATTACCTGAGGATTTTTTTGTTGTTGTTTTTTAAACATTTATTTTATTTATTTGAAAGAGTTACAGAGAGGTAGAGAGGGAGAGAGAGTCTTCCATCTGCTGGTTCACTCCCCAGATGCCCACAGTGGCTGGAGCTGGGCCGATCCAAAGCCAGGAGCCAGGAGCCTCCTCTGGGTCTCCCACGCGGGTGCAGGGGCCCAAAGACTTGGGCCATCTGCTGCTGCTATCTCAGGCCATAGCAGAGAGCTGGATCAGAAGGGGGCAGCCAGGACTCGAACTAGCGCCCATATGGGATGCTGGAACTGCAGGTGCCGGCCCCACCTGAGGGGTTTTCATCTACAGGACTGACCATACAGTTCCTCCCCTCCCCTTACCACAACTTACTTGGCGACCACCCACAGCAGCCCCTACCCCCTTCTGCGCTCAGGACGCTGCACCAGCTTCAGTTAGCTGGCCCTTCGTTTCTTGTGGGAATCCTGTGTGGGAATGCCCACTGTGTTATGGCAACAGTTCAGTGAGGTTTCTCTCTTGTTCTTCTGTCTTACATGTCAACTTAACTTGTAGTTCAACCAGAGAACCTAGAGGGGTGGAACGGAGGTTTTTCCCCTGTAAGAGCTTTAAGAACGTTACTTCCTTATAGCTGGAAACAGAAATGTGACCTGATTCTGCACGTTGTAATCTTACACAGTGGAAGCTCCACTTTCTCCCTCGCAATGATTGTTAAAAGTCCACTCAAAGTCTTGTGAAAATTTAATTTTTTGGTAATGTTTTCTTAAACGAATTTAGATAATTGATATAAGTAATTTAGAACTAAGGAATTATAGTTAAAATACTGATTGTGTTTGCTAAGTCATCTTAAGGCTTATGTTTTAAGAATGAATACCTCTTCAATAAAAACATGTGCTTTATAATTTTTATAGGAAACTCAGAAAAAGGAGACTATGTCTCGTGGCAAAAGGAAAAAAACAAGCAATGAAGCTGGAGATTCAGGTACAGGATGGTGTTTTATTTCTTTGTAGTTTATTTACTTATGCAGAGCCACCTCCCTTCTGCTGATTCCCTTGCCCCAAATGCTTACAACAGCTAGGGCTGGGCAAGACTGAAGTCAGGAACTCGTTCCAGGTCTCCCACGTGTGTGCCAGGGACCCAGCTAGCGGAGCCATGACCTGCTGCCTCCCAGGGTGCACATCAGTGGGAAGGCGGAACTACGACTTGGGACTGGAACGCAGGCCCTTGAGTATGGGGTGTGGGTCTCTCAGCAAATAAACCAACTGCCAAATGTCTGCCCCAGAATATGCATGATACTTTGTCACTTAGTCAAAGATGTAATGGAAAAAAGTGCTGATTGGTGAAAACAGTAAATTGTTACTGCTACTTTGAAAAATGAGGCATGTGTGACTTTGAGGTAACTATTTTTAATGTTTTGTTGTGAAAATTTTCAACATACAACAAACTGAATTTTACTGTGTATATTCACCTACTATCTGGATCTCACAGTTAACACTTGAGTTGTTACTTTGTCCATTAATCCATTTAATTCTTTAATGCATTTCAAAATAAATTTGACATTAGTACATTTCTTTTGAATTATTTCAATGTATACATCATTAGCCAGAGTTCTATGCTTGTTTACCATTTTTTCTTTTTCTTTTTTTTTTTTTTAAAGATTTATTTGGGGCCAGCACTTTGGTGTAGTAAATTAAGCCTCCACCTATGGCACCGGCATCCCATATGGGCACTGGTTCGTGTCCTGGCTGCTGCTCTTCCGGTCCAGCTCTCTGCTATGGCCTGGGGAAGCAGTAGAAGATGGGCCAAGCGCTTGGGCCCCTGCCACCCATGTAGACACCAGGATGAATCTCCTGGCTTTGGATCAGCCAAGCTTCAGCCATTGCAGCCATTCAGGGAGTGAACCAGCTGATAAAAGATTCTCTCTCTCTGGATCTCTCTGTGTGTGTGTGTGTGTCTCTGTCTCTCTCTGTCTCTCTCTCTCTCTCTCTCTCTCTCTCTCTGTTTCTCCCTCTCTGTAACTCTGCCTCTCAAATAAGTAAATCTTAAAAGATTTTGAGAGGCAGAGTTACAGATTGAGAGAGAAAAAGACATCCTCTGTTAGTTCAGTGTCCAAATGGCTACAATGGTCAGTGCTGGGACAGGCTGAAGCCAGGAGCTAGGAGATTCATCCTGGTGTCCCACATGGGTGGCAGGGGCCCAAGCACTTGGCCACCCTCCATGGCTTTCCTATCACATTAGCAGGGAGCTGGGTAGGAAGTTGGACCATCAGGGACTCTAACTGGTGCTTATATGCAGCAGACTTAACCTGCTGTACCACAACACTGCCCCCCTAGTTCTTTTCTGTTAATGTAAAATGTGCATACAGTGAAATGCCTAGATCTTGGGTATATAATAGCTGAATTTTGGGAAATGCAAACACTTGTGTAACTCAAACCACTATTAACATAAAGATGCTTCCCATTCCTCCCGAAATTTCCCTGTTCCCTTTGATGCCTGTCCCCTCTTCACATTCCCAGAGACAGGGACTTTGGCGCTCTTGTTTTCTACCATAGATTAGCCTTGCTTGGTGTGGGATTTCGCATGGATGGACTCCCACAGCATGTGCTCTGCTGTGGGTCCGCCTTGGTGTTGTGTGTGATGTCTGTCGTGTGTGGCATTCTGCTGCACCGCTGCACCACAGCCCCGCCGGTGCTCACGGATGGATGCTGACTGGATTCCAGGTTTTGGCCCTCATGAATAAAGCTGCCGTGAACCTTCTCTCACACATTTCCTTGTTAACACGTGTTTTGGTTTCTCTTGGGAAAATATAAAGAGTAGAGCTGCTGAGTCCTAGGGTAGTATATGTTTAATTTTACAAGAAATGACCAAATGTTAAAAACCATATGCCCAAAGTGATTGTGTGATTTTACACACCCACTAGAAGCTAAGGTGTAGATTTTTTTTTTTTTTTTGGACAGGCAGAGTTAGAGAAAGGTCTTCCTTCCATTGGTCACCCCGAAATGGCCCCTATGACCGGCGCACTGCGCCAATCTGAAGCCAGGAGCCAGTGCTTCCTCCTGGTCTCCCATGCAGGTGCAGGGCCCAAGCACTTGGGCCATCCTCCACTGCACTCCCGGGCCACAGCAGAGAGCTGGCCTGGAAGAGGAGCAAATGGAACAGAATCTGGCGCCCTGACCAGAACTAGAACCCAGAGTACCAGTGCCGCAGGCGGAGGATTAGCCTAGTGAGCTGAGGCGCCGGCCTGCAGTGTAGAATTGACTAAGAATAGAATGAGCAACTTCACGGGAAATAAATTTAAAATAGATGCAAAGGAGATACGTCTCCACTCTATCCCTGACTGTAGCATATAAACCTGTAGAAAAGAAGGCTGACAAAACTAGCTCTTCAAGATCACAACCAGGATAATCCTACAACCACCAGGGAAATACAGTCACTAGAGAAAAACATTCCTGTGGAGACAAGCAAGAAGCAGTTAAGGCCTAGTTCCAGGCGATTTTCCGGGTGAGCCTAACAGCCACTTAAGGAACCCTCCACTCTAAGCCTGCGACAGTGACGTGGAAGGAGAGAAGGGAAGGTGCCCCGTGCGTCTCTGCAAACCTGCTGAATGCAGGACGAGATGGGGAAGGGCTGTGGCCATGTCCCCGCGCGGGAAGCCCAGCTGATGCCCTCTGTCTCCCACCCACATGACAGTCGTTTCAAGTGGAGAGAAGACTTCATTTGTGGGAGGTATGATCTGACAACTTTTAGAGAAAGTACAGGAGTGTATGACTCTGAATTCTTACAGAAGACACAAAAAGGTTAACTGTAAAGGAAATGAATAAGTTTAACTGATAAAATCAAGGGCTTGTGCTCATCCAGAGACCATGAAGAAAGGCACAGGGTGAGACTCAAACAGCAGTAGCACATGGGGGGATGCACACACTGCCAGCCCGGTAGAAGGAATGGGCAGGTGGCATTATGGATTTTTACCGGAGAAGAAACAGTGAAAGAAAGGTTCAAAGACAGTCCATTATGAGTGACAGAAATGTCAGCTTCAGTTACGATGAGACCCTTCTGCACCTACAGTAGCAGGATTCGTGCACAGAGACAAGACACCAAGGCTTTTAGTAGGAAGTAGTCTTTTTATTATTTATGCCAGCATAAGGCCCAGGTGGAATTTCTTATCTAAAAGCCTAAGCCCAGAACAAAGAGGGCTGTTTCCTTAGATACGGCTTTAGCCTCTTTGTCTCCCTTACTTGGTTCCATGCCTACATTGGATTGGATATTGTGATGTTACATGGCAGCCACAGGAATTGATGCAGTACTGGGCGTGTATACATTTTTCCTCCCACGCACATACTGAGCTGTAGCTGTCTGCAAGGGTCAACAGTATTGCTGTGTACTAGCAAGCAGGACCTGAAGTGGTCCATAGAAGCAGGTCGGGACTGCAGCGGAAGCATTCACAGGCAGGCAGGTAGCAGCCACACTTCATTCCCAGGACAGATGCCTCCCTTTTCCTTTTTCTGACCTTGGGAAGGCTCTGCCACAACTTTAGTCATTTCAGCAACAAGTGTAATTAAAAGACAAAGTCCTCTGCCACACGGCTGCATTGGCAGATAGTTAATTCTTCAGGGAATGAGGTTATGGGCGGTGAGAATCCTTACCCACTGCAGGTAGAAAGCTATGGTAACAATTTTGAAAACCATTTTGGCAACTTCGGTAATGTTGAAAATACACAAAGTCAGAAACCTGGCTGGTGCCTGTGATATATTTCCTAAAGAAATTCCTTGTGAAACGTATTTATGAGTGTTCGTAGCATTATTTTTTGTGCTGTTAAAATCCTGATAGCAGTGCTGGCGCCATGGCTCAGTAGGCTAATCCTTCACCTAGCGGCACTGGCACACCAGGTTCTAGTCCCGGTCGGGGCACCGGATTCTGTCCCGGTTGCCCCTCTTCCAGGCCAGCTCTCTGCTGTGGCCCGGGAAGGCAGTGGAGGATGGCCCAAGTGCTTGGGCCCTGCACCCCATGGGAGACCAGGAGAAGCACCTGGCTCCTGCCTTCAGATAGGCACGGTTTCCGGCTGCAGCGCAAACCAACGGCAAAGGAAGAGCTTTCTCTCTGTCTCTCTTTCTCACCGTCCACTCTGCCTGTTTAAAAAAAAAAAAAAATCCTGAAAGCAGTCAGACATGGTAGAATTGATAGGTAAATTGTGATATACTTTTTCAATGAAATAGAAAATTAAAACTTTTGCTGGCATAAATATAAAAAAGTCAAAAATGTAAACTGAACTCTTGTTTAGGAATATGTATGTGCATGTAGCATAAAATCGTGAGGACTGATACAGTGATAAACAGACTTCTGAATGGTGGTAACCTGCAGGTTGGCAGGGAGATGCGTGCAGGTGGGGGCCCACTGGCTGCTTCCCATGTTAATGTTCTCTTTCTCTAGCTGCTCAGTGATCTCAAGGTTGTGCACCTCCATATTTCACAGGCAAGTGTTCTTGTGTATAGAATATAATTCATAATTCTGGTGCCAAGATAAAAATGTTAAATAAGTAAAGACAGATTGGATATAATGGTTCTTCATAATTTTTGTTAATCTGTTCCTTAGAGCTTAAGAAAGATTTTATTTGGAGTAATAAGATCTTGAGATACTGTGTTTTGTTTAAAAGAATATATAGTACCTTTTGGAGGTTTCAAGATGGCAGAATTGGGAGGGAGCTTCCTGGTCTAGTCTAGGGAAAGATAGTTTAAAATAAAAAAAGGTGAGAGACGACAATCTCAGGGAAGAGTTAGGGAGAAAACAGCAGAGGAAACTCCATGCAAATTAGAGGGACACAGTTGTCCTACATGGAGGTGTGGAGGTGACAACTCAGGGCCCCAGTACTCAAACAGTATTTTTCACTTTGTGTTTCTATGTGGGTGCAAACTGTCGAAATCTTTACTTAATATATGCTAAACTGATACTCTGTATATAAAGAGAATTGAAAATGAATCTTGATGTAAATGGAAGGGGAGATGAGCGGGAAAGGGGAGGGTTGCAGGTGGGAGGGAAGTTATGGGGGGGGAAGCCATTGTAATCCATAAGCTGTACTTTGGAAATTATATTCATTAAATAAATAAATAAATAAAAGCTCAAACTAGAACTGTAGGTCTTCAGAATCCTAATACAGAATATTACTGTAGCATTTTAAAACAGTGCACCGAGTAATCATGTATTCTGCACGTGGCCAGTTAACGGAGGTATTAAAGTTCACAAAATACTGTCCTTGCCGACAAGGACTTTATCGGGAGTGGTGTTGGACAGCTACACACAAGATAAAGGGCAGCAAAGCTTTTGGTTGCTTCAGCAGAAATGGGAGAACCAAAGAGATGGCAGGAAGAGAGTGAGCATACAGACGGGGTTTGTGAGGGAAGCAGTGGGCAGGAAGCAGTGAGGATGGCGCCTCCCATAGGATTCTTCAGCCGGAGCTGCCTTTACCCAATGGGAGGCACTGTTTTTGTTTCAAGCTGTCAGAACTCTGTCTCTAGAGCCAAATACGAACAATCAGCATGTTCAAGTTGACTTGTCTTGATATTCTAGGTATTTCTGACAGCGTGCATATTTGGTGTCTAGAAGGAAAAAAGAAGAGTGACCTCATGGAGTTGGATATTGTTTTGTCTGCATGTGAGAAAGCAATCCGGGAGCATAAGTAAGTCTTGATGTTCTAGTGCATACACGACTGATTCCCCTTCAGGTACGACTGTTGCTTAGTGGGCTTTTGTATGTCTTCTCATTATTCTTACAGCTTAGATATTTTTGTTATGATTTCCCTTAATCCTGTGAGTCACTAGCAGTATGTTTTTATATGTCCAAATATGTGGCTTTTTAATTTGTATTTTTGTATGAACTCTACCTTAACTGTCGTCGTCAAAGATCCTGATGGTCTGGTGATACTGACTTGAAATGTTGAGGCGTTCTTTATGGCCTAGCACGTAATCCGTGCGGAATCTCTAAATACTAGATCTGGGGAGTTTAATTATTGCATCTGGATGGAACCAGTAATTACTCAGTTTTTCCTGGTATTTGTGCTGTATATATTTAGTGACCATTTTATTAGGAACATCATGCTTTAAATTGCTCTGTCTTATAAATGAGACATTTATCATCAAGTAATGGTGACCTCCATTGCTAGAAATGCTTTTTTGTCTTACTATCTATTTTAGCTCATCTGATATGCATCACTAGCTTTCTTTTGGTAGCATTTGCCAGACGTGACATTCGTATCACAGGCGTACCTAAGACAGATCGCAGGTTTGCTTCCAGACCACTGCAGTAAAGCAAATGCCACAATAGAGTCATGAATTTTTGGTTTCCCAGCACATTTGGAAGTTACATTTATACCATACTGTAGGCTTTTAGGCATATAATAGCTTTGTGTCTAAAATATATATGTATAACTTAATTAAAAATATTGTATTGCTGAAAACCGGTAATGAGCTCTCTCCGTGAGTCATGCTGTTTTTGCTGGTGGAGGGATCTGGCCCCGAGGTTGACAGCTGCTGACTGATCAGGGTGGTAGATGCTGAGTGGCTTTGACAATTTCTTCAAATAAGGCAAAAACGGAGTTTGCTGCACTGGTCGACTCTTCTTTCCCTGAAAGCGCTCTCTGGGGCATGAGATGCTGGTGGGCAGCACTTTGATCGGTCCTGACATTCTCTCTGCTTTCCCAGCGATGTCCATGCACGGTCTCAGTCTGCTGTTGTCACGTCAGCCGCGTCACAGCCCCTTCAGCAGGTGCGGGCTCCATTGAGAGAAGCCCCTACTCTGTTCACCCCGAGCGGCAGCTCCTGTCTGCCAGGTTTGGCCATGAGAGCGCAGCCGTTGGGTCGCGTCTTCAGGCTCCGCTGGCAAGTCTGTGCTCTTGCTGCTTCCCTCACATCCGCGGTTACTTTCTCCACCAGTCCTGACCCCCGTCACTCGTCCGGAAGTCCGGAAGGAGGGAAGCCACATCTTTCAGGTCCTGTTGTTGTTGATAGTTCTGACCTCCTTGCAGGGATCGCGAAAGTTCTTGGTGGCATCTAGAACTGTGAATCCTTCCCAGGCCGGAGGGTGGGGGCCTGAAGCCAGGCTTCATCGTTTGGGCAACAGGCAGTCCCTTTCCAAGTGGCTTGTTGGAGAGGTGCAGGCACCACACGGACCATGGTAGGGTGTCTGGGGGGCGTGCAGAAAGGCACGTGGCTCAGCATATTGTCTCAGCAGGTGCGGGGGCTTTCCCCGCAGCAAGCAGCCCACGAGGCTCCAGGTGAACGCTCTGTGCCGTTTCATCGGGGTGGCCTCGGTGGCCTGACAGCTTCTGACTATCCTTTGTTTTTCCTGACTTAGAAGTGGGAAGGTCTGCTAATGTATTTCTTAGCTGCATGCATGCATGCAGCCATTTATCCCATTTGTTGTTTGTTGCACTGTTTTGGTTTTTATATCTACTATTTCTGCTTGGTTCTTTTTTGTGCCTTCAGTTCGCGTCGTTCCTGGTTAGCATCCTGGGAATACTGTCTAAAATCCATTTGATGGAATCAGCTCTCCTAGGGGTTTTCCTCTGGGAGCAGTTGTGCTGCTCTGGCATTGCTTCTCTGGCCTGGGTGCTTGTCAGGAGACAGGAGTGCCAGGGATGGAGGCGGCAGGGCCGGGGAGCGGGAAGCCCAGTCGCTTGGCCGTCACCCCAGGCCCCGCAGAGAGCAGTGCCAGGAGGGTAGGTCACTCCCTGGGAAAGGTGAGGAAACAGCTGCCCAAGGTCAGTCTCCCCACTATTCCCCAGGCCTCACAGGCCCAGGGCTGCCTTTAGTCCTGAGGACCAGGAGACAGGGTCGAATCACTGCCAGTGACAGGTGTCTGGGAGGCCGTGTGTGCGGGGACGGTGGGGAAGACACAGGAGCCGGCCCTCAACAGCCAGCCACAGCCTCGGCTCTCACCTTTCCCCTTTCAGAATCCCTCCCCTTGGGGTTCACAGCCTCGTCTGGTTCTGTGGCGGTTCCCCTCTGGGGTTCACCCGCATTGATGTGGCGTGGGGTGGGTCTGTCACACTAGAACTCAGCAGTGTCACTGTGAGGAGAGCCTGGTTTTTTCTTCTCTGCTCTATAATCCAGAGCCAGTTTGCTGTTAAAACTGGTTCTCTTAACGCACCAACACTGGCTTTTGTTATCCTTTTCTCATTCATAAATCACCTAAAGACTTACTATAGACTTGGGATATTTTAGGGAAACTGGCCTTGTTAATTTACCTTTTAGTATATTTTAAATTTTTATTTATTTGTTTGAGGGATAGAGGGAGCATCTATCTGCTGGTTCACTCCGCAAATGCCTACAATGGCTGGGGCTGGGCCTGGGCCGGGCCGAAGCCAGGAGGAAGGAACTCAATCCAGGTCTCCCACCTGATGGCAGGAGCCAAGTTACCTGAGCCACCAGCACTGCTTCCCACGGTCTGAATTAGCAGGAAGCTAGAATCGGGAATGAGGGCCAGTTATCCAACCTAGGAGCTCTGATATGGGATGTGGGTGTCTCAATCACTGGGCTAAAGAAATGCCTACCCTTGGGGCCAGCGCCATGGCACAGTAGGTTAATTTTCCGCCTGCGGCACCGGCATCCCATTTGGGCACTGGTTCGAGTCCTGGTTGCCCCTCTTCCAGTCCAGCTCTCTGCTGTGGCCTGGGAAAGCAGTGGAGGATGGCCCAAGTCCTTGGGTCCCTGCACCCACATGGGAGACCCAGAAGAAGCTCCTGGTTCCTGGCTTCAGATCAGTGCAGTTCCAGCCATTGTGGCCATTGGGGAGTGAACCAACGGGAAGGAAGACCTGTTTCTTTCTCCTTCTCACTGCCTGTAACTCTACCTCTCAAATAAATAAAAACAGTCTTGAAAATAATAAATGCCTACCCTTAGCATATTAAGTTCTTGGGAAGTGACTTAGGAAAGGGACAGATTGGAAAATCCAGGACCTAAAATGCTTGAAAATCTGAAACTGAGCACCAACATGAAGCCACAGTGGAACATTCCACACCTGACCTCATGTGACAGACTGCAGTCAGAACACATACTTAAAATGTCGCATAAAATTATCTTTAAGCCATGTGTTTCAGGTGTATATGAAATATAAATGAATTTTCATGTTTAGACTTGAGTCCCAGCCCCTAGAAGTCTCATTATGTATATGCACATACTCCAAAATCCAAAACAATTGCAATACAAAATGCTTCTGGTCCCCGGCAGTTTGGATAAAGAATACTTCACTTGCATTTTTCACAGACTTTTAAAATTACAAAACAACGTTGTTTTTTGTTGCATCAAACAATTCCTGTGAAATCACTGATCCATTGTGTTTTTGCAACCTCTAGGTTCTCAGCCACGTGGAACACTTCCCACTTTCCAAATAAACACCTGTTTGGGGGTCTGCTATTTGTAATACACGTGACAAGCCTGAACAATTTTTTTTTGCTTGTCAACAGACTCGCTCGTTGTAAGCAGTATGTCAGTGTGTATAAGCAAGGAAGTATGTCATGAAATGCAAACGTCACAAATTCTTAGGATACTCCATAACTAGGTCTGGATGAAGTGGCCAGGTTTTTTAAGCACTAAAACTTGAAATAGCTGTGTCTGAGCATCCTGTGTAGACTGTCACCTTGTGGCTGATAGAATCCATCAGTTTATCATCATTAGAATGAGCCGCAGCAGAGAGGCCTGGCCTGTTTTTCTTATTAAAAAAAAAAATTTTTTTTTTTTTTTTTGACAGGCAGAGTGGACAGAGATAGAGAGAGAAAGGTCTTCCTTTTCTGTTGGTTCATCCCCCAATGGCCGCTGCGGCCGGCGCACCACGCTGATCCGATGGCAGGAGCCAGGTGCTTCTCCTGGTCTCCCATGGGGTGCAGGGCCCAAGGACTTGGGCCATCCTCCACTGCAATCCCTGGCCACAGCACAGAGCTGGCCTGGAAGAGGGGCAACCAGGACAGAATCCGGTGCCCCGACCGGGACTAGAACCCGGTGTGCCAGCGCCACAGGTGGAGCATTAGCCTATTGAGTCATAGTGCTGGCCAAAAAATTTTTTTTCACATCTGAAAATTTGGTATCTATATTAAATTAGAAATTCTTCTTCACAAGATAGGACATATAATTTGTACCTGTGATAACAGGACGTCATAAAACTTGCCATCTTAAGCATTTGTAAGTACACAGGTCGGCAGTGTGAAGTAGATTCTCACTGTTGTGGACCCCGCTCTAGACACCGTTCATCTGGTCAAGCCCAAACCTGTGTCCATTAAACTATCCCCTTCTCACCAGCCCCTAGCAAGCACTCTTCTACTTTGTTCTGCAGACTTGACTATTCTGTGTAACTCATAAGTGGGATCATACATTTGAGGGTACTTAAAAACAAAATGGAATTAAAAGATAGTTATTTGGTGCACAAAATTTTGAAACCCATGCATAGTTTTGCCCTAAAATCCATTTTCCACAAACCTTCTGAAGACCCCTCATATGCGTCCCTTTGTAATTAGCTTATTTCACGCGTCTGTCCTCAGGGTAATCCACGTGGTGGCCATGTTGTCAGAATTTCCTTTTTAAGGCAAATAGAAGCTTTAAATGGATGCAGCTCCATTTGTCTGTTCTTGCTTTTGTTATCTGTGTGTTGATGTGACATGCAATCCCTATTTTTTCCACTTGGGACGTTACTGTTTTAGTCTTTAATGCATTCTGAGTGCATTTTGAAGTATGTGTGGTGTAAGGTAAGGGCCAGCTTCACTTATTTTACAGGTGGACCTGCAGATTTTCTAACACCCCTTGCTGAAGAGCCTGCCTTCCCCATTATGTAGTGCTGGCACCACACTGACGATCAGAAGCCCCCAGTGTATGTGAAAGTTTGTTTCTGGATTTGCTATGCAGTCTTATTGGTCTGTGTTTCTGTCTGTATTCCAGTGCCATCCTGTTTTGACTACTGTAGCTTTGTAATATGTTTCTAAATCAGAAAGTATGAGGCCTGCAGCTTTCTTAAGATTGTTTTGGCTTTCTGGAGTCTTTTGATAGTCACATGAATTTTAGGATTTTTTCTAGTGCTGCAGAAAATGTCACTGGACTTTTGATAGGAGGTGCAGCGAATCTGTGTATTAAGTTTTCTAGTCAATAAGCATGGAATGTCCTTCCAGTTATTTGTGTCTCTTTCTCCGCATTCCTGCCAACACCCATGTTCTGGTGGTGTTTACAGTAGTCATCCCAGTGAGTAGAGTGCCATGTAGACCTGTCTGCATTCCCCTCTTGTTAGTGTTGCGTGTCTTTTCAGGTGCTTCATGACCATTTGTATCTTCTTTGGAGAAAATGAGTGATACAGCCGAGAGATACAAATTATTGTTTAATTTTTTTTTTCATTTTATTTGAAAGGGAGAGGGAAGGGGTGGAAGAGAGATACTGATTTCTTCCATCTACTGTGGTTCACTCCCCAAATGCCTACAATAGCTGAGGCTGGGCCAGGCCAAATCCAGGAGCCAGGAAGTCAGTTTGGGTCCCCCACATGGCTGGCAGGGACCCAACACTGAGCCACCACCTGCCGCCTCCAGGGGTGCACGTCAGCAGGGAGCTAGAATTGAAGCAGAGCTGGAACTCAAACCAGGCACTCTGATGTGGGCTATGGGCCGCCCAAGCAATGGCTTCACCACTGCATCAAACCCCTGCTCCCAAGAGTTCTAAATTCAAACAGTAAAACAAATGCCAGAGATAAGAAACACTGTACAAGCTGAGTGTCCTTTATCTGAAGTGTTTGGGACTGAAAATGTTTGATTTCTGAGCTTTTCAGATTTTGGAATACCTGCACACTTAATTGGTTGAGTGTCTTTAATCCAAGAATCCAAAACTGAGTGTAATGTTGGCACTCAGCATTTTGGATTTCAGAGCGTTTTGGATGCTGGGTTTTTAGATGAGGGGTGTTCAACCTATTATGGATAGCTATAGACTGCAGGCTACTTCAGCAACACAGAATACACATTCTTCTCAAGATCACAAGGAATATTTGTCAAGACAGATCACAATCTAGGCCATAAAAAACACAACCCTAAGAAATGTAAAATAATAGAAATCTTACAGTGTCTGGTTGCAGACAGATAGCTGGAAAAAAATTTTTAAATACTTGGCAATTAAACAACATACCTTTTTTTTTTTTTTTTTGACAGAGTAGACAGAAAGGTCTTCCTTTGCCGTTGGTTCACCCTCCAATGGCCACTGCGGCCGGCGCAGCGTGCTGATCCGGTGGCAGGAGCCAGGTGCTTCTCCTGGTCTCCCATGGGGTGCAGGGCCCAAGCACTTGGGCCATCCTCCACTGCACTCCCGGGCCACAGCAGAGAGCTGGCCTGGAAGAGGGGCAACTGGGACAGAATCCGGCGCCCTGACCGGGACTAGAACCCGGTGTGCCGGCGCCGCAGGCTGAGGATTAGCCTAGTGAGCCGCGGCGCCGGCCACAACATACTTATAAAGAACATGTATGTCAAAGAAGAAATCTTAACAGAAAACTAAATGTGTTTGAACTAAAGTGAAAAATATGGGATGCCAGGAAAGCAGTGCATCAGTCATCTAACTCATCTTAGCAATCCAGGTACAGAAGCAAAGGAAACCCAAAGTAAGCAGGAGACTAATAGTAAAAATTGGAGAAGAAATTAAATAAATTGAATATAGGAGCTCACGTGTTCTGGTTTGAGTATGATTTGCCTCTAAACTCATGCAGCATGTTAAACCCCAAAGTTGTACGTTAATGGTTCTAAGAGGAAGGAGGTAGTTCAGCTAAGGTGATTTGAAGAGGGTCACTGGGGTGAGCCGTCAGATGTGGTTCTCACCGCAGGGTTGCTTAACAGTGTGAGCGTGGGCACAACCACTCTCTGGCTTGCCCATCGTTGGTGAAGGGCACTTCTGGTCATTTTCTTTGCTGAGACATGTTTCCTAGATTGTCTGAGAAAGTACCACAGGCTGAATATTACATCTTAAATTTTTTTAAATGGTACATGCCAAGTTGTGCATGTATATTACATATGCTAAGCCGGAGAAACACATTTCAAAATCCTTCATGATACCTAATTTGATCCCTTTTTTTAACTCCTCTACAGAGAAAGAATAGAATCTAAAATTTGTAAAGAAGCCATCAATAAATTTCATTGTAATATTAAAGAAGAACTCATCAAAATGGTAAGCTCACTGACAAATTTCTTGGCCTAAGGTTTTTCAGCTTATCCTGAGGCAGTATGCTGTTAGCATAGAAAAGCTTGCATTTTCTGGCAATATGGTAATAAAGTCATTAGCACTACTCATATTTTACATGCTATTTTTAAATTAAATGTAACCTATGTCAAAATGATTAATCTTGGGAAATACACAGGAATTATCTTTCGTTTCATACAGCTTAAAGAAGCCCAGATGTTGAAAAATCTGAAAAGGAAGAACGCTAAGGTAAGTGACGTCAGCAATTAGGGTGATGTGACTACACGATACTAACACAGGTGGTTAGGACCTGACTTTGGGGTTTGCTGCCTTTAGAACTTTGTGTAAGAATTTTTATCTTTTTAGACTCTTATTTGGTTGATGTTCAAGGAAGTGCTATTAAATCTTTTTGAAAGATGTCTCAGTTGGTCTAAAAATGGCTATCAACGTCCAAAATGGTCGCTTATATGGGTACGTGTTGAGTAATGTACATTTATTGCTTTTGTGAGTGTCAAAAAGCAAAACTTTTTAGAGCACTGTCTAAGGCAAAAGGGCAGCCGGGAAGAACACCAGGTTAGGAGTCCTAAGAGCTCACCTGTAGTCCTGGCTCTGCCCCCTCAGTAGGCAGCAGTGGGAAACAAGCCAGTGAACACGGGATTCCCCTTTGCTTGTTTGTGAATGAATGGACCGAATGACCTCAGAGGTTGCACCACCAAACTTCCACGAATCCAGGAGTGCAAAGTCACTGTTCCTCTGCATTGGTAACAGAAATGACCTTGAGAAATATACATTTGTCTTCTGGCAATTACACATCTTTTTTTCTTTCAACTGTAATCTCATTTTGGTCATTTCTACATTGTTTATGGATGTCCAACAGCAGAGTATTAGGTAGTGACTAATGAGACATCTGAGATAAGAAAACTTATTGAAATAGTTTTAAAAATACAAAACAGAGGCCGGCACCGCGGCTCACTAGGCTAGTCCTCCGCCTTGCGGCGCCGGCATGCTGGATTCTGTCCCGGTTGCCCCTCTTCCAGGCCAGCTCTCTGCTGTGGCCCGGGAGTGCAGTGGAGGATGGCCCAAGCCCTTGGGCCCTGCACCCCATGGGAGACCAGGATAAGTACCTGGCTCCTGCCATCGGATCAGCGTGGTACGCCAGCCGCAGCGGCCATTGGAGGGTGAACCAGTGGCAAAGGAAGACCTTTCTCTCTGTCTCTCTTTCTCACTGTCCACTCTGCCTGTCAAAAAAAGAAGAAAAAATACAAAACAGATCACGACACTGTCCTGCAAGATCACATCTGTCTAGCTCATGGGATCTACTGAGGATCTAGCCCCTCACCTTCTCCAGATCATCCTGAAGTAGATCCCCCACCCACACTATTCCAAGGTTCCCTCTTTTCCTGGCAGTACACATCACAAAATTAACAAAGAAATTACTCTTACTTAGGTGATTGCAGATATCAAGAAGAAAAGGCAGCGTTTGGTTGAAGTCCAGGATGAACTGCTTCGGTAAGATAGCAACAGTCCTGTGACAGAACATACCTCAAGGAACCCAAGTTAATACTTGCTGCTGTGCCATACGAAAACTCCAGGTTATCTTTGAATTTGGATGCTCAGTGAGGGCAGGTTATGCTACGTCGCTGTAGCCCCCATTAGCAAGGGAGGATTTGCCGCTGATGTCCCGACTTCTCTCAGCTGTGGCCTGAGAGGCACCCCAATTAAATTCATGCATAAATTAATGCAGTTAGACTGCCTGGCTTTGAATCCAGACTCGGCCCCTCACTGCCCCTGCAACTTTAACCAAGTCACTTAACCTGTTAATAACTCCGTTCCCTCTTTAGTATAAAGGCGTAATGCTATCTAACAGACCATCGGGTGTTGTGAGAAGTGCTTCATGGGGATGGCACATGGTTAAGTGCTGTATAAATGTTGGCAGTTTGTGTTGGTGAAACACAAACACCGTGGGTGGCACTCATGTGAATCCACATTCCCAGAGGCTGGACCAGACGGTCCCAGAACTGGCCAGCCGGGGTCTGGTTGCAAAGACTGGAGCCCACAGCAGCCTGCAAGTGTTTCTTCCTGCTCTTCTGTACGTGTTGCGTGAGCTGGGAGTGTGATAGTAAAGCAGTACCAGGGAGGCTGTCTGCTCTGAAGGTGTACGACAGCTGAGAAAGGCCGGTAGAAAAGACAGTGAAGCACAAAGTACTGTCGCAGGAGTTGAAGAGGGAGAATTGGTTGTCTAGTCCTTTGGTTTCCAAATTTAGACTACAGACAGGTGCTGGCCCAGGCTACAGCTAAGAACAGCCAAGGTAATACGACAGCCTACATCTAGCAGTCCCCTGGGTGCGGGGCGCTTTCCTGATTTCACCCATTGATCGTCCCTGTCATCACTGAGGGAGGTTATTATCTCTGGTGATATGGCTTCATTACGTATTTTAAAAACACACTTCTTTAGTTCCTTTTCTACTGGAGAGGTAGATTATTGTTTTAACTTTACGTTGGGAAAACTAGGCACGGAGAGGTAACATACCAACAGTCAAACCCCACAGAAGTGGGGGAGCTAGGATTCGCTGTCAGACCCCAATTCTGCCAGCTCAGTAGTGAGTCTAACAAAACGCTGCACTTGTCCACTGTAAAGGACAGCTTATAGGACTTATGTTATGACATCATAGTAGACAAGAGTTTAGTTAGCATTTTTTTATTTAACAAAATAAAACTCCTTTTCTATTCCCTTTGTCTATAAGATCCAAGTTCTCTCTGAGAGCTGACGCAGCTGGCCCCAGCGGCTCATCTGCGAGGCTGAAAGCTGCCTTTCTCCTACATTTCAAATTGAAACCCGGAGCCTTTCATGCATTCCTGCTGTCAGAGCTGAAGGTAGACGGAGCAGCCACCACCCTGGTGTTCCATCCTTCACCCGGTGTACTTCTTTTCGCTCCAGGTTAGAGCCCCAGCTGATACAGCTACAAACAAAATACGACGAACTTAAGGAGAGAAAGTCATCCCTGAGGACGGCAGCAGATTTCCTATCTAATTTAAAACAGCTCTATCACGAGTACTCAGATCTTCAAGAGAAAGAACCAGACACAAAGGAAACGGTAACTTGGAGTTTTTTTTACTTTCGACTCTGCCTCAGGAGGGGAGCTGCAGCAGTACAGGAAAACCCGGGCTCACTGAGTTCAATAAGGGAAGAGTAGGCTTTGCACAACCACATTTTTTATGTCTAGCTCATGTTCTTGGTACATGTATCTAAAAAGCCATTATCTATAAATGGCAAGAAAAAGCAATATTATTGGATTAATAAAAAAAGTAACTACAAAATTTTTTATTTGAAAGTCACAGGTAGAGGAGAGACAGATCTTCCCTCTAGTGGTTCACGCCCCCAGACGGCTGCAACAGCCAGTGCTGGGCCAGGACCTTCACGTGGGTCTCCCACTGCTTTTCCCAGGCCATCAGCAGGGAGCAGCCGGGACATGAACTGGTGCTCATATGGGATGCTGTTAGGCCACAGCAGTGGCCCCCATTTCTGGACTTTTTAATATACACTTTAAGTTGTCCACCTAGTATAATTTTACATAAAATGTTACCAGATTTGTTTTCTAAATTCAGCTTTAAATTTTGACACTGATGCAGTTTTCCTGAGCCCAAAGTACCTAACTAGTCTAAAGCTTAAGTGGACTTGGTTATTAAATTTAGAAAAATAGCAACCACTTTCATTAAAACAAATTCAGCGACTGTGCCTTTAGACCATACCACTCCCAGCTGTGTTCTCGGCCTCACCTCTTTTCCTAAACTAAACCTGTAGCACCAAGCAAGTTCTCCTCCCTCCACTCCCTGAGAGCAGGTGCTTAGTGTCTTAATTAGGCTCTTGAATTCTCTCAACATATGGTAAATTGTATGCCAGGAAAAAAATCCACTGTTTTCTAGGTAGTCAGAAAACTAAAGAGGAATTTAATCAATTTTGGGTTGGCTTACTAGTTTAAACTCATGAGTTGATTTTGTTCGACTTGCATAGTAATTTTGTCTTATTGGAAGGATCAGTTCCATGATTAAAGTTTTCTTAGAGTGGATTTAGAGTTTTTTTTCCCCTTATGAGCTATTATAAGCTGGGTGTTCTCATCCTTTGGTTCTTCCAGTAAAAGTAAACCTGCCTAATGTTTTTTGTTGTGTGTTTTAAAATAGACATGAGATCAGACAGACTTGCTCAAACCAAGTCTTGACCTGCCCCAGGCACTCAGATGTACAGAGCCACTCCTTTGCAACGTTCTACGAATTCTATCATAAAAATGAAAGGAAGAGGAGTTGACAAGTTAGATCTTTTCCATTTGTTTCAGATTGAACTATGTAAAGATAGGATTGTAAGTGTTTTTGATATTAGCTAATCTGAATTATTTTCTTTCAACAGTATGATTCGTCCAGCCTTCCAGCTCTGTTATTTAAAGCAAGAACCTTTTTGGGAGCTGAAAATCATTTGCAAAATATCAACCACCAATTAGAGAATCTCCTTGACCAGGACTGAGAAGACAGCCGTACTGAATGTGCCAACTTAGTCCCCTGCGGCCTCTGAAAACAAGTAGGGTCCAGTCCCCAGGATTTAGTACTGATTAATAGTTTTAGAGGCCATGATCCTTTTAAGATAATGTCTTGAGTAATTTAAAAATGTTGAAACCCTATCTGAATCAGCCCCAAACATGTATGTTTTAACCTGTAAAATTAAGACAATGTGAACATAGACTAAATACTACAGTTAATTTCCAATAAAATTGATTTACTTACATTATTTTCCAAGTAACATTTGACAGACTGAATATAATTTTGTTACAAATCTCGCAGATTACAGCTGCTTATGTGATGTCCACAGTTGGCTACTCTTGTAATACTTCCATAATGAGGTCATCAGGAATCTCATCCACTCCACTACTGTGACGCAGAAGACTGCTCTCTGCAGCCTCTGCTAATTCAGCATCTTCAGTGGCTTCTAAAAAGCAAGCATCATCCAAGCCATTGTCCCAGCCAGGGTCAGAGGATGCACCAGGGGACGGTTTATGAGGGCTCGTGGTTTCATTGTTCCTAGTTTCGTCTGTTGTAAATTCTTCTTCCTTTAAAAAAAAATCTAGTTGTAATTCTACATAGACTGAATATATAATGAAATCACCACATATTAAGACCTTAAGACCAGTTCGATAGGAATGAGAATATTAACTGTTTCTGGAGTTGGCTCAGATACTCTTTAGACTCCCCATTTGAAACTGCCTGCAGTTCTGTGGCACAGATGTTTCAACATGCCCAGCAGGTGCTACAGCAAGGACAGACTTAACTGTTCAAGTGGCCTGTGTACCTGTTAAAGACAAACTGCCAAGGACTAATCACTAAGGCTTACATGAGATAATATTGATGTTAAATTTCCTTAACTTCATGTCCCATAGCCAAGTAACAATGTCCTTATTCCTCAGCTACATGCTTAAATTAGGTGTGGAGCCTCCGCCTGGGGCACCAGCATCCTGTAGGGGCACTGGTTCAAGTCCCAGCTGGGCCCTGCACCACGTGGGAGACCCAGAAGCAGCTGTTGCAGCCATTTGGGGAGTGGATGGAAGAATAAACCTTAAAAAGGAAAGGCCCCACAGAGTATTATGTATACTTACTGGTTTTAAAAATATGAGCCCAGATAAAAATGTTGTAATATTATGAGGAAGATTTTAAATTATTTGGGCAAATAAAGATCTTTGAAAGAAATTTTGGTGGTATTACTAGATTGTCAAACCACGATTAAAACTGCTGGCATAGTGGGTGAAGCTGCTACCTGCAGTGCCAGTATCCCCTACGGACACCGGTTTGAGATCCAGCTCTCTGCTGTGGCCCGGGAAAGCATTGGAAGATGGCCCAAGTGCTTGGGCCCCTGCACCCTCGTGGGAGACCCAGAAGAAGCTCCTGGCTTCGTATTGGCGCAGTTCTGGCTGTTGTAGCCAGTTGGGGAGTGAACCAGCAGATGGAAGACCTCTCTCTGTGTAACTCTGACTTTCAAATAAATCTTTAGGGGAAAAAAATGGCAGCAAAGGGTATATGCAATTTTTTTATTTGAAAGGCAGAGTCACAAAGATCCCACATCCACTAGTTCACTCCCCCCAAATAACCGTAACAGCCAGGGCTAGGCCAAGAACCTGGAATGCAATCCAGGTCTCCCATGTGGGCTGCAGGAAGCAGAGGAGGCAGACAAGAACTGGGCACTCTGATATGTCTGCTGCAAGCACTGTGCCAGAAATAAAGAAGGGTATTTTGGTTTATACAACCAGAAACCTCTTTAATGTCTAGGACTGGTTAAAGTGTACTAAATCTTATGCAGTAAAGAATGAAGTATGTGTTATTAAATATATACTGAGGTAGGAAAATCATCAAGATGGATCTTCAAGTGAAAACAATGTGTTACAAACATTGTGCTTAAAAAGCTTAGTGGAGGCGGGTGCCACAGCTCACTAGGCTAATCCTCCGCCTGTGGCGCCGGCACCCTGGGTTCTAGTCCTGGCTGCTCCTCTTCCAGCTCTCTGCTGTGGCCTGGGAAGGCAGTGGAGGATGGCCCAGGTGCTTGAGCCCCTGCACCTGCAATGGGAGACTGGGAAGAAGCACCTGGCTTTGGCACGGCACAGCGTTCTGGCCATGGCAGCCATTTGGGGGGTGAACCAACAGAAGAAAGACCTTTCTCTCTCTCTCCCTAACTCTGCCTGTCAAAAAAAAAAAAAGCTTAGTGGACACTGCTCCTGGTTCATTTATACTATAATACCAAGACTTAGTACTGACAATGATACAAAACTGCACTTACCTCTTTGAAAAGAAACAAAAGACACACTTCAGCAGGTAATGGCAAACCTGAATCAGAAAGATAGTAAAACTACTTTTATGTAAACATTAACTTTTACTTTATGGTAAATGTAAAAATTAATAACAGTTTTGAAGTTTTCTGCTTTACATATAGGATCATGACATTTTTGATACCAAACTTCATTTTTCAGATCAACCAGAATCCTTTGTTTAAAAAAAGAAAAGTATTAATACCTAAGCTGTATAGAAAATTAAATCCAACTCAATGCTGTCTAAAAGAAACATGACTAAATCTTCAACTAAAACGTAAAAACGAAAGAAGATACACAACAAACAAAACCAGTTGCCTAAAATATCACACAAAATGGACTTCAGAAGAAAAACGCACACGCTGACAGAAGATCTCCCCGAAAGATAGAACAGCTCTCTCCCTGTGTCCATCACATTACACAAAATGGAATTTGAGCATTGGTCTTTAAGAGGCGCATATTACTTACACATATATATACTATTACATGTAATATTTCACAGCTAAAAATAATTGGATATAATATTTTTTTTTGTAAATGTCCACGCACAGAAGACTAGAAAGATGCATCAGTGCTAACTGTAGTTTTCACTGGGTTATAGGACTGTGGGGATCTTTTTTGGTGACAGCTTGGTGTATTGAGCATATAATTCTCTTTTAAGATTTATTTATTTTTAAGGGGAGGGAGGGAGGGAGGGAAACACACATGGAAGCAACAGAGGTTTCTCTCCACACTGGCTCTTTCCCAATGTGGCTACAAACTGCCAAAGCCAGGAGCCTGGAACTCCACCCAGATCTCCCTCACGGGTGACAGACCCAAGCTCTTGGGGCATCTGCTGCTTTCCCAGGCGCTTTAGACGGACAGGAGAGCAGCCAGGACATGAACTGGTGCTCTGGCATGGAACAGCAGCACTGCAAGCTGCAGCTTACTGTGCTAGGCCACAACAGTGGCCCAAGAATAGAGCTTTTCAAGATTGTTTTTAATTTAAGAATATCAACCATAGCACTGAATCATGCCACACATTTTCCAACACACACTTGGATCATCTCCCCCTTCTAGCACATGTGCTATGTAAGAGTATCAGCTTTGACATTAAATATGAAATAACATTTCCCATGTTGTAACTAGATTTCTGTTTTATTCCCCTTCTGTCTATATCCCTTTATTATTTTAAATTATATTTCTAGTTTTACTTCATCTTTTTACTTCCTCTTGTTTTGCCAGGAGCATTTTAAAAAATTACCTAAAACAGGGCCTGGCATTTCTAACAAGCATCCAATAGCTCAGTAATGTGTGATTTATCTATATTCAGTTAACACAGCCTTAACCTCCAGCTCTGTAGCACTGAGGAGTTGTCGTCTTGCCGTAATCGGCCCAGTTTCAATCACTTCCACAGGTATCTAGAACACCCTTTTCATCACATCCACTCCCTGCCTGCTGCTTGCTTTTTAGTCCTTAATCTACTTCAGTCTTCAAGATTATAGACTATGTCATTTTATCAAAGGACAAATAAAGCTGCCGTATGTTAGAAGCAATGTAATAAGATCTCTGAATATTATAAACCCCAACAAATGTAATAATCTAATTAGTTTAACTTGTTACATTTTTATATTGTCAGCTTTATTTCAAAGTTGTAAACATGGGGCCAGTGCTGTGGCTTAGTAGGCTAAGCTTCCACCTGCAGCATCAGCATCCCAAATGGGCACCAGTTGTGTCCTGGCTACTTCTCTTCCGATCCAGCTCCCTGCTTATGGCCTGGGAAAGCGGTGGACCCCTGCTTCTACGTACGAGACTCAGAAGAAGCTTCTGGCTCCAGGCTCCTCATCACCTCTGTTCCTGCCATTACAGCCTTTTGGGGAGTGAACCAGTGGATGGAAGACCTCTGTCTCTCCATCTCTCTAACTCTGCCTCTCAAATAAATTTAAAAACAATCTTTAAAAAAAAAAGTTATAAACATTCAGAATACATCTCAGCATTAATAAACAAGATTACTTACATGATGTTATTACTCTTGTGGGCTCTTCCAATGTTCTCACACCAGCGATATTTGAAAATATCATAAACCAACAACTGTTCTGGGAAAAAGTAGCTCCAACACCTAATTCCTAAAATAAAGAATGTTTCTAAAGATATCATGACTCTATCATATAACAGTTAATAAAAAATAAGATGAGTTGTACCTCCTTTAATGTCATTTTTAGTCACCAAGGAAAGAACAAACTGATCGACTTCAGGGTAGGGTGAACACTGAAAACCTTCGATGGTTCCTACTGCAACAGAGAAGAATTATTTAAAAATTGTAACATCTGAAAGTTGAGAACTTAAATTTTAAGTTGCTGTTTAGAACAGTTACGGGTTTTGCAACCCTTCCAGTTTGGGTGGGTGTTTTTTTGGGCGGGGGGGTGGTTTGGCAATTTGCAGTTAGCTCACAGGTTCTTTTATCCTACAGGGAAGTAGATAACATTGATAAGGCCACTCTGTGGTCATGAGGACTCACGACTAAAACGAGAGCACTCTGTAATCATGTCTGAACAGTCAGAACATGAGCATTTTGCAAACCACAAAAATCACCAACTGCCCCCCTACTCTGGCCAACTGCTGTGGCTGTACCACCATAGCTTCAGTTTCCCTCTAGCCCGCCTGCATTCTAGATAACGGCTACAGAGCTACCCAGAACTGCCCCTGACAACACCCAACTCAGAACAAGCCCAGCCTTCCTACAAAGCAGCCTCCCACTGTTTCCAGGACTAACTGACTCAACTTCCTTGCTATGGGTGTGTTCCCTGTGGTCTTTAGGGGGCACTAACAGTTCAATTATATT
The DNA here is from genome assembly GCF_051225735.1 of Oryctolagus cuniculus. Lineage (NCBI taxonomy): Eukaryota > Metazoa > Chordata > Mammalia > Lagomorpha > Leporidae > Oryctolagus > Oryctolagus cuniculus. The sequence goes on along the minus strand of NC_142868.1, from coordinate 66,961,415 downwards.
TGTACCTAAAACTCTATTGTAATGTAGAATGATGCATTTAAAACTTCATGGAGGGGTTAATGTTGTAGTGCAGTGGGCTATGCTGCTACTGTCAACACTGGAATCCTGTATCAGAGTGCTGATGTGAGTCCGGGCTGCTTTGCCTCCAATCCAGCTTCCTGCTAACGTGCCTATGCAGAATATGGCCTAAGCACCTATTTGGGACACCAGGATGTCCTAGCCTCTGGCTTTAGCCTGCCCCAGACTTGACATTTGTGCGGGTGAACCAATGAAAACAAGATCATTTTGTCTCTCCCTCATCCCACCCACCACCCACCTCTCTGTTGCTCTGCCTTTTAAATAAACAAAATTAAATAAAATTCTATTTAAGGTTTTTTATTTTTTTTGTAAGATGTATTTTACTTGAAAGGCAGAGTTACAGAGAGGCAGAGACACAGAGGGGTCTTCCGTCCACTTGTTCACTCCCCAAGTGGCCACAATGACGAGCTGGGCCGATCTAAAGCCAGGAGCCAGGAGCTTCTTGATCTCCCACGTGGGTTCAGAGGTCCAAGGACTGGAGCCATCTTCCACTGCTTTCCTAGGCCATAGCAGAGAGCTGGATCGGAAGTGGAGCAGCCAAGACTCGAGCCGGCACCCATAAGGGATGCCAGCTCTATAGGTGGCAGCTTTACCCACTATGCCACAGCACTGGCCCCCCTATTTAAGTTTTGAAGACAAATAGTTTTCTTAAAATGAAGTCTATATTTCCCTTATGAAAATAAGTGGAGAGATTTTAGAAAATATATTAATGTGGGGGCTGGCACTGTGGCATAGTGGTAAAGCCGCAGCCTGCAGTGCCAGCTTCCTATATGGGCACTGGTTCAAGTCCTGGCTGCTCCACTTCTGATCCAGCTCTCTGCTATGGCTTAGAAAAGCAGTAGAAGGATGGTCCAAATCATTGGGCCCTTATACCCTTGTGAGAGACTGGAAGAAGCTCCTGGCTTCGATCGGCACAGCTCCAGCCATTGCGACATCTGGGCAATGAACCAGCAGATTAAAGACTCATTCTCTCTCATTCTCTCTCTCTCTCTCTCTCTCTCTCTCTCTCTAATTGAAGGCCCTCTCCCTGTTTTTGCCTCTCTAACTCTGCCTTTCAAATAAATCTTTAAAAAAATAAAGAAAATATATTAATGTAAAAATGAGAGAAGTGAGTTCCAGATCAATGTCAAGAAATACATGTTAAACAACCAGGGGAAACAAATGTGTAAGAAAATGTCACCCAGGCAGTTCCCACGTGTAGGGATGTGAGGAGCAGGCTGCAGCTCTTCACTGGCCACCTTCGGCCTGGCAGGTCAACTTGTCCACACTGAATGTGCTCTGGCTGCAGTAGGTGCAGGAGCTCCTTCAGTGCGAACTAGAGGTGCAAACCATATGGGCATTTGGTGCACCAGTTAAGTGCTGCCTGGGATGCTCACCTCCCATACAACGCTTGCATTCAAGTCCTCGCCACACTCCTGATTCCTGCGTCCTGCTAATGCTCAGACCAGAGAGCAGCAGATGATGGTCAAGGAATCAGAGTCCCTACCAACCACGTGGGAGACCCAGATGGAGTTCCAGGCTTCTCACTTCAGCCTGCCCACCCCAAACTGCCGCAAGCATTTGGGGAGTGAACCAATGGATGGAAAATCTTTCAAATAAATAAAAATTGATAAAATTCTAAAAAGCTGTGAATGCTGTGGCATTAGCAAGAGGAGATGTTCTTGTCTTCCAAGAAACCACTCCCACAGCTCAAATGGTACAGGAGCTCTGGGATGCAAGACTTAGTCACAGCCGGGTACTGTCTATCTGGAGTTTCTTAATTTTGGTTGGGATGAAAGGCAGCCATATTTATTTTAGTCAGAACCATCTGGAGCTTACTTTGCCTGGAAAGCCACAACAATGGGAAAGAACCAAGCACATGGGAAAACTTTCAGATTTCCATTATATCTTTTTTTTTTTTTTTTTTTTTGAGACAGGCAGAGTTAGTGAGAGACAGAGAAACAGAGAGAAAGGTCTTTCTTCCGTTGGTTCACCCCCTAATGGCTGCTACAGCCAGCGTGCTGCGCTGATCTGAAGCCGGAGCGGGGTGCTTCCTCCTGGTCTCCCTTGTGGGTGCAGGGCCCAAGCACCTTGGCCATCCTCCACTGTACTCCCGGGCCACAGCAGAGAGCTGGATTGGAAGAGGAGCAACCCGGACAGAACCTGGTGCCCCAACCGGGACTAGAACCTGGGGTACTGGCGCCGCAGGCGGAGGATTAACTTAGTGAGCCGTGGCACCGGCCTTTTTTTTTTTTTTTTTAAGATTTGTTTGTTTATTTGAAAGTCAGAATTACACAGAGAGGAGAGGCAGAGAGAGAGAGGTCTTCCATCCACTGGTTCACTCCCCCAGTTGGCCACAACGGCTGGAGCTGGGCCGATCCGAAGCCAGGAGCCAGGAGCCAGGAGCCTCCTTCGAGTCTCCCACAAGGGTGCAGGGACCCAAGGACCTGGGCCATCTTCTACTGCTTTCCCAGGCCATAGCAGAGAGCCTGATCAGAAAAGGAGCAGCCGGGACTCGAACCGGCACCCATATGGGATGCCTGTGCTCCTGGCCAGGGCATTTACCAGCTGAGCCACAGCGCCGGCTCTGCCATTATATCTTTTCAAGAAAACTTGAAGATGCCCTTCACACAGCCATTTTAACCCTAAAGAAAAGTTTTCTAGGGCAAATGACATAAGTTACAGGGAAGCTGGAATCTGCAATGAAGCTGGATTTAGGAGGCATATTCCAACTGAAGCAAACGATCATTGGCTGCTGTGACGTAATAACAAAGCTACTGAACAAGCCAGAATTTCAGATAACCATTTAAACATGTTTAAAGTACAGATTATTTTGCAGACTTTTTGCATACCACTCTTAAGGATTTTTATTTATTTCCACTTTATTTGAAAGGCACTGAGACAGACAGAGAGATCCTCTATTCCCTGGTTCACTCCCCGGATGCCTCAGGTCTAAGCCCGGCTGAAGGCAGGAGCCCAGAACTCCACCTGGGTTTCCCAGCTGGGACTCAAGTACTGGAGCCGTTACTGGCTGCCTCTGAGGACGCTTACTGGCAGGAAGCAGGATCGGGAGTGGAGTAGCAGGAACCCAAACCCGGCATTCCAACGTGGGCTATCAGAGTTTCAAGCAACGATCTGACTCCTACTGCACCAAGCAGGTGGCACATGGTTGAATGGGTTGTTTTCAATGACCAAAACCAAAATAAACTGTTAAATCTACCAAAAAAGTTACACTAACTTGTGGTCATACCATATGAAATTTTAGTGCCTTTTGTATCTTATCATAAATGGGTATTTTACATATTATATAGGCTTTATAAATTTAAATTTAATGGCTACAGAATATTGGTATGTCACCAATCCAATTTTGTTGTACCTTTAATTATTTTTGTTTTTCCCTACTTACAATAAAGCAATATACTGAAACATATTAATAAAAATATTTACTGGAGGGTTTATGTAAGGAATCTTAAGAGAAAATCCGCACTTCTTCAGGACGAGCATGGGTAAATCCTGATAGGGCCGTTCTACAAAAACTGTGCAGTCACTACAAGCATGAGGAAGCTCTCCCTGTACTGAAAATACAGGGGGAGCTCTGCAGGACCAAGTAGCAAACTACTGCAGGGTCCCCCTCTTGGACTGCGGACAAAAGCGTAAAGAGAATTTTTACTTTATTTTCATATGTGTTTATCAAAAAATCTAATCACCTTATACTGTTTTGAAAAATTCCATACAATGAAAACTAGTAAATACTTTAATAATAATCTTTAAAACCATTTTTCACTTTGAATAGCAACCTCAAAGTAATCTCCAGTAATCAGCAGAGATGAATACTTAAGTTGTATGACCTTTTAAGGCAAAGTGAGTTTTTAATCATTAAATTCTGATAGAAAATTACTTTTAAAATTACCTGAAGGGCTGGTACTATTAAAGTGCTTCATTCGCTTTCTTTTATTCTGAGGTGTGTCACATGTTAGAATTCGTAAAGTATCTGAGAATCTGAAGAAAATAATTAAAAATTATATTAGAATTAAACAAGCAGGAATATATAGAAAGAAAACTAAATTCCAAATAGATCTGTAACTAAGCCACATTTCTCCACAAAAACACCAATTCTATTCATCTAAAAAAAAGTATGATTTGTCAGTTAAAACAATAAGAAATTTGTCAGTTTAAAAGAGTAGGATGATCACTGTTCAGTAGTTTTCTCAGGGGGAAGTCTGGCCTGAGAGTTAAGATGCCACTTACGACATTTGCATCACAAATCCAGGAGCCTGGGTTGAATCTCAGCCCTGCTTCTGATTCCAGCTTCCTGCTAACCTGCACCTGGGAGGCAACAGTGATGGTTCAACTATTTAGGTCCCTGCCACCCACATGAAAAACCCAGACTGAGTTCCTGGCTCCCAACTTCAGCCTGGCCCAACCCTGGATGTTGTGGGCATTTGGGGAATGAACTACCGTACTATTCCCCAAACACATGGAGCCTTTGAAATTTGTTATAAACCCGTGAATAAAAAAGAAAAAACCGTGAATAAGAGCAAAATATGAAGAAAAAAAGATTAAAGGGAAAAACTGATTAAAATTTACTCAAAGAAAAGGCACATTTGTAATCAAAAAATTTAGCCTTGGCTCCTTGAAATAAAAATATTTGGTATATACTTAGACACACAAAAGAAAAGATAATTTTTATTTTTCTTAAAAAAGATTTATTTATTTGAAAGTCAATTACACAGGGAGAGGAAGAGAGGCAGAGAGAGAGAGAAAGAGGTCTTCCATCTGCTGGTTCACTTCCCAATTGGCTGCAACAGCTGGAGCTGAGCCGATCTGAAGCCAGGAGCCAGAAGTTTCTTGCAGGTCTACCAACGGGTGCAGGTGCCCAAGCACTTGGGCCATCTTCTGCTGCTTTCCCAGGCCATGGCAGACAGCTGGATTGGAAGTGGAGCAGCCGAGATTTGAACCGGTGCCCATATGGGATGCCAGCACTGCAGGTGGCAGCTTTACCCGCTATGCCACAGCTCCGGCTCCTGTAATCCTACATTTTTTTAAAGATTTATTTTTATTTATTTGAAAGACAGAGAGGTAGAGACAGAGAGAGAGAGGTCTTCCATCTACTGGTTCACTCCTCAGGTGGCCGCAATGGCTGGAGCTGTGCTGATCCAAAGCCAGGAGCCAGGAGCTTCTTCTGGGTCTCCCACGTGGGTGCAGGGGCCCAAGGACTTGGGCCATCTTCACGGCTATTGTGGGCCACAGCAGAGAGCTGGATCAGAAGAGGAGCAGCAGGGACTAGAACCGGCGTCCATATGGGATGCCGGCGCTTCAGGCCAGGGCTTTAACCCGCTGTACCACAGCACCAGAAAAAAAATCTATTTCTTTGAAAGTGAGAATTATAGAGAAAGGGAGAGATACAGAGAGTGGTCTTCCATCTGTTGGTATATTCCCCAAGGAGCCACAACAGCCAGGGGTGGACCCGGCTGAAGCCAGGAGACAGGAGCTTCATCCAGGTTTTCCATGTGGGTGCAGGGCCCAAGGACTTGGGCCATCATTCCCTGCTTTCCCAGGCACATGAACAGGGAGCTGGATCTGAAGTGGAGCAGCTGGGACTTGAACTGGCACCCATTTGGGATGCCAGCACTGTAGTCAGCAACTTTACCAGCTGTACCACAGCGTGGGCCCTGAGGTAATCCTATTCGATGGAAGAGCCCTCCATTGTCTGTAGGATCGATATTGGAACACAGCAGGAGATACACAATTTTGATACAACTCCTAGACTCTCAGATCCACCACTAGTGCCAACTGACACCTCCCGAGATGCTAACATGTGCTGGGCACTGTTTTAAGTATTTTGTGTGAACGGTTTTAACATATTTAATTCTACTAAAAATTCTGAAAATAGGTGGTATTATGTCCACTTTAAAAAATAAGCCGGCGCCGTGGCTCAATAGGCTAATGCTCCACCTTGCGGCGCCGGCACACCGGGTTCTAGTCCTGGTTGGGGCGCCGGATTCTGTCCCGGTTGCCCCTCTTCCAGGCCAGCTCTCTGCTATGGCCAGGGAGTGCAGTGGAGGATGGCCCAGGTGCTTGGGCCCTGCACCCCATGGGAGACCAGGAAAAGCACCTGGATCCTGGCTCCTGCCATCGGATCAGCGCGGTGCGCCGGCTGCAGCGGCGGCCATTGGAGGGTGAACCAACGGAAAGGAAGACTTTTCTCTCTCTGTCTCTCTCTCTCACTGTCCACTCTGCCTGTCAAAAAATAAAAAAAATAATAATAGTAAAAAAAATAAATAAATAAAGGAAGTGGGGCCAGCACTGTGGCGTGGCAGACTAAGCCTCCACCTGCAGCACCAGCATCCCACATGGGCCAGGTTCATGTCTCAGCTGATTCTCTTCTGGTCTAGCTCAGGTAGTTGTTTTCATTCTTTATAAAAGTGATATTCATTTTAGAAAAACTGAAAAATACGTGATATAATCATTTAAAAGATGCAAAGAGGAGCCGGCGCCGCGGCTCACTAGGCTAATCCTCTGCCTTGCGTCGCCGGCACACCGGGTGCTAGTCCCGGTCGGGGTGCCAGATTCTGTCCCGGTTGCCCCTCTTCCAGGCCAGCTCTCTGCGGTGGCCCGGGAGTGCAGTGGAGGATGGCCGAAGTACTGGGACCCTGCACCCCATAGGAGACCAGGAGAAGCACCTGGCTTCTGCCATCGATCAGCACGGTGCGCCGGTCGTAATGCATCGGCCACGGCGGCCATTGGAGGGTGAGCCAACGGCAAAGGAAGACCTTTCTCTCTCTCTCTCTCTCTCACTGTCCACTCTGCCTGTCAAAAAAAAAAAAAAAAAGATACAGAGAGGAAACTAAGTGGTTAAAAATCTCAGAAAAGAGTATTTTAAGAATGGAGAGTCATTTTCTTGAGATAGGATGAATTTACACAATTCACTTTTTAGCAATATGCAATAGCATTCATGACTGAATAATCAATCAGGAGTATACAACAGTTTAATTTTTGCCTACATACCTGACATTGCATACCAAAGAAGAGAGGAAATACTGGTTTTCTTCAGGAATCATTTTTGATTGTTTAGGAAAGAATTTGTTATCTTCAGCAATCTCCAAAGCCACATGCTTTCCTGGTTTTGATGACTTATACAGCCGGAAGTTTCTATTTCTGTATAAACTCCTACATCAAAAATTAGTAAAGTAGTATGTATGAAATCTGTGCAATTTCCATGAAGATTCTGAAAAACCCTTGCAAGCACAGATTTCAAGAATTGTTTGCACCAAAATAAATTTATTTTTTAGTCTGATTTTCCATGAGCCTTTTGAGGTACTCTGGTATAGCTAGTAACAAAATTACATCAGTATATAAAAGAAGATAATTTAGAATTGACATGGAAGAATGCTATTTCCAGAAAGTAAAAGCTAGACAGTTTTGTATCAACTTTTCAATTGAAAATAAATGGGGGCACGTGCTGTGGCACACTAAGTTAGTTGTCTGCTTGCGGCGTCTGCATCCCATATTGTGAGAGGCCAGAGCCACACCACGACAGGCTTCTCACAAGACAAAGGAAGTGGCTAGGCCCAGGATGCTTCTCTGTGCTGAAACCTGACACTGGGCAGTCCTTGGTCTGCCAGGACCAGGTGGGGGCAATCAATAAGGTGGGCCATCCTTGGTCCAGCAGGGCCAGGGGAAAGAAGGAATGCAGACGACGTAATACTTGTTTGCCTGGGGACTATAAAAACCCTGGGGGGGGGGCAGCACCGTGGCTCACTTGGTTAATCTTCCGCCTGCGGTGCCACCATCCATATGGGCGCCAGGTTCTAGTCCCAGTTACTCCTCTTCCAGTCCAGCTCTCTGCTGTGGCCCAGAAGGCAGCGGAGGATGGCCCAAGTGCTTGGCCCCTGCACCCGCATGGGAGACCAGGAGGAAGCACCTGGTTCCTGGCTTTGGGTTTTTTTTCTGCATCCTATTTGAACTCTTTATTTAACATAGAGTTAATCTTACGTATATAAAGTCAATTGAAAATAGATATCAGTAAAACATAAGAGTGGGAATAAGGGAGGGAGGAGGATGTTTTTAACTATTAATATATATAGTTCTGCATACATTCCTACAGACTTACTTCTAAGGATACAGTTACAAATTTGTCAAGGGACTCCAAATCCCATTAAACTTGGTGGTAAAAATGCCATCTTAATTGTTGAAGTGATCATATTAACTGTTAAAGTGAACATATAGGCAGGATCAAGTGCCTGGTAATAGAATTAAAAAGGAGAGGATGTCCAACATGGGAAGCAGTCCACACAACAGACTCATAGAATGACAATCGCTTTAAATAACACTCTGACCTCAGAATCAGCCCTTAAGGCTTCCTGGTCTGGCTGAAAAGCCCATGAGAGCATTTCAAGCATGGAAAGCCAAGACACTGTGGCAAAAAATGTTCTACATGAAGGATCTCTGTGAGAGAGATCCCAGTGAAAAGAAGTCGCCATCAAAGAAGGATGTACTTTTATCTAAAGGAAGGACAGAACTTCTACTTTGCTTATGGCCTTGTCCAAATACTGACGGAGTTTGTGGACTCAAAAGGCTTCCATAGCCCAGACAGCTCATTTCAAGAGCCTCGGGTGGTCACTAACGTCATACATAAGAGTGTTAATTGTTAAATTAACAACAGGAGTCACTGTGCACTAACTCCCCATGCAGGACCTTTGTCCTCAATGAGTTGTATTGAGAATTAATTGTAAAACCAGTTTCCCAGGTTTGTGTGTGTGTGTGTGCACGCACAAGTGCACACACAAATTGTTGAAATCTACTTAACACAGAGTTGGTCTTCTGTGTACAAAGTTAATTGAAAATCAATCTTAATGGAGAATGGTACTGGCAAGGAGAGAAGAAGGAAGAGAAGGGTTGGGAGTGTGGGTGGAAGGGCTGATATGGTGAGAAGAATAACTATATTCCTAAAGTTGTACCTATGAAATTTGTATTCCTTAAAAAATAAATTTCAAAAAAATTTTTTAATATTAATTTTTTAAAAAAGTTAATACAGATAAGTAGAATATCTTCAAGACCCTGGGATATGCAAAGATATTTTACAGAATTCCAATAAATAACCACAGAGGAAAACACTAATAAATCAGACTATTACTATTATTTAAAGGTAGTAACTTTGATTCAGCAAAGACACCACGGCTCAATAGGCTAATCCTCCACCTAGCGGCGCCAGCACACCGGGTTCTAGTCCTGGTCGGGGCGCCGGATTCTGTCCCAGTTGCCCCTCTTCCAGGCCAGCTCTCTGCTGTGGCCAGGGAGTGCAGTGGAGGATGGCCCAAGTCCTTGGGCCCTGCACCCCATGGGAGACCAGGAGAAGTACCTGGCTCCTGCCATTGGATCAGCATGGTGCGCCGGCCACGGTGGCCATTGGAGGGTGAACCAACGGCAAAGGAAGACCTTTCTCTCTGTCTCTCTCACTGTCTACTCTGCCTGTCAAAAAAAAAAAAAAAAAAAAAAGAAAAGAAAGAAAGAAAAAAGAAAAGAAAAGAAAAAATATATATACTATGGAGAGAGAATTCTACAATCTGCAAGAGAACAGCTTCAAGTCACACTCACACTTAAGGGAGTTCCCACGAGACCAACAGCAGATTCCTCAAAAGAAACCTTACAAGCCAAGAGGGAAAGTGATATATTACAAGTTCTGAAAAAAAAAATAAAACTGTCAATTAAGAACACTATACTTGGAAAAGCTCTTTCACAAATGAACAAGAAATATTTACTAAGATGAGAAAAACAGACTTCATCACCACCAGATTGCCTTACAAAAAATGCTTAAGGAAGTGCTACAGAGAAAAGCAAAAAAATGATAATTATCACCATAAAAACTGTATAAAAGTTTAAAAATACTAGGAAAAAAAAACAAAGAACATTCAAAATAAAAAGAAATTTTAAAAAAAGGACTAATTCATAACTTACCAAAAAATAACTTTAAATTTAAATGAACTAACTTCTCTAAATAAAAGATACACATGGCTGAATGGGTTAAAAAAAAAAAAAAGTCCAAGGGCCAGTACTGTGGCACAGTAGGCTACGCCTCTGCCTTCAGCACCAGCATCCCACAGGGGCACTAGTTTGTGTCCCAACTGCTTCTCTTCCGATCCAGCTCTCTGGTAGGGCCTGGAAAATTAGAAGATGGCCCAAGCACTTGGACCCGAAAGAAGCTCCAGGCATCTGGCTTCATATCGGCCGAGCTCTGGTCATTGCAGCCATTTGGAGAGTGAACCAACAGATGGAAGATCTTTCTCTTTGTCTCTCCCTCTCTCTGACTGTAACTGTCTCTCAAATAAATAGATAAAATCTTAAAAAAAAAAATACAAAAAAAGTTCAGTGATATACTGCCTACAAGAAACTTAAATCCCCAATAAAGAAAGACACCGGCTGAAAGTGAAAGGATGGAAAAAGATATCCCCTGCAAATGGAACCAGAAATGAGCAGGAATAACTGTACTCATCAGACAATATGACTTTAAGACAAAAACTGTAAAGAGACAAAGAAATTCATTATGTAATGATCAAAGGATCAATTCATCAAAAAGATGACTTTAAGTGTTTTTGCAAGGCTACAGTGCCAAATTTCATAAAGCAAACATCAGATATAAAGGGAGAGATAAGCCCAAACACAACAATAGTGAGGGACATAAACACCGTTTCCATCAGTAGAAAGATCATCCAGACCAAAAGAAAAATCAGCAAAGAAATATCATAGTTAAACTATATCACAGGGGCAAGCATTTGGTGCAATAGTTAAGACACTCTTGGGACACCAGCATCCTATAGCAGAGTGCCTGGGGCTGAGTACTACATACACCCCTGACTCCAGCTTCCTGATATTGAGTACCTTGGGAGGCAACAGGTGATGGCTCAAGTAGTTGGATCCCTGTACCCAAATAAGAGACCAGATTAGCTTCCTGGATCCCAGCTTGGACCTGGCCCAGCTCAGCTACTGTGGGCACTTAGGAAATGAATTAGAAGATAGGAGAGCGCTCTCTTTGTCTCTTCCTGCCTTTCAGAATAATTAAACTGTACAATAAACTAAGTGAACCTAATGACATTTATAAAACATTTCATCCAACAGCTGTAGAGTACACATTCCTTTCATCAACATATTAAGATCTCAAGAATAAACCATACACTATGCCACAAAACAAGTCTCAAGAAAAAAAATAATCAAAATCATAACATTTGTCTTTTCTGACCACAATGGAATAAAAACTAGAAATGAACAGCAAAATTAACTTTAGGAATTATAAAAATATATGGGGCAAGCCAGTGCTGAGGTGCAATGGGTTAAAGCCCTGTCCTGCAGCATTGGCATCCCATATGGACGCCAGTTCGAGTCCCAGCTGCTCCACTTCCTATCTAGCTCCCTGCTAATGCACCTGGGAAAGCAGCAGAGGATGAATCAAGTCCTTGGGCCCCTGCATCCACGTGTGAGACCCAGAGGAAGCTCCTGGCTCCTGACTTCAGATAGGCTCAGCTCTGCCCATTGCAGTCATTTGGGGAGTGAATCAAAGAAATCAAAAGGGAAATATTAAAATTCCTTGAAACAAAAATAGAAACACAACAAATCTATAGGATAAAACAAAATGTTGGCCGGCGCCGCGGCTCACTAGGCTAATCCTCCGCCTAGCAGCGCCAGCACACCGGGTTCTAGTCCCGGTCGGGGCGCCGGATTCTGTCCCGGTGGCCCCTCTTCCAGGCCAGCCCTCTGCTGTGGCCAGGGAGTGCAGTGGAGGATGGCCCAGGTGCTTGGGCCCTGCACCCCATGGGAGACCAGGAAAAGCACCTGGCTCCTGGCTCCTGCCATCGGATCAGCGTGGTGCGCCGGCCGCAGCGCCCCAGCCGCGGCGGCCATTAGAGGGTGAACCAACGGCAAAAGGAAGACCTTTCTCTCTGCCTCTCTCTCTGTCCACTCTGCCTGTCAAAACAAACAAACAAACAAACAAACAAACAAAATGTATGGCATGAAGCAAAAGCAGTACTAAGAAGTGTACAGCAATAAGCAGTTACATAAAAAAAAAATCAAAACACCCCTAATGATGTATCATAGGTAACTGAAAAAAAAAGCAATTCCAAAGTTAATAGTGTTAGGGTCTAAAAAAAAGCCCACCGCCCAAGGAACGACTCCAAGAGACTTTTTCTCTCATGCAACCAGCAAAGGGTTAAATTTATTGATCCAACATGTTGGGGCCCTCTGACAAGGACAGAGGAGCAGTGAGGAACTACAGCATAGGGTTTATAAAGGCAAAAACCGCAAAATCGGGAGGAGGGAGAGAATACACGGTTGCTAAGCGGTTGCTAAAATCTTACAATCAGCAATTATGATTTTAAGACATAGACAAATCACATCTTCATTATTAGCCCAGGTAACCCAGGTGCAACCTTTCTACTTTTAAGCTTGAGCAATCATGCTAGGGGGTTTTTGTGCGTTGCCAAGGGTGGTGTAGTGCACTGCTATTGTCCGACTATTTGAGATCATAGTTTCAGACCAGAGTCTCACGGTGGGGGGGTTGCTTTCCCAGAATGCAGTCTCAAGTGCTCCAAAATGGAGTCCCTACTGTCAAGGTGCTACTTTACTCCGTCTTATTTTCACAGCTGCACCAGGAAGGTTTTTAAACCTGTAAGCTTAAGCTTAACTTTTGACACCCATACATATACAATTTTAACTCTTCAATAGGACAAAATTACAAAAGTCAAAGAAGTAAATCCGAGAAAATAAAAATACAAAAGATCAATGATAATTTGGATTTTTGAAGAGATGAACAAAAATCCAAAAACATTTAACAAGAGTAACCAGAAAATGAGAGAAGACTAAAATAAATCTAGAGGTAAAAGACACATTATAACTCATACCAGAGTAGGAACTATTTGAAACTATACAATAAAAAAAATTAGAAAATCTAGAATAAATGAATAAATTTCTGGACAACACAACTACTCAAATTGCGCCATGCAGACATAGAAAACCTGAACAGACCAACAGCAGCAATGAAATTCAATTAGTAATAGGAAGTCTTAAAGAACAAGACCCAGAGGAAGCTCCTGGCTCCTGGCTTCAGATTGGCTCTCCTCTGACCGTTGCAACCATCTGAGGAGTGAATTAGTGGATGGAAGACCTCTCTGTCTATAACTCTGCCTCTCAAATAAATAAATCTTTTTTAAAAAGAACAAAGCTGGAGGTATCACAATTCCTGATTTCAAGACATACTATAGAACTACAATAAGATAAAATTTAAACAACAAAAATCTGCATGTACTATTAAATCTCTGAAACTTTCAAAGGATAGTTCAAGTAAAATACTTCCTCATCCTCTTTTAATATGTAAATATATATTGTTAAAATGTGTCATTCAAGAATACCAGAGAAATTTCCTGACTGTTTTCCTGTTATTTCTTCCTAATTCCTATTATTTCCCAGTAATGTGACTTCAAGGATAGAACGGTCATGAACGGGGGTATTCTGTTTAGGGACTTCAACACTGGGTTAGAGGCACAGCATATTTATTGGATAATGTTGCTCTTACTGTTATGCATTATCTTTGCTTGATCCTAGGCCTACCAAAACTGACACACTGCACTTACCCGACTTAGATTTCCAAATTCTGGCACTTGATTCAGGGGCACTGGAAAGATAATCAGGAACAATTCTCTAACCTTGGTACCACCGTCAGCCCGAAAGCATTGCCCCAAATTAAAGCCCACTTGCCCTCAACCTGTGTGCACTGCAGCTCTCTGAAGTGCTCAATGGCAAAAATGCTCTTACAGCTTTCCAAATCACAAGTTAGAACTTCGTTAGGTTGTATATTACATCAGGCTTAAGTCTTGCCACACTAGAGCCTTCTACACACTCAGGTTCAGAGACCCAAACAGAGCACGGTTGGGTGCAGAAGTCACCAGTCTGTGAAAGAAGGCTAACTCAAGGGTCCCGGCCAGGATCAAAAGCCTGCCCTGCCTCCACCACAAAGCTCTTCAGGGAAGAGCAAGCTCAGCCTTGCTTTGTGATGTGAGTACCATTTTTATATTGTTTCTCAAGTTGACTGAATCTGCTTTAAACTCTTGGCATGCTGGAGGGTGCAGGTCTCCCCATTCCCTCACAGAACTCCCTGGACACTTGGAGCAGAGCATGCCACAGGCACTCTCGTTCAGAGCCCAGGCCAGGCTGGGGCTTCTGTTCCACAGGGATCGCCCCAAGATCTCTGAACTGAAGCCTTGTGGATTCCCCAAGCCTAAGCGGGCTGATCACATTCTGTTCCTGACCTGCACTGTCGCTGGGGAGCGCGATGATAATGAGATGGTAATGAGAACCCTGTGCACAGTGACAGTGAGCATGGACAGGTGTCTCACAAGAGGACATCAGGACAGTCAGAAAGAAACAACTGTCAATGTTACTTACCTAGATCTACAAAAAGATGCTTTTCTCCCACATTATTCTTCACAACTAAAAATGAAAGATCAGGATCGCTTTGCTTCGCTGATCTCAGCTGCCTCAGCTTCTCTGAATTCAGTGTCCAGCTCTCTCCTGTGTCCATATCTGGGGACATTTTGTTACACGAAGCCCCTTGTTTTGTTGGTGCTTCAGAAAAGTGGGAGAATCCCTGGTCCACTGTCTCTGAAATGCTATCATCATCTTCACTGGCAATCAACTGAAGAGCAGGCTGCAAAATTGTTCTCACAAAATTACCTAAGGAAAAAAAGGTGTTATGATTAATTCTTTCATGTGAACTGGAATTCAAGATTCAGATTCAAATCTGCACATGAAAGGCATTTCCTTTGATTTCTGCTTTTAAAATTGTTTTGGTAGAAACTATAACACATCTCTCTTCCTTCAAGCTATGCAATCTTTTACTTTTTAAATTTCCATTGGCAGGAAGCTTGTTGCAATTTGGAAACAAACCATTTTAGAAGAGAAAGTTAATTTGCGGTGTGTCAATGTTGCTAGCATAGATCTAACCCTAACATGTCATCAAAAAAGCACCATTTTTTAAAGAACTTCTTTTTAGAGTTTCTATTTTGAGAGGCAGAGAGCCATAGAGACAAACAGAATTCCCTTCCACTGGTTCACTCCCCAAATGCCCACAACAGACCGGCTGGGCCAAATCAAAGTCAGGATCTAGGAACTCAACGTATATCTCACAGGAGCATGGCAGGGACCACTATTTGAACCATCACCTGCTGCCTCCCAGGCTAATAGCAGAAAACTGTGATCAAAAGTGGAGCCAGACTCAAGCTGAGGCACTCTGATATGGGATGTGTGTTTCCCAAGCAGGGTCTTAACCACTAGGCTAAACGCCTGTCCTCATCACTTTGATTAATGAGAACAGAGTTGAATTGTTTTTGCTATTAATGAATAAAGAACACAGTTTATATGAGGAAATGGCTCCAAGACGATGGTGAGAAACACTGCGAGAACCTCTGCCTTACCCTCGTGGTATCCAGATGGTGGCAAACTTCTTAGGAACTCATTCTCTCTCCTTTGCCTGCCACGGCATGCCAGGAGAACCGTGCCTCCCACAGCTGAAAGGCTGTGGCTCCTGCTATCCCTCCCCCACATTTGTTGTGGGATGGCCTATGGTATATATAAAAGTATAAAAGTATGGTATATATAAAAGTATAAAAATATACTTTTCCCAACTACATTTATCCTGAAAGTTCTGAATAACAGTGGTTCAGAAAAAAAGTGGAGAGAGTGTGATCTTAGCGAAGAATTAGGAAGAAAGCCACAGAAGAAATGACATGCAAATTAGAGGGACATTTGGACCTACATGGAGGATGTGGACACACCCAACTCAGGACCAGCAGCTGAGAACTTCAGCACCAGCTGTGGAGAGTGCAGTGAGACCAGACTGTAGCAGCCCAAGCCACTGGTGATAAAGCTGTGGTAAGAGCCTAGCAGGAATCCAGCTTGGAGCCCTGTTGGGGACAGCGTACCTGCCAAACTAGAAGAGAAAATAAGGTGGCATGTTCCTCTCTCCCCGCCCACCCTGTACCAGCATCCTGTAACAAGCCGAGGGAGGGTGGGCACTATTTGGACTTATGTAAGAGCTACCCCAGTTCATGTCCATGCGCCCAGCGACTAGCCAAGCTGAGACACCCGAGACTGGCTGGGAGAACCGAAGGGGCTGAGTGCTTGTGACCGTGGGAGGCTTGTGAGCCCGGACTGTGAGAAATGCTGTGGCTGTGTGGGAGGGCTCAGGGTGTGCATGGGACTTTGCACAGTCACTGTGGGAGGCTCCCCATGCTCCTGGATTCCCTGGTGAGGGTCATTGCTATGGCATCCATGGTCACATCAAGGACTGCCCAGATTCGCTGTGTGCTTCTTGTGGCAGTGCAGATGCATATTGTACCCACTAGGGCTAGCACCCAGGCACTGGTCTCCTTTGAGGAGAGGAGGTGAGCAAGAGAATAAGCCAATAGAGCAGAACAAACCTGCTCTCTGCTAAGTAAGTAGGTAAATAGATAGAAGATTTACCAAATCAAAATGAAATCTTGGAAATGAAGAATTCAATAGAACAAGTAGAAAATGCAATGGAAATCCTTAGCAACAGACTCGGTGAAGCAGAAGAAAGAATATCCAAGTTAAAGACAGATTGCTGGAAATTTTATAGTCAGACCAAAAAAAGAAAAATTAGAAAACTAAAAAACACTGTTGGACATCTATGGGATACTATCGAACGACCCCAAACAAACAAAATTGATACACCATTGGCCCAATTAAAAAAAAAGGGGAGAAGACCAAAATCAATAAAATTAGAGATGAAAGAGAAAATTTAACAACAGACACCACAGAAATAAAAAGAATCATCAGGAATTACTACAAAAAGCTGTATGCCAACAAACTGGGAAACATAGAAGATATGGATAGATTCCTGGACACATACAACCTACCTAAATTGAGCCATGAAGACACAGAAAACCCAAACAGATCAACAGTCCAGACAGAAATTGAATCAGTAATAAAGACCCTCCCAAAAAAGAAAAGCCCAGGACCAGACACCTTCACTGCTGAATTCTACCAGACATTAAAGAACTAACTCCAATTCTTCTCAAGCTATTCAAAAGAACTGAAAGGGAGGGAATCCTCCCAAATTCCTTCTATGAAGACAGCATCACCTTAATTCCTAAACCTGTACAAAAGAACTACACAGATACAACAAAGAGAACTACAGACCAATTTCCCTGATGAACACAGATGCAAAAATCTTCAACAAAATTCTAGCCAACTGAATCCAAAAACACATCAGAAAGATCATTCACCTATACCAAGTGGGATTTATCCCTCCCTGGTAGGCAAGGATGGTTCAACATTTGCTAATCAATGTGATATACCACATTAACAAACTGAAAAACAAAACCCATATGATTATCTCAATAGATGCAGAGAAAGCATTTGGTAAAATACAACACCCTTTCATGATGAAAACTCTAAGCATTCTTCAACACAATCAAGGCAATTTATGACAAACCCATGGCCAGCATCCCATTGAATGGGGAAAAACTGGAAGTATCCCACAGAGATCCGGAACCAGACAGGGATGTCCACTCTCACCATTACTATTCAATATAGTCCTGGACATTATAGCCAGAGCCATTAGGCAAGAAAAAGAAATCAAAAGGATACAAATTGGGAAAGAGGAAGTCAAACTATCCCTATTTGCAGATGGCATGATTCTATATATATGGGATCCAAAAGATGCCACTAAGAGACTATTGGAGCTCATAGAAGAGTTTGGTAAAGCGTCAGGATATAAAATCAACACGAAAAAATCAACAGCTTTTATATACACAGACAATGCCATGGCTGAGAAAGAACATCTCCAACAAATGGTGCTGGGAAAACCAGATCTCCACATGCAAAACATTATTTGAAAGTCAGAGTTACACAGTGAGAGGAGAGGCAGAGAGAGAGAGAGAGAGATCGGTCTTCCATCTGCTGGTTCACTCTCCAATTGGCTGCAATGGTAGGATCTGCGCCGATCCAAAGCCAGGAGCTTTTTCTGGGTCTCCCACACAAATGCAGGGGTCCAAGGACTTGGGGCATTTTCTGCTGCATTCCCAGGCCACAGCAGAGAGCTAGATGGGAAGTGAAGCAGCCAGGACTCAAACCAGTGCCCATATGGGATGCCAGCACTGCAGGCAGCGGCTTTACCTGCTATGCCAAAGCACCAGCTCCAAGAAAGAACTTCTAAGATGAATCCCATTCACAATAGCCATACACACACACACAAAAAAATCAAATACCTTGTAATAAATTTAAACAAAGATGTCAAAGATTTCTATGAGAAATTTCAATGAGAATTACAAAACATTAAAGAAATAGAAGCCACCAAAAACTGAAAAAATCTTCCATGTTCATGGATTAGAAGAATAATTAAAATGTCCATATTACTGAAAGCAATTTACAGATTCAATGCAATACCAATCAAAATACCAAGGACATTCTTCTCAGATACATTAACAAATGCTGAAATTCATATGGAAACACAGGAGGCCCCAAACAGCTAAATCAATCTTATACAACAAAAACAAAGCCAGAGACATCACAATACCATATTTCAAGATATACAGGACAGTTATAATAAAAACAGCCTGGTACTGATACAAAAACAGATGGATAGACCAATGGAACAAAATAGAAATGCCAGAAATCAATCCACACATCTACAACCAACTTATCTTTGACAAGGGAGCTATAATCAACCCCTGGAGCAAGGACAGTCTCTTCAACAAATGGTGCTGGGAAAACCAGATCTCCACACGCAGAAGTATGAACGAAGGCCCCTACCTTACACCTTACACAAAGATCCACTCAAAATGGATTAAAGACATAAATCTATGATCTGATACCATCAAATTAGAGAACCTTAGGGAAAGACATTGGCATGGGCAAAGAGTTCTTGGAAAAGACCCCAGAGGCACAGACAATCAAAACCAAAACTGACAAATGGGATTACATCAAATTGAGAAGCTTCTGTACTGCAAAAGAAACAGTCAACAAACTGAAGAGGCTACTGACAGAATGGGAGGAATTATTTGCAAACTGTACAACTGATAAAGGATTAATAACCAGAATATATGAAGAGATCAAGAAACTCCACAACAAAACAAACAACCCAGTTAAGAAATGGACAAAGGACTCAAACAGGCATTTTTCAAAAGAGGAAATCCAAATGACCAACAGATACATGAAAAAAATGCTCAGGACCACCAGCCATCAGGGAAACGCAAATCTAAACCACTCCCGTTAGTATGGCTTTCATACAGAAATCAGCAAACAAATGCAGGCAAGGATGTAGGGAAAAAGGTACCCTAATCCACTGCTGGTGGGAATGTAAACTGGTACAGCCACTGTGGAAGACATATGGAGATACCTCAGAAATCTGAATATAGACCTGCCATATGACCCAGCCATCCCACTCCTGGGCATTTACCCAAAGAAATTAAATCAGCATGTTAAAGTTATCTGCACCCCCTTGTTTATTGCAGCTCAAGTCACAATGGCTAAGTCATGGAATCAACCCAAGTTTCCATCAACTGAAGACTGGGATATGTACACCATGGAGTACTACACAAAGCTAAAAACAACCAAAAAACACACAAAAGAAAGACCTAGCCATTTTCCACAAAATGGATGAAACCGCAAAACATCATTGTTAGTGAAATAAGCCAATCTCAAAGGGACAAATACTATATGTTCTCCCTGACCTGTGATAACTAATAGAGCACCTATAAGGCAATCTGTAGAAGTAAAATGGACATTTTAAGAAGCAATGACTTTGGCCGGCGCCGCGGCTCACTAGGCTAATCCTCCGCCTTGCAGTGCCGGCACACCGGGTTCTAGTCCCGGTTGGGGCGCCGGATTCTGTCCCGGTTGCCCTCTTCCAGGCCAGCTCTCTGCTGTGGCCAGGGAGTTGCAGTGGAGGATGGTCCAAGTCCTTGGGCCCTGCACCCCATGGGAGACCAGAAGAAGCACCTGGCTCCTGCCATCGGATCAGCGTGATGCGCTGGCCGCAGCGTGCTGGCCGCAGTGGCCATTGGAGGGTGAACCAACGGCAAAGGAAGACCTTTCTCTCTGTCTCTCTCTCTCACTGTCCACTCTGCCTGTCAAAAAAATAAAAATAAAAAAAATAAAAAAAAAGGAAGCAATGACTTTTAACAGCCCTTGTCTCGACTGCTGAGGAACAGGTTTTTTTCACACTATTTGTTGAACTCTTAACAGAGTTAGTTATATGCGTGTAAAGTTAACTGAAAATAGATCTTAGTGAAAAATAAGAGTGGGACTCCTGGGAACTTACCTAAGGGAAATGCAATCAGTACATGAGAGCGCTATCTGCACCTCCATGTTTACTGTAGCTCAATTCACAATAGCTAAGACATGGAATAAACCCAAATGTCCATCAACTGAAGACCAGATAAAGAAACCATGGGACATGTACACTATGAAATACTACACAGCAGGAATAAAAAAAATGAGATCTGGTCATTTACAACAAAATGGATGAGTCCAGAACACATCATACTTAGTGAAATAAGCCAGTCCCAAAAGGACAAATACCATATATTCTCCCTGATCTGTGATAATAGAGCACCAAAAAAGCAATCTATACAAGTTAAATTGACAATTTGAGAAGCAGTAACTTGAACAGCCCTTGTCATGACTGTTGAGAAAAAGGTTTTTTTGTACTATTTGTTAAACTCTTTGCTTAAAATAGAGTTAAACATGTGTATCAAATCAACTTAAAATAGATCTCAGTAAAAAGAGTGGGAATAAAAGAGGGAGGAGGAAAAAGGGGTGTGAAGGTGGAATTAGTGGGAAGAATCACCATGTTTCTAAAGTTGTAATTATGAAGTGAATGAGGTTTGTAATTGTAAAGCTGTATAGTTCTGCATACATTCCTATGGACTTATTTTTAAGGATATAGTTTAAAAATTTGCCAGGGGACCCCAAATCCCCTTAAGCTGGGTGGTAAAAATACTATCTTAAGTGTTAAAGTGATTGTATGGATAGGATTAATGGTCTGGTAACTACAGATAGAATTAAAAAGGAGGGAAGGCTCCAACATGGGATTCAGCCCACACAGAAGACTCAGAGTGACAACCCCTTTAAATAGCATTCTGATCTCAGAATCAACCCTTAAGGCATTCTGGGCTGGTTGAAAAGCCCATGAGAGCATTTTAGGCATGGAAAGCCAAGACACTGTGACAAAAAAATGTCCTATATGAAGGACCTTGGCAGGTGAGACCCTAGTGGAAAGAAGTGGTCATCAAAGAAGGAGGAATTTTTCTCTGAAGCGAGGAGAGAACTTGAACTTTGTTTATGGCCTTGGCTACAGATTGACAGAGACTGTGGGTTCAAAAGGCTTCCACAGCCTAGGCAGCTCATGTCAAGAGCCTTGGGTGGTCGCTGACATCACACCTAAGAGCGTTAATTGTTAAGTTAATAACAGGAATCACTGTGTACTAACTTTCCATGCAGGATCTCTATCCTCAAAGAGTTGTATTATAATTATGTCTAAGTGCTTGCAAAAGATGTATCATTTTTAGATGCTTCTTTAAAGTTTAATTTCACTTTTTAGAAACATTTCAAGAAGCAATGATTTTGAACAGCCCTTTTCTCAGTTGTTGAGGAGCAGTTTTGTTTTTTTTTCCATGCAAATTGTTGAACTCTTTTAATTTTTTTTCTTTTTGACAGGCAGAGTGGACAGTGAGAAAGACAGAGAGAAAAATCTTCCTTTGCCATTGGTTCACCCTCCTATGGCTGCCGCGCGCACCGCGCTGATCCAAAGGCAGGAGCCAGGTGCTTCTCCTGGTCTCCTATGGGGTGCAGGGCCCAAGCACTTGGGCCATCCTCCACTGCCCTCCCGGGCCACAGCAGAGAGCTGGACTGGAAGAGGGGCAACCGGGACAGAATCTGGCACCCCGACCAGGACTAGAACCTGGTGTGCTGGCGCCGCAGGCAGAGGATTAGCCTATTGAGCTGCAGCGCCGGCCAAATTGTTGAACTCTTTTATAGAGTTGGTCTTCTGTGTATAAAGTTAACTGCAAATCGATCTTAGTGGAGGATGGGACTGGGAATGGGAGAGGGAGCAGGAGGAGGGGTGGGAGAGTGGGTGAGAGAGCAGGTATGGTGAGAAGAATCACTATATTTCTAAAGTTGTACTTATAAAATGCATGAAGTCTGTATTCCTTAAAAGGTTTCTTTGGTGGGGGGAGGATAATAGTGGGAATTGTAGAGGGAAGAGGTAGAGGGTGGGGTAGAGGGTGGGAGAGCAGGTACAATGAGAAGAATCACTATGTTCCTACAGTTGTAGTTATGAAATGTATGACGTTTGTATTCATTAAATAAAAGGTTTCTCAGGGGAAAAGGAGACTAAAGATTTAAACCTCAAAAAATGATTATTCAGATATTATTAAATGGCCTGCCTTGCTTACTTAAAACAAACAAACAAACAAACAAACAAAAAAACAGTGATCCACACTACCATGAGAAGTTGGCAGGGCAACATGGAATTCTTTAAACTCTCTCTCTATATAAATATAAATATATAAATATATATATATATATATATATCCTATATCACAAGATCAAGTGACAATTGGCTTTTACACTGCTGTTGTGTGTAGCAATACTGGTGAAATGCAATACTATAAGAAATTACTTAATTTTAATCTCTGGAAGTGTCACAGTCTGGATTTGTCACTTCATTTACCAGGAAGGCTTTAGTACTTAAAATCACAGGATTAATTACTTTCCTACTTAAAGAAATAAGTACAATTTCTTGTAAAACATCAAAATGAAAGCAAAAGCATTTGATCCAATGATACACAGACATGATTACTTCTGGAATTAGAGAGAAGGTAAACACCGAGAGGAAACAATGACACATCAAAGGACAACAAAGCAATATAAACATAAATTGACGAAGTTAGTTTTCCTGGAAATTTAAAATTCTATCTGCTTGACTCTAGACAATAAGCGAAGTGAGTCTACAGTTGCAGATGTTTGACAGTAGCACTGAAGAGGCCGGCTAAGCCTCTGAACCTTGGCAAGGAGCTAATGTGTCCACGGCACAATGACAGCCAGTGACGTGAACACCAACATACTGTCCCCCCACCCAATAGCTCTGCCTTCTGTTTCCAGGCTTCAGTCTTATTACCCCATCCCCTCTTTGGTCTATCTCAGTGGCAGGGACTATCTCAAAAGAACTAACCAATCACAGATATCTGCAGTACTACAGTAAATTGGCATAAGAGCTTGTTTGCAAAGATCAAAGTCTGATCACTCACATTTAACTTTGTTCCCTTTCCCAAAAGGCCAACAATAACAACTAGAAATATTATCAAGAGGGAGGGGAACTGAAGGGAAATTTTTGACTGCTTCATATTCTCCGCCTCTCTGATTCTGGAAGTACACGATTTAAGAGGAAAGAGCCTCAGAAGACATTCCATTTATCAGGTCTGATTATGGCTTTAGCTTTAGTTACACTAGATTGTCGACTGATCCCCAAGTTAACCACAAACTCCAAACTCTATTCCTTTGCTTGTGCTATTCTAATAAAGCCTGTCTTACCTTTGACTATATGAAGGAAATTCATTCACAGTCTAGAATGAATGTCATCTGCTTTCAGGAGACACTGTAGCAGACTGTGAAGGACCTGGCATACTTCTCTCTGCCCTTCTTCCCTAGCAACAGATTCTCAGTTTTTAGCCTCCTGGTTAGTATTTAAAGAGCAGCCTATGAGGAAGTATACATAGGGATCAAAGAAATATCCTGGCTAGGACTCTGCCCTCTATACCCTGATAATGCAGGCATGCTAAGTAGGCACTAACTCAGCAAATATTAAATGCCTACTTGTATTTATTATTGCTGCTGCTGTACTAATGGTATTATGGACAATATTATTATAATGTAGTAATATACAATATATCTGGAAATACAATAAATAGATCAAGCATATGACCCAGCTATCCTGCTTCTGGGTAAGTATCCAATGGAAATGACATCAGCATATCAAAGAGATACCTTCATTCTCATGTGCTTTGCAACACCATTCATAATTGCCAAGCTATAGAAAACCTAAGTGTCCATGGATAAATAATGGATAAGGAAAATATGGTATACATACACAATGGAACATTAGTCAGCCATCAGAAGGAATGAAATCCTGACATTAGAGTTAAAATAACTGAAATTGGTAGTCATTACATTAAGTGAAAGAAGTGACACACAGAAAATTAACACGTGTTCTCTTTGTTACATGAAAGTTAAAAATGACAGTCAATAAGAACTTAGAGCAGTGATTACTAGAGACTGGGAAGTGTGGGAGATAGAGGAGTCTGGATATGGGGTACAAGGTGCTTCATAGCACAGATGGACAACTACAGATCACAGTAACATGTTGTGTACCATAAAGAACTGGAGGAGAGGAACTAGTAGGCTGTAAATGTGGAGGAAAGGTAGGGAGGTGGGTATGTTGGCTGCCTGCTTTGATCAGCTTATACCTTCATATCTTTTGAAATTTTGCACTGTATCCCATAAAAATGTGCTAGTATTACTTGTTAATCAAAACATTTAAAATAATTTTTAATAAAATATATATTAGGACATATAATATATAATGTAGCTCTAAAAAATTACAAAGGGAAAAGAAAAATCAATAGTTACGTCCCTAAAGAAACATTAAGTGGAATAAAGATAAAGAAAACAAGCAGCAGCAAATGCTCTGACAATAAGCACTGGGTGCTTTCTACAACCCTACGGAACAGTAACCTGTATCATAGGGTTTGGATGTGACAAAAACCGATGAATTGATATCTATGCTGAGTCTTAACAGACCGGGAGAACAGGAGGTATGGCTCTTCGGACAGAATTGAACAGTGCAAAGGCCCAAGGATTAGAGAAAATGCAGGCCACAGTGGGAGCTGAGCAAGAAGGGCAGATAGGGACAGACCAGCTAGGGCACAGTAGGCCTCGTTTTGCAAACTAAGACATCAGTACGTCTTTGTGAAGGTAACGAATAACCCTTGAGAGGTTTGAGAGCTTCATCAGCTCACACTGGCTGACTCAAGAAGCAGGTACACATAAGAGGACACCAACATTCCTACTTGGGTAAGTAGATGGACAGGGACACAGAAGTGACACAGAAGGAGGAGCCAAGATTGTTCTAGGACATGTTGATTTGAAGTGTGTGTAAGGACATTTAGTAGTCAGCTGGCTATATGGGTCTGGGAGAACAATTTGGGCTGAAGATAAAGATGTGAGAGTCAGGACATAGGTGATGATTTAAGTAATGATTGTGGTCACCATCCAAGTGAGAACAGTAGGAAGAGGGACAAGGACAGATCCCACAATTACTAGGATCTAAGGGTGAGAAAGAGAGAGAACAATCAAGGGGGCAGATAACAGAGATAATGAGGAAACCGGTGTACACAGCATACTAGGTCACTGTGACCTGGCATTATCCTAAACTAGTTTTCAGGTTCCTGATGTTTATGTCAGTCCTCTAGCTACTATGTTCATGCCTTTACCCCATGTGGCTATGAAACTGTAAAACACTTGTAGCTCCGAGATACATTATCTGTTACCTGAACTTCAGTCAATCACCGGTTTGAACCCCAAAACTTGCCCTATCACTGCTTTGATAAATACTCAGGATTTTGGCTTTTATTGAGACCTTGATTTTTGGCGTTTTCATTGTGCCTACTTGTTTCTCTGTGGGACTGACTTGGTTTTATACCTGAACCTGTTATATATAAATGCCCAGCCCTGGGAAAATACTCTGGTTATACTTTCAGGATTATATATCTAGACTTCATCTGAATCCTTAAATTCTGCCTGGAATAATAAATAAGCCTTCCTTGACATGACCTGGGACCCAAGCCCCATAGCTAAAACAAAGGTCACAAATCCAGGTACGAAGCATCATAGGTAAGGCTTGAAATGGAAAAGCCTCTCAGAATTACCTAGAAAACAAAAAATGAACCCTACTGCAGTAGAGACCATGTCAGGACATACATGGCCACCTAAATACCTATGATGAGAACCACTAATGCCAACTATATCTTGAGTAGGCTGATGTGCCTGGATGACAGGTCTGTATCAGTAAATCCTGAAAACACGAAACATCACATTTCATTTTAGGTTAATTACCATAAAATCTAGCAAGTATTGTTAAAAATTTCAAGAGGAATAGGAAAACTAAGAGTTTTTAATATAACTCCATGAATTTTTAAAAACCAGTGCACTTACCAACATGGATGTTATCTTTAAATGCCACGTCATGGAGCTGAAATATCAGATGGCGGCTAAATTTTTCATCAGTGCTAGAATCCAAGTTGAAAACATCTTCAGCTGAGCACCTTACACTATATAAGTCCTGAAGCGCTCTACAGACAGGCTAAAAACACAAAGCGTAAATTTTTTTTTTTAATTTTCTATGAACAAAATTCAAGTATCTTGGTACCAGTAAGTTTAACTAATACAAAATCATTAAAAATTAGCTTTACTGGCCAGTGCCGCGGCTCACTAGGCTAATCCTCCACCTTGTGGCGCCGGCACATGGGGTTCTAGTCCCGGTCGGGGCACCAGATTCTGTCCCGGTTGCCCCTCTTCCAGGCCAGCTCTCTGCTGTGGCCAGGGAATGCAGTGGAGGATGGCCCAAGTGCTTGGGTCCCGCATCTGCATGGGAGACCAAGAGGAAGCACCTGGCTCCTGATCAGCACAGCACGCCAGCCGTAGCGGCCATTTTGGGGGTGAACCAACGGAAGGAAGACCTTTCTAACTCTGCCTGTCAAAAAAATAATTAGCTTTACTATCAGGTTGTGTACAATATAACTTTACTAATTTATTTATAAACTGAAGACCTGTAATTTTTAAATTATATGTTTATATTTTTTAAAAAATCAGGCTCTCAGGATTGAAGAGGCCTCTTAGCAGCCAAACAATTTGTACATTAACCTCTACAATCACATTAAAAATATTTTAAGCATCTCTTTAAATGTCACCTCTGAGTTTAAAAGTTATTTTTATAGTTCCAATTCTCAGAAAATTTCTCATTCATACTGAACCCAAAACCACTTCCAAGAAACCACCTTTGGTGCTAGAAGACACTGACACGGAAAGCAGTCATGCATTGTGGAAAGGCAGCAAGCACATACTTGGAACAAAAGATTTGAAGTCAGAGGTCTAAGTTTGAGTTCTGGTTTTGACGTTTACCACCTCTAACTTTAATCAAACCTACATACATTCATCAACTGCTAAGCAGGAAAAATAGCAGCTAACTTTGGAATCATGAAAGGAGTAAAATAAGAAAACGAGATTAAAGAGTTAGCACAGTGCCTGGCACATGTAAGTGCCTAGAAGTATTGGCTATGCAACCTTAAGACAAGGCACTTCTCCCTAGGCTTCAGTCTTCTCATTTGCAAAATGAAACCACTAAGAACCTCCAGATAGGGTTATTTGGAGATTAGCCAAAAGGTTTAGTACCACCAAATACTTAGATACCCAACAGTTATGCAATAAACTAGAATTATTAGCTGGGGCCGGCACTGTGGCAGAGCAGGTTAACGCCCTGGCCTGAAGCGCCGGCATCCCATACGGGGCAGAGGTTTGAGACTCAGCTGCTCCACTTCCAATCCAGCTCTCTGTCTATTATGACCTGGGAAAGCAGTAGAAGATGGCCCAAGACCTTGGGCCCCTGCACCCACGTGGGAGACCTGGAAGAAGCTCCTGGCTCCTGACTGGCACAGCTCCGGCCATTGTGGCCCAATGGGGAGTGAACCAACGGGTAGAAGACCTCTCTCTGCCTCTCCTCTGTGTAACTCTTTCAAATAAACAAATCTTTTTAAAAAAAATTAGCATCACTTTGGCATTATTCTAGCACCACACTCCCCTTCACACTTTTCAATTCTCATTTTCTCAAAAGGTGGCCTCAGTGTCCCAGTCTGCATCAAATTCCCCCATGTAGTCCAACTCACTTTCTAGTACTTAGTTACAATTTTACTTGTTCATTTACTTGATTGTCTTGATGTTTCCTCTGTATCACAGAGGTTATCCCCCAACATCTAATTTCTCCCTCTTCCCTAGAAACAGAACCACAATTTTTAGCTAAATGGAGGCCAGCTAGAACAAAGATACTTCCCCCACTCTGTTATAATAGGGCACAGGCATGTGTCCAAGTCTTGCCAGTAGGGGGTCAGAAGAAGGTGGTTTGCCACTTTAGGCTTCATTCTTAAAGGGGAGAAGTAGGCGCGGCTCTTCTCCATTCAACTGACTAGAAGGCAGACAACTTGGGGTGAGCCACCTTGGACGGTATCAATAAGGCAACATCTTAGGAACAGCAAAGCAAAAGACTAGTCCCTAACAGTGGAGCCACACTGGATGTTACATGAGACAGAAATAAGGTTGTATCTTGTTTAAATTACATCTACCCTAGATTAGATTATAAATTCCTTGAACTCAAACTTTGAGCTCACTATTTTATTCCCAAGGCAAGGCACTGTGTCTGATGCTTAGCAAAACTTGAAAATATTTTACTAAATGAATAAAGCTGAGTTGTTAGCTTTGAAACTACAGAGAATAAATTTAGGTACCCAAGGTAATATAAATAATCACTCTATTAGATTCTCTTTCCCAAGTGAAACTTTAAGTAAACATTTTTTCAGAGTTACAGAGAGGTAGAGCCAGATTGAGAGAAGACTTCCATCTGCTGGTTCACTCCCCAGACGACCACAGCAGCCAGAGCTGAACTGATCTGAATCCAGAGAGCCAGGAGCTGCTTCTGGGTCTCCGATGCGGATGCAAGGGGCAAGGACTTGGGCCATCTCTACTGCTTTTCCAGGCCATAGCAGAGAGCCGGATTGGACTTGCAGCAGCCTGGACTCGAACCAGCACCCACATGGGATGCTGGCACTTTGGGCCAGGGCTTTAACCTGTTGTGTCACAGTGCTGACCCCTAAATAAACATTTAAGTTCTTTAAATGTAAACATAAAATCATTGTGGAAAATAGTATGGAGGTTCCTCAAAAAAACTAAAAATAGAACTACCATATGACCCAGGCATCCCTCTTCTGGGCATATATCTAAGAGAAATGAAATCGATCTGCCAAAGAGCTAACTGCATGCCCGTGTTTATTGCAGCACTACTCACAATAGCCAGGTGTCCATCAGCGAATGCATGGATAAAGATGTGGGGTATATATCACTATTACTCAGCTATAAAAAAAAAAAAAGTCTTGTCATTTCCAACAATGTGGACGCAAGTGGAGGTCAGTATGGTAAGTGAAATAAGCCAAGCACAGAAAAACAAGTATCATATGAATGAGATCATATGTGGACTCTAAAAAAATTAGGTGATCTCACAGAAGTTAAAAATATAATTGTGGTTACAGAGGCTAGAGTAGGAAGTGACAAGGGAGGGATGGCCAAAGGTTGATTGATGGGTACCAGGCTATAGCTAGATAGGAATAAGAAATTCTGGGGTTCTATTACACAGTGGGCTGAAGATAACATTATTTGACTGTATACTTCTCTATTTAAAAAGCAGAAGATGGGATTTTTCCATGTTTTCATGGGAAAGAAATGTTAATGCTGGAAAAGATAACTCCCCTGACTGGACATTATACACCATATACATCACGGAACACACACGGTACCCCATAAACATGTACACATGTCTATGCCTTTAAGTTCTTTTTAAAAAAACTTTATAAAGAAAATTTTATTTAAATAATTTATAGAATCCAGAAGTTAAAAATGTGTGATTGTTGAGGAATGCTACCTGTTGAAAAGCTTTATAAAAGTGGAGCAGCCGGGACCCGAACCAGCACCCACATGGGATGCCAACACTGCAGGTGGCAGCTTTACCTGCTACGCCACAGCGCCTGCCCCATCTACACATTTTTAATAAACTTCATAGAATATAATCTTTAAATTTTTAAAAAATAATCCTAATAGAACTTAGCTGTTCAAACCCACATTATCCTTTTTAGTAACTTCCTGTTTGACGCAGCTAAACTAAAAATACTAGAACTACATTCTTTTTCTGAAAGTTGCTAACAGTGACAATGGTATTTCTAGACAAGGTTTTGTAAACAACTAGCTGCAGAGCACTGGGTAGGAGTCTCTTCTAGGTCTTTCCTCTTTCATGAAGCTACAAGAAAAAAATGCTTTCCAGAATTCCTGCCAGTTCAAACATTCTGATACTACTTTTAGTCCAAGCTTCCTTTAAGTTCATTTCTGTATCAATTTTTATAGTACAATTACTTTGCCTGGTCTTTACCAGCATTGGCTATATGTGATGGAGTTTAGAGAATTAACATGTTACTGCAAACCGCAGATAATCCCAACATTTCTATCTTTATGAAGGCTAAAAGAAAAAAATTCACTTGAGAGGCAGAGTTAAAGAGAGAGGGACAGAGAGAGGTCTTTCATCTACTGGTTCACTCCCCAAATGGCCGAAATGGCTGGAGCTGGGCTGATCTGAAGCCAGGAGCTTCTTCCGTGTCTCTCACACAGTGCAGGGCCCACACACTTGGGCCATCTTTTACTGCTTTCCCAGGCTATCAGCAGGGAGCTGGATCAGAAGCAGAGCAGCCGGGACTTGAACCAGCGACCATATGAGATGCTGGTGCCACAGGCAGATGCTTAAACTACTACACCACAGCGCCAGCCCCTCAAGGCTTTTTTTTTTTTTTTTAAATCCAGGTATAGTAATAGTACAAAATATGTGGACATAAGTTGGACTTTTCACAGTTTACCACAGAAGTGATATTTAAAAATCAAAGTCACAAGGAAAAGTCACAAGAAAAGGAGGAGAAACGTTACGTAGATAGGACTGAGTAACTGAATGAAGAGATGAATGGACAGCTACAAAGAAAAAAAATTTGAGTCTCCCATTTACCACAATGAGTAATGCAACCATCTTTTTCCCGTCAGCTCCTGGATTGGCAGGTTTGTTAAATTCCAAATCAAAATAAAGCTTGCACACAGCACTTTCAGGAATAACTTCATAGCAGTGCAAGAGATTTTTTCTAAATTGAATAATTCAAAAGTATTATTTATATTTGTACCTTTTAAATGATGGAAGTTGATCTGATCAAGTACTGTGTTAACTATGCTTAAGTACAGGTAACTAGGAAATAATGACAAGATAACATGAACCTGTTCACAACAGGTTTCCGGCTCATAGCGTCAACAATTTCTATTAAATAAGATTTAACAGTCATACTCAGTTAACATTACTTAACTGGAAAACAGTCAATCCTATAGTGTTATTCATTACACAGATGATTTTGATCATGTATAATATTTCTGTATTTTGTTTTGGTGTCACTATGAAATAAATTGAGAAAACAATGTTCTTTCTCAAGCTGGGATCCCAGAAAGACATACTCTTGGGATTCCACGAATTCTCCATAAGAACTGTAAAATTTTATGTTAGGAAGATAATATTTTTAAAGTGGTAAAAAATTCTAAATTAGCTGATTTCAATAAACTTCCAGTGCTCATATTTCTAGTTATATTCTTGTTGGTGTACAGAGGATGACTTTCACATGGCTTATTAAGAATAGACACTAGCCTAGTAAATAAATGATATGTGGGCTAAGTCAAGTTCAGCTGGCCTCCTTTACAAATAAAAGGTTTGCAGTAATTTGAAGAAAAGTGAAAGAATTGTATCATCACATGGCATGGGTAGGATTGGATCTCAACACATACTCTGAAGCAGTCAGCATCATCTTTATGTTGCACGAAGAGATTTAGTTTCAGCAAAATATCTTTCATGTTATCTTAATGACTTTAATTCAACTCCACCTGGCACTGCATGTATGTAGACGTAAGTAAATCTACATGGTGTTGCATGTTTACAAACACAAAACTACTCAAGCAAGTTTGTAATAAAAGTACTTTTAAGTCAATACAAGGCATCCATATTGACTCTTTTCCATACACAAGTCTGAAGCATAGTTGAATAGGCCACTCATATAAAGCAGATATTACATAATGTGAGTATTCATTTATGATTAATAGTACAATTTAATATGTATCTGAAAAAGGATTTCCTTTATACATGAACAGGTGTTTGTACGATTTTCTTCAACACTTGGTGAGACAACTGCGTGATGCCATGAGGAGAACTGCAGAGAATTAATCTGGAAAGAAATAACTAACCATGTAGTCAAGAACTGTGAAAGCTAATCCAGACTCAATTTCACAAAAATTTCTAGATTTAGTAAATATAACTAATGTGTTGTTCTGTTACAAACAACTTACCGGGATTTATAGTAAAACCAAAGCTGAGCATAGGTTGTTACAAGATAAATACGTTGTCCATCTCCCATTTTGTATTCCAAAGCAAATACATGAACATCCTATATAAAATAAAAAATATTCAAAAAAGTAAAAAAAAAATCTAAATTCAACTGTAGCTACTTAATGTTCATAAAGAATTTTATTCAATTTTCAGATTTTTTAAAATACCAGGTTCTGAAACAGAAGTTCAAAATTGATTTATTTGAAAGGCAGAGTTATAGACCGAGATCTTCCATCCACTGGTTCATTCCCCAAATGCCTGCAAACTCAAGTTTAAGAAATCTTAAAGATCTATAAAAAATTTAACATGAGGCAATTACCTGTTTACAGCTTTTAATGAAATTAAAAGCTTCAGTTTGACGACGAAATAGCTTCCAAATGGAGGGTGGTTGCTCTGGCCTGGACAGGCTTGGTCTATACACTGAGCACAGTGGTTTCCTCTTGTAATGAGATGCTCGCTCCTCAATCTGCTTCAGTTTTTCTTCCCACTTTCTGTTCATTGGTTCAGAAGGCAAGAACAATTCCTACGCCATGTGATCTTTCTATCGATTACTGCTAAAAGCAAAAAGACTATTAGTTTCTTTATTTAGAATTTTTGTTTGATTAGATTTCAAAACTCATTTCCTGGCACTTATTTTCTTGTGGGCTTTATATTTTATTCTTTGGATGGA
The DNA here is from genome assembly GCF_051225735.1 of Oryctolagus cuniculus. NCBI lineage: Eukaryota > Metazoa > Chordata > Mammalia > Lagomorpha > Leporidae > Oryctolagus > Oryctolagus cuniculus. The sequence continues at coordinate 66,928,341 of NC_142868.1, read as the reverse complement.
GGTTTGTTTGTTTGTTTGTTTGTTTTTTGACAGGCAGAGTGGACAGTGAGAGAGAGACAGAGAGAAAGGTCTTCCTTTTGCCGTTGGTTCACCCTCCAATGGCTGCCGCCTCTGGTGCACTGCGGCCGGCGTGCCGAGCTGATCTGAAGCCAGGAGCCAGGTGCTTCTCCTGGTCTCCCATGCGGGTGCAGGGCCCAAGGAATTGGGCCATCCTCCACTGCACTCCCAGGCCACAGCAGAGAGATGGCCTGGAAGAGGGGCTAACCAGGACAGAATCCGGCACCCCGACCGGGACAAGAACCCGGTGTGCCGGCGCCGCAAGGCGGAGGATTAGCCTATTGAGCCACGGCGCTGCCCTATGTGCCAATGTTAAACCATGGTGCTGTCTAAAATACATCATTGGTTTTCACATTTAATCATCAAATTGTTGTATATATCTTTATACTTACAAGGGTTTCCAAATAGTTTACTCAAACAAACCAACTGATTAAGGTAGATTTTATTCTTACTTATACACTTCCTATGTCAGTATTGCATTTTTCAGAGTTTCAACACAATTAGTATTATTTTAGCTATTATTTTATGAAACTCTAAACCATACAGATTTTGCATGCAATATTGTAACACAGATTATCTTTTAATGTAATGCACCACTTTAAGAGATTAAGGAAAGAGAAAAGAGTGACCATATTAACAGATAAAACAGCTCTTTTCAAGTCAAACAAAATCTTAACACATTTAGAATAAATGGGAATTTCCTTGATACTTACGAAAACATACATTTCATGATGAAACACTGAAAAATTCCTTTAAATTTTGAAACTAGGTAAAAATGTGAATTATCTTATTTGAGGTCTTCAATGCAAAAAATACAAAAAAGAAAACCTATTGATTTGAAATGCTATCTTATACATATCTATACATACACAAATCTCATGATATGTTCAAATATATGCAAGCTTTCTGCAAAAGCATGCTAAATGAGAAATTCAGAATTAATTTCAAAAACCAAAGAAATAAATTGAAATTTAAAAAAAAATTGAAATTGATTTATCTGTTTTCTCATACTATCCCTCCACAACTTATGATTATAAAAAGGAAATGACAAAGAATTATGAGATTGTAGAGACTGGTTAATAGCTTGCTTTGATGAGAGTGGATAATATATGTGCATTTCACCCAAGCTCTACAATGAAATTGATAAGGAGAGTGCATCCTATATGCCAAGATGCCAAAAGAAGAAGGCCCTCAATGTCACTACTTGAAGAATTTGATATATGACCCTGAAATTTAGAACACACATGGTCCACTGGCTGTCTACTGGATAGAAATCTAGAAAACATAAGAGGAGAGGTGACAAGCTGCTTGAGTGAGGAATGAAAATTAGGTGACTTATTTAAAGTCAGCCTGTGTCCCAGAGTTTGCTCCGTTTTCAGGGGGATTAGTGCTTTCCAAGAATGAGATATGAGCCTTGGAGAAGAAAGATCTGGCTTACAGCTGTTTTGACCCCTGTCTAAAATGATCAAGTGGTGATGTTTAAGTAAGGCTATGCCACTCTGAATACTTAGAGACTAAAGCCTAGTACAGAAATAGAAGTTTCTGATAATTTTAGTAAGAGGGGAACCAGAAGGGGCTTCTGTGGAACTTGTGAAAGCACATTACAGTGACTTTAAACATCTGCCAGGCTCAAGCTGAATAAAGCCAAACATAAAATTTGTTTTAAGTTAAAGCACTCAGACACCTTAAATTTTCTTTCAAGTAATTGAACAAATAATCGTTTTTTTTTTAATTTAAAAAATTGGCAAGATAAATTTTAAGAACAGATTTCGTGATAGGAAATTTCCACACCTGATGTCAAAACTTATTTTAAAGACATAGCAGGGATGGGCATTTGGCACAGTGATTAAGATGTCATGGGTTGTTTCTGTTCCATGTAAGAGTGCTCTTTGAGTTCTGGCTGCTCCACTGCAGATTCCCTGAGAGACAGTGGATAATGACCCAAGCCTTGGTTCCCTTCGACCTACATGGGATACCTGGGTTGAGTTCCAGGTTCCCAGTTTGGGCTGGCTGCAGCTTCACATGTTATGGGCATTTGGGGTGTGGACCTGCAGATCAGAGAACTCTATCTGGCACACTCTTTCTCCCTTTCTCTTGCCCTGTCTTTCTGCCCTGCAAGTAAGATCAAATAAATAAGTATAAGAAAGAGGTCACATAATTCATCCATGTATGAGGATCCTTCAAAAACTTAAGATGAAATTGGAGTTAAAGATAAATTTATTTTGTACAAAAATATTTTGAAATCCATGCATAGCTTTTCAAGACACACATTTTTCATTAATTTTTTTTGTGAGCCCCTCGTGTGTATTGATTTTAAATTTTATTTTGCAACAGAAGAAACATGTTTTATGTTCAATATCTATGACCTTTTTGAAGTCCATGGATAATACATTTACAAAAGCTATGTTAGAAATCAAAGGAAAACAATGGTCTATTGACTCCAGTTAATAAATTATCCTAGAATAACTGGGAATAGGGGATGTAGAGCCTCATTCACCTCACATAATGCATAAAATAAATTCCTGGTGAATTAAAAACAGTGATTTCAGGATAGAAATATAAAACTTATTGAAAATCGAATAGGAAAATATTATTAACTAAGAGTGAAGACAATTTTTTCTCTTGAAAAAGATAACAGAAGAATGCACTAAAAAGAAAATATTGAGTAAATTTTGATTTTGTTAACATTACAAATCCCAACACAACAGATGACTGCATAAACAAAGAGGGGGGAAATGCTGTAGAGTATGAAAAGATATGTACAATACTGGGATCTATAGACCAGCTTTTAAACTAGAAAAAATAGCAGTTGATGTGAGAAGATAGCTGAATGGCCAGCAAACACATGAAAAAAATGTGTTGACTGGAGCTACATTTAAATACTATTTGACAACTGCTGGATCCCAAGGAATGCTAACATCTAGTAATATCAATGTGGGTAAGGATGTGGAGACATAGAAAATCTTATATACTATTGGTTGGAAGTACAAGTTTGTAGAATCAGAAAATATTTGGAGAAACTTCTCAACAACTGGTAAAGTTCAAGATGTTATACTCTACAACACAACTATTCTCCTTAATAGGTCCTAGAAAAACTAATACATGAACACAATAAGACATGCGTAAGAATGTTAATTGTGGCTTTAGAAACAGCTGTCAGACGTCTAGATCAACACATTTGGTTGGATTCATAAATATATTATTCTACTAAGTTAAACAAAATGAATGAACCTGGAAATAGAAGACAGTATGATGCAGAATGGAAGAAAGTGGAATTATTTTAAAAGGAATGCAGAATAATCAAGGAAAACAATATAGAACAATATTGAAAATATTAGCAATAAGAGTAAACACAATAAAAAGTACTATGTTCTCACTTGTGCATTACATAATCAATTCTCTGACTGCCCATTCCCACCTAAGTCTTCTTTGTAACATCATAAAAGCATAGCTCTTAAATGTATTTAATTTAGCTCCTAGGTCTTTCAGAATATCTTACATAATCCCAAAGTTAGTCTGAAATATTTAAATAAGTCTAGGTCAAGACTTCTTTACTATTTTAAGAAATGCTGGAGTTATAAGATGTCACCTGATTTTACTTTTCTGTTCCACAAGTCTGTACATATTCTTTTATTTTTTTAAGAAAATTGGGTTCAATTAGGGTATTAATTCTTTGGTTCAGTTATTATTAATCAGTCATGGTTAATTGTTTTTAAACAATACTATATCCAACTAATAGGATAGAAAATGATAGTTTCTTGATTACCTGAAAACAGACTGAACTAATTATATTTTTGTCTGCAATATAAAAACAAAATCAGGAGTGGCCTACATTTAAGATATGGATTAAGATACCTGAATCCCATATGAGAATTCCTGGGTCCTCTACCAGGCTTTGGTTCCTGAATCTAGCTTCCTGCTAATGTAGACCTTAACATGTAGTGGTGATGGGTCAAGTATTTGGTTTCCATCCCCATAAAGGAGACCTGGATTGAGTTCTTGGCTCCAAGCTTCAGCCTTGGCACAACCTCAGAAGTACTGCACATTTGAGGAATGAACTGGAAGAATGGAGTTCTTTCTCTGTCTCCCAGTATTATAAATTAATTAAATGATTAAGTAGAAATAAATCAAGGTAAGAAGTTATTAGTGAGTTGACAAGGTACTGTTAAAACCTATAATATTTAATCCTTCTATTTATTAGAAAGCAATGAAAAGGTAAATGAATGACTAGCTATAGAAAACAGAACAAGGTTGTTCCTTAGAGAAAAGGAAAATTCTTTTCCATTACATTGATCCTTTTAATACACACCTGTAGCAAAGTTTGTTTGCAGAAGCTCAACTACAGATGATTGTAAGAGAAAGAATAAACTTACCACTAGTCTCAAGTAGTAGTACAAAGCTGAATATTACAAGGCATATTTAACAGGCAGTATTTTGGAATAAAGTAGAAAAACCTAAAAGGAATATTATAGTATTAAATATTTATTCATACACTTTCAAATTAACTAGAAAAGCCTTGAGTTTCCTAAAGCATAGAAGTGATAAAAGTTTGATGATCCAGAAATATTATTTACCCCGATTTAACCATTATATATTTGTATCTATCAAATTATGGCAATGTACTCTGTAAATATAGTTAATTATTATGTTTCAATTAAAAATTTTAAAACAAGAAAGTCAGTGAATCATGACATCAGAATTTGACTTTATGTTATTTTAGTTTTCAATAAAACAAATAACAAGTGATTTTGATATTGACAAATTATTTTAATCTGTTTTTCATATTATGAAAATGAAAACTATGTAGTTTGAGTATTACCAATTTGATGAAGAGACTTTTTATATCACTCTCTCTTTACATTATTACATACCACCCAAATGAGTTTGAAAATTATCTCTTCCTTGGAACTTACGAGTAATTCAGAGCATGTCTTTTGCTATACTTTCAAAAAGTGAATAATCTAACTTTACTTTTATTTGTGTCTGAGCCAAACTTTAAAGGATTATGTTCTTAATCTTGACATTCAAAGGAAACATCCTGCTATGTTGTAAATGTTCCAGCAGGATTAAGGAGGGAGACTGCAGTGTCTCTAAGAGCTCCCCAACCTGTCTTCAATATGCTCATTTCTCAGTGGTGGGGCAGGGCGGGCTATAGTCTCCAAGCCCTTGACCTCACCAAAGAAATCAGATATGCCAAAGTGTGCTTACATTTAATTTATTAAGTAACAGGGAACAATTGCTGCATTTTTCTTTTTTGCTTGTAACACATTCTTCCCCAGAACTCTCAGTGATGCTGAAATGGAAATATGAAATGTATAAAGTCATAAATATTTTTCTTTACAAATTGTAAGTAGAAATTAAGTAACAGTACATGTAAAAAAACCATGATCACTTATCATGTATTCTAATACTTTTGCTATTTAGCCTATTTGTTATACTTAATATATTCAAAGAATATATATTATCTAGGAATTACACATAGAGATTATATGTACACTTTTAATGTAGGTTAGTAAGAAATCCTATTATACTTTCTGACTTGACTATATTAGGATGAGGCTGAGCTGACCAAATTATAGGATATGAAATGCTAATTGGAATTCCAAAAATGAATATATAGACAGATTGAAGGGAAATATTTAAGGTTGGAAAAATATATGATAGGTTCCTTTACAGGGACAGGAATTTAATTTCCCTGCATTGATGGGCCGAGATGTGAAATTACTTAATATTATGACTTTTGTGTTTTATTATAGAGAAGTTAAAATTGTAGTTGAAATACTAATGTAGGGGATTTTCATCAGCTATCTAATTCAACTATTGATTAACAAGTGTTAAACTTTCCTTTGACTTCACAACTGCTGAAATTCATCATAAAGTCAAAGCTATATTGTGACAACTATGCATCAAATGCTTTTTTTTTTTCTCCTTTTCCTTTTAACCAAAAGAAATCTTGAGCTTTCTCTACAAATGACCATGTCAAATCTGTTGATGGCAGATTTAGTGGCTAACAGGAAGACACTCTTTAAAGAAAGCCAGGAAGTAATGAAGTAAGTTGAAAAAGAAAAATAGAGTATTTTGCCAGCTAGCAAAGCATTAGGAAACTGAAAGCATTGAATCAGTTAATCCAGTTCACTCTTGGCTTGGCTTTGTTTGCGAAAAATCGAATCTTTCCATTGTGGCTTTGTAGAAGCTTGTTAGGTGAGGCAGAAAAATGAATGAGATTTGAGTTCCTGCTTTATGAGAAGCCTACACTGTCCCTACCATTTTTCTCCACCATTTGTCTTTTTGATGTCCAGACTTGTGTGGCTAGCAAGCTGGGGAAAAGTTGCTTTTATTGCTTTTGAGTATTAAAGTTTTTGCAAAAAGCCTAATTTTTGACCTGTAGTGTTTTGAAGGCCTTTTCAGATGATCTCTCACAGGTATTTTTTTGGCATTTTTTAAACTTTTATTTAATAAATATAAATTTCCAAAGTACAGCTTTTGGATTGCAATGGCTTCCCCCCCCCATAACTTCCCTCCCACCTGCAACCCTCCCATCTCCCGCTCCCTCTCCCATTCACATCAATATTCATTTTCAATTATCTTTATATACATATCCATTTAGTATATATTAAGTAAAGATCCCACAGGTATTTTTAAGAGTTGGTTTTGCATGCAGTGTGTATGTGTGTCTCTCTGCACACATGCACAGCATCACCTTATCCTATTACATGCTGACAGGTTATCTATAGACATAGAAGTATGGAAAGGTTTTTAACTGTAAATACGTTATGATGCATCATACATATTTCATTTTGGTGATATAGGATTGAGGGACAGATGTATATTATATGGTGTACACAGAGAAACTTCCTTCCGCCTTCAGAAACAATGTTTCTGTGAGTATATATACATGTATATGTATATATATATTCTTCAAATATATTAACTATAACAAATAAGCTAAATAAGAAAATTATTGGCCCAGAACACATTATATTTAATAAAGGATTATGGTATTTCATATGTACTGTTACTTAATTTCCACTTAAATATATATGTGTATATTTTTTACTCTGTAGGTATAGATGTATTTTATATTTTTCTGTGCATACAAATATGTAACCTTGGACATCTCTCTTAAAGACAGAACCAAACAATAGCATACTGGTGCCTTCGCAGCTTGTGCTAGATAAAGATCAGAATTTCAAAAGGGTCAGAGTGAAAGCACATGGAATAATACATATTTGATCAAAATTTACTTGTAGGCTAAGAAATGATTGGCAGAGAACAAGCAATATTAAGCACTAAGCTCTGCTCAGAGAAAGCATAGTGAGTGCATAGCCAAGAATGCCATCTGTTGAATATGAAATTCTTGGATCAAGACATTATAGATACATTTCCCCAAACAGCAGGGACAGAAGTCGTTCTGGAAACAAAATCACAACAGGGTTGCAGAAATGCCAAGTGAGAAAGAAGCAAATAACTGTTCACTGCATTGTGGGGATCAGACTTCCTTACTGCTAGTGCAGAGTGTGATTAAATATGTGGCATGGTTCGTGATGGTGATAGTAAATAAACGTACAGCAGGTAGTAACCATGTTCGAATAATGTCAAAATCAGTATGTCATGAGTAGCCATGAGTAGTTCAAAATCTTTTTACCCTGGATGGTATCCACACCTTAGTCTCCCTCAGAATACGTTGTGCTCCACGTCGCTCATTATGTTTTATAAAGATAATAGAATGGTAGCTGTGTGATCCTCTGTGGGAAGGTTTATATAAAGAGGCTGATACATAACACTTGTCCCTAAGGTAAAACTCAAGTGCAATTCTTCATGTTTGCAATTGGTCCTGGCATTCTTAGAAAAGCAATATTTTCAGTATATGCTCTTAGTACAATGAACCTGCATCTTCTTGGGAGTGGCAGTTGATATCTAGGGATAGACAGTTCTTGACATGGAAATGACCTGTGCTAATGGGGAATGTCAGAGAACGGCAGGTAGGAATAGTGACACACACAACAAGAGAAATATCAGTGGATATACAGATGTTAGGGAAAGCACCCTGATTCCCTTATGGCACATATTGTGGAAAGTTAGAAACCAATATGAAAGGGACTAAAACATTGTTTATTTCAGGATCGCATCTTAATTGTCACATTTTTCTTTCTTAAATAAAAATAATTTTTTAAACTTTTACCTTGGAAATTTCTGTACTTCCTGTTACTTTCCGAGAGCATCACACAGTCAGTATTTGTTAACACATAGGAATTGCTGAATAATTTATTAATGGAAGATCCAAGAGGATCATACGATAAAAATGCTCTTACGTACTTGACTTGTATTAACTCATTTAATTTTTTTTTAAGATTTTATTTAATTATTTGAGAGGTAGAGTTACAGACAGTGAGAGGGAGAGACAGACAGAAAGGTCTTCCATCCAGTGGTTCACTCCCCAAATAGCCACAACAGCTGGAGCTGACCCGATCTGAAGCCAGGAACCAGTAGTTTCTTCCGGGTCTTCCACCTTGTGTAGGGACCCAAATGTTGGGCTATCTTCTACTGCTTTCCCAGGCCATAGCAGAATGGGATCAGAAGATGAGCAGATGGGACTAGAACTGGTGCCCACATGGGATGCTGGTGCCGCAGGCAGATGATTAACCTACTGTGCCACAGTGCCGACCCCTCATTTAATTCTTATAAAGATCATGAGGAGTAGATGCTATTAAAGTCTATAATTGCTTTTGTGAGAAAACTAAGGTAGAAATTTTAGGGAAATGCCAGAGGTCACTCTTTAAATTGGTTGGAAAACAATTCTCTTTCTCCAGATTCTGTGCTTCTAGCTACTACTCTGTTATATACGAAAAAGGTCACGGTGAACTTGTAACATACGTTTTCAGAGCCCTAGTGGGCACTATTTGTCTCTCATGATGGGACAGAGCATCCACTGGGGATGATAGTTCCCTGTTATTGTTCATTTGGAGGGACCCAGGAAGCCATTTGCTTCTGGGAATTTTGAGAGATGTGAAGGACTTTAAGAGTTCTTGTTGATACTTCTCTCAACAGATTACAAGCAATATTAATAGTAGCATAGTTACTTGGATGAAATCAGATTTATAAAACAATCACTTAATTAGAGCTTAGTTACTTAATTTTCTCTGAGCCGTTTATTATCTATCATACATACCATAAATTTTTCTTTGTGTGTTATATTTGTATATGCCTCTCTCTTCATGGGTTTCATGAAGGCAACAGTCATTATCTAAGGGTATTTTTAATTTCAACCACTACTAATGAAAAAAAAAGTCATAGGTATTGGTAATAACTACCAAGATTAGCAATGAAAGGAACATCTCACAAATGATTTGACTTAAAACATTGTTTCTGGAAACTTTAAAATACATATTTGAAATAAAAATATAAAATGGTGTATTTACTTCTTAGATTTTCTGTACACATACCTGCCATCTTTTTTATATACTCAACTTATTGCAAGTCAGACTTTTAAAATAAATAATTATAATTTTTTTCACTTACCTAGTAGAGGATAATGAGTTTCATAAGCTTAAATGTTTTCAATGACAATATTAAAATATGGGTTTATGCCCCACTATTTATTTTAGTTATGAGATACAGTTTATAATGTGTCACATACCAAAATATCTTACACTTTAAGTATTCTATATTACTTCCTTATACAGTTTGTTTACACTACATTTTTGAACTATTTTGAACATGTTATCTTGTAATTATGACTCAGTCAGAAAACAGCTATGAGCAACTTGTTTGCTTTAGATAAAGGATATCCTACTCATTCGTCACCTCTCATGCTGAAAGTGACCACAGCTCGGGAACATTGTGTTGTTGGCAAAATTATACCAGTAGTTATACTTGGACTATACGTTCAAAGCATATTTTTATATTATAAGCCATAAAAATACCATGGTTTATAGGGAACATAATATAATGTATTTTAGGAGCATAAAAATAATTTGCAATAAATGCAGAGAAAACATATATGTCTTTTAAAGACCACCACTCGTATTTTTTAACAGTATAAGGATTTTTTTTTATACCTTAGCAAAACATACAATGCCAAGAATATTTTTTCTCTTTAATATTCTTGGCATCCTTGCATATAAAGTATGATCATAAAGTAATCTCTGTACTATAGGTACTATATTGAATACTGTGTATAAAGTATCAAAAATGACTTCAATTATAATTTTGTTTTTACATTATTGACTTCTTGGTATGGAAATATTAAAGCTAAATTTAGAATAGTGACATTTAGATATGTTTTCTTGCTTAGAATTTCTAAAGTCATTTATAAGAACTCCCTATAACAATTTTCATTTTCCTCCATAATTCTACTTAATGATCCTCTTTGAATAGTAATTTTACCTAATGGAGAAGTAACATTATATTCAGAGAACCATCATGTCTTAGTCTTACAATAAGGAAAGATCCTGACACGGTTATGTTAATGAGCTCAGCATTTTAGCTTTCATCCATTTCTGTCGAGTAAAGTGAGCTAATTTTCTTTTGCAGGCCCCAGAGAACTTAGTAAGATTTTAGAGCTGCTTGTCAAATGTAATATGACCTAATAATTACCCCTAAGGATGTGATTAAGAAACACCTGACTCATGTCGTGTACATATGCAAAGCAAAGCCGTCACCCCTTCCTCTCCTTTGACTTCAGTGGCTGAGTGCCAAGTCAGCAGGCTGTGAGAATCAGCCTTCAGGAGTCACTTGCCAGTTTACCGTTTATTCAGGTCATCGCACTTGTGCCGAATAGGCCTAACAAGAAGGAGTCCTTGATGTGTGCCAGCATGAAATGTATACACTGCTCTTACAAGACTTTGGAAAAAAAATAAGTTATTTTCCTACCAACATCCTTAGAGCTGTCTTTAATATATGAGTGTCTTCAAAAAGTTCATAGAAGATAACATGTTATAGAAAAACTATTCATGGATTGCAATTTCTTTTGTACTAAAATAAACATGTTATTTAATTCCACTTTCCGTGAACCTTTTGAAGCACTTTTATAAATGGTACCAAATACTTTAAAAAGGTAATTCAAGCAGTATGAGTATGTACAGCGGACATATAATCTAAGGGTGTTGAAAACATTTTTCTTCCTGTAGAACTCAACACCAGCTTTGGAAAATGATTATTGTTTTCATTCTTCCAAGCTTGCAAATTGATGAGAAGCATACTGTTATGGTATTCATTTTTAAGCATTTTCTCCTGTTCTTTCTTCAAGAACTGTTGCTTATTTTAACTCTTTGTCTTCTAGAATATTTATTACAAGCATTAGCTAGGTCTATTTTTATGCTTCCCCAAAACTCATGATATTTCAAATGTTTAAAGATAACAAAATTTTGTAGTTAAATATTTCTATAGAATGCTCTTGATACATTCCATTACTGCAGTTTATATTTTAATATAATGAATATTTGGAATGGGATAATTATTAGCATTTTTTAAAGTTCATTTCTAGCTATGTTCACTTTTTAGATTTCCATTCTCTGGAAAAATATTCTGGACATTCCATATCAAATCCTGTTTTCAAAGCCTGAGGGAAACTTCTTGAGCCTGCAGTTGGGGTGTGACCCACTGTGGGAAATAATAAAATGTCTTCACTGGCTGCTGGAGGCATCCAAACATATTAGGAATATCAATGGAGACTATCAAATGCCTAACTTGAACTAGATTTAAAGTGCACATTTTTTAGGACTCATATATTTCTTACCTGAAAAAAATTTTTTTTAATTTCTACAGAGCTTTTTTAAATGCCTCTGGATTTCAGTTATTTGTGAATATTTACACACAAACATTAAAATATAAAAAATTAAGTCAACATTTTTAATTCAAAAAGAAGCTTGAACTCCTTATGATATTTAGAAAATGAAAACAGAGGAGGGAGGAAAAGTTAATTATTTATATTATCCTACTTAGCATTTGGCTTCACAGTGATTTTTCAAATGCTTATTAGTCAGTATTTGGTTTATGGTCTGAATTTTGACTGAAGCACACAATTATATAATACTGCAATGCAAAAGATCGAGTAAAAATGAGTTGGATGAAAAGATAATCTATATCCCAGTTTAACTCCCATTTAATCTTTTAGTTACTGTGAGGAAGATTTACTCAACTGCACTATAATATATAATTCTTATCCCACTTACAAATTTGTGAATAAAGTTTCCACTTAAGAATTTCAGAACTCAGAAACACATTTGAACAAGATTCTAGGTGTATATAATTAAAGAGTGGAGATAAATGCATGCATGATTAAAGGAAATGAAAAGTTAGAAGTATTTATAATAGGTGTATTGTGAAATTATAATCAGGCCCAATCTGAAATGCTGTGATTTCCATCCCTGTGGTTGTTTAGTGATCTCTTGCCTGATAGAGTTACTATTCTTTCCCATGCACATGTTCACATTTTCTGCATACTTTACATTATAAGAAATTGCCTAATTCCATGTTCTGAGAAGTGCCTGGTACAATGTTGATGTGCAATAAGGTTTCCTTGCGAATAAAGAAATTAATCTATATATACATATCCTTAAATACATTTCTGTGTATCTAAGAAGTGAGATTAGCCTTTTCTGTATAAATTATGATGGATAAATATGAAATTTTTTATTGTTAGCTTATAAAATGAAATAATAAATATGAACACTCAGGTAGAGGTAAACATTGGGAAAGGAAAATGAATAATTAGATCAGGTTACAATCTATCAACAATGATAGCATTTCTTTTTTTTTTTTTACTTTTTAACCTTTTATTTAAGGTATACAAACTTCAATCACTTCATAAATACAAATTTAGGAACAGTGATTCTTCCTACTCTACTTACCCTCCCACTCACACTCCCCCCTTCTTCCTTTTCCCTGTCCTATTCCCATTCTATTCTCCAGAAAAAAATCAGTCATATTTTCCTGAAAGTATTTGTTGTAGTAAAGCTATAGAACATTACCACTGAAAGGGCCTTTAGCAACCATCTAGTCTAGTGGTTCTTAACTGATTTAAGGCTGTGAGATATTTGATTAATATAATACATGTTAAAGACACTCTCATTGGAAAATTATCCATTTTCCCAGAATCACAATTTTGCACACAATTCTGCATATTTTTCCTAGAATTAAATTTTAATTCAGGCAATGCACTACATGCATTAAAGATCCTGTAATAACTGAATGTTCATTTTATAAATGGATTGGATAGACTGGTGACCCAGAAAGGAACAAGACTACTCAATTCCAATTCCATTGACCTTTTCTACGTTTCCCAGTTATCTGGTGATTTGTACTGATAATACATCAAGTAGGTCTCCACTTGATCACTTGATTTTTTTTTTTTTCTGGGAGTGAAGGAGAAAACATAGGAGAAACTTGCACTCTCTACCAGAGACTAGTCCAGTTCCATTAACCAATGTTGTCATATGGGGGAATCTCTCTCTTTCTGAGTTTGTGTGTGTGTGTGTGTGTGTGTGTGTGAGAGAGAGAGAGAGAGAGAGAGAGAGAGACACTGACTGTGATAAAGCTGCTTCTGAATCAGTCTGTCCCATAGCACATCTGTTGTCCCAGTGACAGGCACTTGGAACCTATATTCTTATTTCCTACAGATCTCACCCTGTTTTCAAACAGGATAAGATAGTCTTTGTGGTAAAGTACAGAAATTATGTTGAATTACAATAATTAAAGCTTTCTGACAAACAGAGGGCAGCAGCTTTCATTTTTACTACATTCATTGCATTCTAATTTAAGGGGAGTATTACAGACAGTGCTTGCTTCCCTCTTGCCCTGAGTAATAGTTAAATTCTATTTTTTAAATCACATAGTTTAAAAAAGATGTACAGTGAAATTTGATAGGGAAAAAACTTAGAGGCATCTTTCCGCTTCTTTGTACTTCTTAAAACTAGACATCACTGAGTGCATTTCTCAAGTGGTGGACTACTGTATAGAGCTACAATTTTCCTGAAGCAACACAAGGGACATATTTACCTTCTCTAGGTTTCTTGGGAAGATGTAGAAATGAAATTTCAAGGTATGATAAAAGTTCCCTCTCTCTCTCTCCATCTCTCTCTCCCATTTTATATATAAATTAGTTGGAAGAGAAATCTTCCAACTTAAAACTCAGACATAAGCTTTTGTTGAAATCATTACTGCAAATATATTGTGTGTTTTATGTCATCTTTGGTTCCTCTGTAACCAATTTAAGACTCTGTGCTCTTAGGGAAGTTACACTTTTGAGACTTTGAAAGGCAACAACAGAGAGTCATTTCTTTCTATGGGTATTGTGAGGATAAAATGGAATAATACATGAGAAAGCCTTTTGTAAACAAATGAAAATAGACCAAGATCAAATAATGCAGTTTATAAATCTTTATTAATGTCATTTGAGTCTGTCATCACCCCATAACCAGAAAGCTTGAATGTTCTCATCTGTATTCTCTGTTCCAGTTTATGGTACTTATGTTGTTGAAAGATATTAATTCAAGGCTTTCATTTGTCCTGTAACTTTCTCATCCGTTCAATTTCCACATTCTCAAAAGGGTTATCATAGTACCCATCTCTTCCATGTCCTAAGGGGAGAGTAAAATAATGTATGTGAAAAATATTTGTAAATTACCATTACTAAGATGAAAGTGAGGTGATAGCTCCACTCTCTCAAAAACCTCTCAATAAAAAGTCATCAAAAACAATTCAATCTGCAGAAGCTGATATTAGAATTTGTGCAGATATCCACAGCAATTTCTAGAAAAAAAATCATTCCAGGCATCCTGATGATATAAGGCTGAACCAATCTATTTAAACTGTGTTAAAAAGACAGATAGCTGTATGACCATCACTTGACAGGCAATTAGGACATGTTAAAATGTATCATTGGAAGGCTACACAATGGACAACGCATGACCTGAACACTGAAGAGTTTTCACAGTGCATTGTGAGAATTGTGTATTTTTCTTGGTAAGAAATGTTTTAGTTTATACTGCAGAATCACAGACAAGTCATAGTGAGATAACAGAAAGCATTTCTGATAAACAGAATCAAATCAGCAAGGCACATCCAGCTGTGGGACTGGGAGCAGTTTCACAGCATCTGTTAGAAGCAAATGGAACTGGGGAGAGCTTTAGCAAAAATCCTGCCCTTCGTCCAGATACCGCTGATAGGGAACACATAAACAAAAAGATAGTTCAGCTGAAGGCTGCTCCTCCAAAGCGTTGCCTGCAGCTAGTCCACATTTCTTTTAAATCCTTAAGAACATTCGGGATAAGTTTTATGCTCTACATTACCAAAAACATTATGCTTTAGGGATATATCATTTAGAAATTTGGAGTTAGTATCAAATGTCAATTTGCTATACAGCTCTGTTTTTTGAAAAGATACTTGGGTTTAAATATTGATAATCAAACTAATAATCTTTTTAGTAAAGGTGTAGCCGTAAGGTACAAACTCAAATGCAGTAGTTGAGTTTATATTTTCAGAAGCAAAAAGACCTTAACCTCTATGAAAGTTGAATATATAATAGAGAATTGAAATATAGATCTATTAGGGTGTTTTTTATGGCTGAGGCTGTAGCTTTAAATATCTCTGGTGCCATTTTCTTTCCCTTTATTTTAGGCTATTAATTGTGGTTATAGAGATTGGTCCCATGGTAGGTCCTATACTTAGCTTAAATTATGTATTTTAGTTTAGTGATTCCTCTCTCTGCTACCCTCACTTTTACCATGGAGTATTGAATCAAGAATATGATTAAGGCAGGAACCTAGGGTAGTAGGGGTAGCTCACTCAAGAGAGGCACCTGCAGGTTTTTTTTTTTTTTTTTATCACTTCTCTATTTTTTCTGAGAATCAGCTCACCACCCCCAGAACATTCTCTACAGGCCCTTCAGTTTCTTATTGGATATCTCACTTGTTCTCCCTTCCAGAATACCTTCTATTACAGTCTACTGACTAAGTCTCTTTTCTTGTGGTGGAGCATTTTAAGAAGTCACTCATTTTGATTTTTTAAAATGATTTTTAGCTTCGGTAGTTGTTATAACAAAGTACCTGAGACTGAGTAAGTGACACTGGACAAACAATTATTGTTTCATGGTTCTGTAGGATGAGAGATCCGAGATTAAGGGTAGGGCATCTGTCAAAAGTCCTCATGGGGTGTCTTCTCGTGGTGAAAGGAGGGAGAGAGAGAGGAGACAGACAGAGAGAGAGAGAGAGAGAGAGCTGAACTCATCTTTTTACACGAAACCAGTCCTGTGATAATGTCATTGATTCATTCAGGATGGAGCCCTCAAAGAAAATCAGTCTCTTAAAGGTCCCACTTGTTCACACTACTGCACAAGGGATTACATTTGCAACACATCAACGTTGGGAGACACATTCAAATCCTAGTAGTATTTATTAAAAAATAAAAAACAGATGCCTCTGAGTGTGAACAAAAGCCAAATCCTAGTAGAGGAACAAATACTCTTAAGGTTAGGCTTGTGGGTTGGCGCCACGGCTCACTAAGCTAATCCTTCACTTGCGGCACCAGCACCTCAGGTTCTAGTCCCAGTTGGGGCGCTGGATTCTGTCCCGGTTGCTCCTCTTCCAGTCCAGCTCTCTGCTATGGCCCGGGAAGGCAGTGGAAGATGGCCCAAGTGCATGGGCCCTGCACCCACATGAGAGACCAGGAGGAAGCACCTGGCTCCTGGCTTTGGATAGGTGCAGCGCGCTGGCTGTAGTGGCCATTTGGGGGTTGAACCAACAGAAAAAGGAAGACCCTTCTCTCTGTCTCTCTCTCTCTCTCTCACTAACTCTGCCTGTCAAAAAAAAAAAAAAAAAAAAGATTAGGCTTGTGAATGGAAGAACCAAGTGGAAAAAACATTGAAAAACAAATGAATTCCTGCAGATTACTATGAAGTTTACTAAATGTTTTGGTAATATGTAACTTTGCTTAGTTTTAGTGTTTCTTCTGCTGGTAGTAATTACAGAATGGTTGATTCATACTTGTCTGTTATCAATATATAGTTGCTCTGTTATACCAATAAGTAATTACAGAAAGTTTGAGAAAGATAATATAAATCCCTGCCTATACAAGCATGAAGTACTCTTACCATTTTCTCACCATCCCCAAATGCTTTTTATTATATTTTATTTATCTAGGTAAGTAAAAAGCTCTTGGAAGGCATTTAGCATAGCAGTTAATCTAAATTTGGGGGCGTATCAGAATGCTTGTGTTCAATCCCAGTTCTAATCCCAGTTTTAGCGTCCTGCTAATGCATACACTAGAAGGGAACAAGTAAGTGATGACTCCAGTAGTTAGGTCCCTGCCACTCATATGGGGGATGTGAGTGGATTGAGTTCCTGGCTTCTGACTTTGGCCTAGCACAGCCATGGCTTATGTGAGCATTCAACCAGAAATGGAACATCTTTATTTTTTCTGTGTTTGTATGTGTGTGTGTGTGTGTGTGTGTGTCTTTCTTTCTTTCCCCCACTGTCTCATGCACTCTCATTCACTCCCATGCAAAAAAAATATTAAATAAAAAATAAGAAAACTTCTATATGGACAGAATCTGCCCAACATAAAAATCCACTAGAAAGTGCTAAAATATTGTGTAACATAATTTCACTAACAATGTAGACCCTACCATGCAACACAAGCAAATCACATGTCTTAAAGGTATCCTGTAGGCCCCAAAGTATTCTCAATTATTTTCATTACACAAAATTGTTCTCCTGTCATGACAAGGTTGGGGAAGTCAGAATGATTTTTTTTAGAATGAATTTAGCTTAGGCATTCTGTTGAATACATATATTTACCTTTTTTCCAGGTTTTTAATCACCTTTCTAAGTACAGCAAAGGTTGCGATCAAGTTTATATGAAAATAGAAAGTTGGGTCACTGGCTCTGAAGGGAGAAAAATTAGCAAGCAATTGAGAGATTTAAAAAGAAACTAAAAAAGAACTTTCTTTTCACCTTGTCCCAAAATACAAGGTAAAAGTAGACACTCTTATTTAAATTAAAGGGTGGCAAATTTAGAATTTCTTTTCGTAGCGTATAATCAACCTGTGGGGTTTATGGTCTCAGAAGGTTATGTTAAATCTATGTCTGGAGTTTAGAAACAAATAAATAATTTATGGCTGCAAAATTTTAGAAGATGGTGTAGGAGTAATCAAATTTCATGCTTTCAGGCATAGATTGAAATATAGACAGAGGAAGCCATTTCCCAGAGAGACATGTAACTGGGAACACATTGCTTGCTTCAAACCTTACTCATTTGTCAGTGTGAGAAAAGAGCAATCCAAGTGTGTTGATTCTATGAGTCTTTCTGTTAAAATTTGATATTGTTTATTGTGCCCTTAGAAAGAAAAGTAAGTAAAAACTAAGCCAATTTTAGGTATAATTTCTGTAAAATCCATAATTAATCTTTGTGAGACTATTGACAAATTTCTTTGTCTGTCAACAGTTTCTCTTTCAATGTGTGTATGTGTGTACATTCTTTTCAGTCATGTTCAGATCTGTATGTGTGTGCGTGCGAAAGAGGGAGAGGAGTTTTATATCACTATTATACAACTTTTATTTTAGATAAAGTAAATTTTCCCCAATTTGTCTAATGCTAGCATCCACTAAACCATAGCAAGTACAAAATATGAGCCTGTCTGCCTCTTTTTTAGACCATGACATAGTGACCTATTTCTATCATAGAAAGATATAGATACATGATAGAGAGATGGTGGATGAAAAATAAAAAAATATTCTTAAAAAGATTTCAGCAGGTTTGATTTCTCCTGAGGCTCTTTTCTCTGGCTTGAACATGGTGACTTTCTTGCTTTGTTCTCACATGACCTTTTACCTAGGCTTGTGTTCTCCTGGGGAGTCTTCCTCTTCTCTTAAAGACGCCAATCTTACTGGATTAGGGTGCAAATCATTACGAACTAATATCACTTCAAATACCTCTTTAGAGGCTCTGATTCCAAATATAATCAGAAGGGGAGGGAGGCTAAGGCTACAAACTATGAATTTTAAGGTGACACATTTCATTCCATAACACAGAGGCAGAGATGATTTCATTCACTGTCGATATAATCTGGAAAACACCAAAGCACTCAACTAAAGGGCATAAATGTTGCCTTGATTAAATAGCCTGAAAGGGGGCAAAGGTTAAGGCACTGTTAGTTTACTTTTGTGGGTTTGAATTTGGTTTAATCTGCTGGTGGAGTAAAGTAGATTCCCTTTTCGTAAGCAACATGTGTCTACAGACAGAGCCACCTACATGTGTGTGCTCTGGCTAGTTAGATCATACACTCAGAAAAATGTCAGGGAAACCTAGGTAGACATGTATTTATCATAGTAGTAAATTTGAAAATATTTATTAAATATACTTCATGTAAAATGCATGGCAGGAAAGTAATAAGAGACTGAAAAATGGAAAGCTGTCTTTACACGCTTACAGACATCTATAAAACGTATCATATGCAACTTATTTATTGCTTACTGTGTTGGGCACTCTGATACAATATCTGTTTAATTCTTACTAATAGTTGAGGGAAAAAACCACTATTTTCTCCATTTGTCATGTGGGGAAGTTGAGTCCCTGAGAAGCCATGAACCTTCTTCACAGCTAAACAGCTTGAAAATGGAGCAGGTAAATCCTTCCATTCCTAAGCCCTACTCTTCTTCTCTATACCAAGTGACAACATGAAATGTGAAGACAGTGACTTCATACAGTTTGCCATTAGCGTTTGTAGGCATGCATTGGGATTATAGCATGTATTTACACGTACTTATCATTTATCATAGGAAGGTAATATGATGATTCACTTTTGTCATTTATTTATTTTATTTGAAAGGCAGGAAGACAGAATGAGACTGATTTTATTTATTTGAAAAGCAGAGAGACAGAAATCTCCTCTCTGTAGGGTCAGTCTCCACATCCCTGCCACAGCTGAGGCCAGGCCAGGGTGAAACCTGGAGGTGAGAACTTAATTGACTCAACTACGTGAGCCATCACTTGTTGCCTCCCAAATTGCACATTAGCAGGAAGCTGGGTTGGGTAGAGGAGGAAGAGAGGGAGGGGGCGCTTTGGCTTTCACTCTGAGTTCTCTGCCGTGGATGTGTCCTGTAAACTGCCAGGGGCACCACACACTAATGCATGCAATTGTGCACAGGATATAACTTGAGCCTAAGTAATAGTTCTAATTTCTTTAGCTCAGGAAAGGCCCTAAGGAAAAGATACAAAGTTGAAGGTTGAAAAAATGGGGTTCAGTAGATTCATGTGTTAAACAAGAGCCATTTATCTGGGTTACAGGGGTGCAGTAAAGACAGAAGCATGGTTCAAAGAGGTTCAGAGGAAAATAGTGGAAGGTGATCAAGTCACTGTGAAATCAAAGTGTAAATGCAAGGCTAAGTATTTCTGTAGGCAAAGCTTTTCAGTAAGACCTAGATGAGACAATCACTTCTCATGGAAATGTGCTTCTATACAAACTTACATTACTTGGGTTTATAAGTTTCTCATGGTTTCCGAAATTTAATTAAGGGAGAAATCCAGATAGAATGGGGGTAGCTTTTAAGTGAGACGTTCATCCTTTCTCACATAGTTAGCATTTGAAGCCAGAAGCAAAATTTTAGGGCTCCCAGTGTCTTAAGGATAAAGTAGCTTGATGGCCGACACTGGCATAGCGAGTGAAGCTGCTGGCTGCAATGCCAGCATTCTGTATGAGTGATGGTTCAGGACCCAGCTGCTCGGCTTCCAATTCAGCTCCCTGCTAATGTGCCTGGAAAAGCATCAGAAAAATGCCCAAGTGCTTGGACCCGTACACCCACATGGGACATCTGGAAGAAGTTTCTGACTCTTGGCTTCAGTGTGCCCAGCCCTTGGAATTGTAGTCATTTGTGGGGTGAATACATAGAAGATTCATTCTCTCCCTCTCTCTTTTCCTTTCCCTCCCTCCCTCCCTTCCTCCTTTTCCCCCTCTCTTTCTCTCCCTCCCTCCCTCCCTCTCTCTCTCTCTTGTCCTTTGTATAACTCTGACATTCAAATAAATAAATAAATCCTTAAAAAAAAGGATGAAGTACTTTTGTCCTCTTATTTTGGAGAAAACCAAGTTGCAGAGAAATTAATAGGAACTAATCCAAGTTTATGGAGTGAGGACAAAATTGGATTCCAGATCTCCTGACTCCCTATGTGAGATCATTCTACTCAATTCCAATTTTCTGGACAAATCATAAATAGATGAGTCAGGGAAATAAAACTATGGTGTGATATGAATGATTTGTACTTGAAGTTATAGAAAAATGCTATTTTATCTAAATCATTCTGCATATGCACTTACTTACATCTTTGGCATGTAGAAAATTGGTTTCATAATCTCCAGAGAAATATTGTTAATTTCTGCCTAAAGCATTCTCTGCTGATTCCTATCAGAATATTTGCAACTCTAAAATTAATTTTACCTTATTTGCTGTGTTGGTTGTAATGAATCATATTCAAATCACCAAAAAAGTTATACAAAAGACTGTGCAGGACAGAAAAAAATGTGTTTGGTTCTCCTAAGCTGCTTCTCCATTGATTTTTACCAGGTAGCATTTTTGTTTCATTGCTTTATGTCATTTGTATTCTATCTGGAGATAGAAATGAAAGTAATGTATTAGCTGTTTTAGAAAAAAATGTTAAGTCAATTATACTCTTGCAAGATTTATAAGAACTAAAGTGAGTTTAAATTTGAATTGTCAAAGGAAATTTTACACGCATTAAGCATTCAGTAAAATCCATCATATGTATTTAATTATGTACTGGGTTTTGAACTGCTGTATCTAAAATGATATTTTTATAAAAAGATTTTTAGTGATTTTTTTTCTACATATCACTTTCAATTACACCTGCAAGTATAATTCAGATAATCACATATTTTATTGAGATGTGGAGGAGATGTGTGTGTGTGTGTGTGTGTGAGAGAGAGAGAGAGAGAGAGAAACAGAGAAAGGGAAAAACAGAAAAGACAATGAATTTTTCTTTACTCTTTGATATAAGCAATCTTTGGTAAAGAAAACAAGTAACAATGTCAGGTCTACCTAAGTGTAAATGTCTTAAACATTAGATAGTCCAGTGTTCTGGAAAAGCTACTCATCATCAATTATATTTTTAACAATATGTGAATGTTGACTTCCTGCATACTGGACTGTTATTTCTAAGTATGAAAAGTCATATCTTAGCAGAATAAGAATTGACCTTTAAATCTCCCTTTCAACTGAAATCTTTCAAAACCGAGCATATTACAGAAATGCATTGAGCATATTTTTTTTAAATGCAAAGCACTGCAAAGCATATTGAGCAATTCAAAGATATAGGAGATGGTCCCCATGTGTGTATGTTGCATTTGTACACTCTCATGGTCAAATATGGATGAACTAAGCAAAATTCTATATTACAAATCACAGGACATGTTAGGAATATTTTGCCTTAACAAACTCATCTCTTTATGCATGAAAAACTTCACATGGCTCCAGCCCTAATGACTTAAATATTACCCATGTGTAGCATTTCTCAAACCTTTTTAATGTTTTCATATCTGTTAGTAACAGAGAATTATTTAAAATGGAATAAGATACTGAGAATTCCAGCAATAGGCACCATTCTTAGAATTATCATTTTAAATGAAAACTGGTATGTCTGGTAGCCCAAATATGTAGACACTGTTGAAATAATATTTTCCTTTTTCTACCCCAAACAGTATCCTAAACCCAAAGTAATATTAGCTCAGGATAAACCAAGTCTAGTATAAAATTGAGAAATGAAATGATTTATTTTGTGTAAACTTTGTGATGCTATTGAGATTAACACTAAGAGGTAGAATTCTTAGGAACATAAGCATTTATAATGCTACAGATTCACTGTGAAAGTGAAACAATAAGGAAAAGCACTTGTAATCAAAACCAAAGCCAATTGGGATGATAGTCTAGTACCACAGGACAAGATGCATGGATGTGAATCTGCATACATAAACAGTACATGTAATTTTCAATTTCTGGGCCACCTTTGAAATTTATATATTAGAAGTAACAACAATTATCTACCTTTTAGAGATATAAAATAGTTTCGTTGTGACATATAAATTATTCACATTCAGTAGTACATAACTTTTGTCCATTATATGTTACATTGAACTATCTGGTAAAAATAAAACTTAGTTTGCATAATGCATAATCATGCATAATTGTTAATGTGACTGTTAATATTTGGTGACAAGCTTTATTTCAGTTTTTTAAAGATTTATTTCATTTATTTGAAACACAGTTGCAGAGAGAGGTAGAGACAGAGAGAGAAAGAGGTCTTCCATCTGCTGGTTCACTCCCCAAATGGCTGCACTAGCCAAAGCTGAGCTGATTCAAAGCCAGGAGCCAGGAACTTTCTCCAGGTCTCTCACGTGTGCACATGGATCCAAGGACTTGGGCCATCCTCTACTGCCTTCCCGGCCATTAACAGGGAGCTGAATTGGAAGTGGAGCAGCTGGGACTCAAACTGGATCCATATGGGATGCCAGTGCTGCAGACCGGGACTTTAACCTGCTGCGCCACAATGCTGGCCTCAAGAATATGAGCCACCATGTGCTGGGCTCAATGTTCAATTTGATATTTACATCAGTATCCTCCTGTGGCAGGAGGAGGAGAAGCAAAATTGCCATAATACTATATTCTAGTCAAATATTCAACAATAAGTATAATGTAAGTTTCCTTACAAAACTATCTAACTGCTATATCAGTGTCCTCTATATTTTGATGATTATATTGCTTGAAAGATATTAAATAACTTTATAATATTTTCTTATATTTCCTTACAATCTTTCTATAGTTAGAAAGTTTAGATAATGTAGGATATGTATTTGCAATGCACACAGCATTTGGAAAACGTTATATAGTTCTTTTTGATTCTATATGAAGTAAATATCAATTACAAATGAAGTTTCATATCTCAATTAAAAACTGTTTAGAATCTTCTTTGGCTCTTCATTCTATTTCATACTCTGTATTCCCAATTTCTGTCTTTAAAAATGTCTCTCTGATTCCCCTGCTTCTCTCTAGCCGAGCTGCCAGTTCTCTCACCTCAGTTCCTGGAGTTGCCTCTTGTCTGCTCCAGTCCATTCTTCTCTATGCATTAAGAGTGGTCCTCCCAAAATAAATTTCATCATACCACATGCCTGTTTACATGCATTGATGTTTTAGCGTTTCACTCAAAGGATTTCAAATTTCTAATCATAGCACCCAAGGCCATTAACTATTTTCTTTTCTTCTGTAACCTCATTCCCCCTGTATAATTTGGAGTATGCATTCTGGACCAGTTTAAGGATTCTAAATACATGATATTGTTTCATGCTTCCATGTACTTATTTGTACTACTTCTTTCACTGGTATACTGTAGCCTCTCATTCTCCATTTCTCTGGTAGACAACTTCCACTCCTTTCCAAATCTTGACTGTATGTCAGCGCCTCACACATAGGATTCTATAACACAGCTCTTTGTGCATTAAGTTTCCAAACATTTGTGTTTTCTTGTATACCGTGAGCTCCTGCAGTACAAGCACAAAGTTCTGCTTATTTTTATTCTACCAAAGCACCTAGAATGGTGAGTACAATGTCAAATCTACTCAGAGTAAACAATGAAATGAACTGTGTGTGAGATTTTGAATAGATGTGTTCTACCCTAATCACACTAAATTATATTTTCTGTCAAATATACTTTAAAGCAAGTGAAAAAAAAGTATCTGGTTATATCATACACATCCCTTCTTTCCCCAACCTCTGGATTTATGTTGGGAAGAAATTAGTTTATTCTTATAGGTAAATGATCTAGCACTAAGGCTTACTACTTTTTGACATAATGCTATCATTTTCTGTAGCAGCATTTTTGTCTAATATTAGTTTTTTTGTATAAAAAATCTATTAGGGGCCGGCGCCGCGGCTCACTAGCCTAATCCTCCGCCTTGCAGTGCCGGCACACCGGGTTCTAGTCCCGGTCGGGGCGCCGGATTCTGTCCTGGTTGCCCCTCTTCCAGGCCAGCTCTCTGCTGTGGCCAGGGAGTGCAGTGGAGGATGGCCCAAGTGCTTGGACCCTACATCCCATGGGAGACCAGGATAAGCACCTGGCTCCTGCCATCAGATCAGCGTGGTGCGCCGGCCACAGCATGCATGCCACGGTGGCCATTGGAGGATGAACCAATGGCAAAGGAAGACCTTTCTCTCTGTCTCTTTCTCTCACTGTCCACTCTGCCTGTCAAAAAAAAAAAAAATCTATTATGATGCCCTCTGTCTTCCCAAACTTTTTTTTAGCAATGACTTACAATGATTTAACTTGCAGGACTGCGTGCCTAATAAGCTTTCTGTTTAAAACCCTGACGCTGAGCTTTCTAAGAGTGACGTGGTCTACATGTAAACGCATTGCAAACAGCATCTGAATTACAGGCAGGGACACACATTAGGAGCTGCCAGGATTGTGTTTGTTATGGCTGCCTGGTTAGATACTGCTTGAACAGCTGAAGTATGAGCGTATTGATTGATTAGTGCCAGTTCAAACAAGGAATATGCCAACCCTAAAAGAAAGTCAGACTTATATGTGAAGCTGGATAGGGAAACTGGCTGAGATACATGATGAAAGGGTGGCTAACATGAAGGCACCAGTTATACCTTAAGAAACACATAGCAATTAGTATTTGAACTTAATAAAACAAAAAAGGGTTTCATTTTGGCTTAAAGAATGGTGCCTACCTTATATATGAAATAGGATGGGGAATGAAATTACTTGTTGAAAATATCCAATGCAAAATCTAGCTTTGAACTGAAGAATTTGCTCTCACTTAACAATTGTCATGCTTCATTTACTTGTTTGTGTATAAGGACCTTTTAAATATATATTGTTATCCAGTTATGTAAAGTAACTTTATGATCATTGTAACACTAAGTTTATACAGTCACATGTCAATAATGAGGTTTTACTCAATGATAGGCCACTCATAGAACCAGGGATCAAAATAAGATTTATAGTGCTTTGTGATGTCGTAGCTAATTTAGTTTGTTAGTACATTCTGTGTTGTTTTCACAGCCACATATTGCCTAAGGATTCACATCTCAGAACATGTACCCACTTGAGAGACTCATGACTATTTCTTAAATCTAACTCATATGAATGATTGTAACGACAGTATTACATTTCAAATAATGCATGCAGATGAGTCACAAAATCAAGGTGGTTTGTGTTAAATTCTGCCTGTATAAAAGGCGGGGAAATACCCGGAGAACCATCTAGAAAGCAGTATGTTTCAAAGCAGTTGGGGAGAGAAGTGAGAGCTCCCTGCTTGGCGTAGCCCGGTGAAGACTGCATTCTGTCCACATGCTTGCTCTGGAGGCTCGCTGTGCTGGCCCTGGGGAGCAGAAACATCCCTGCAGCAACAAGTAAAGCATTGAGGCTCACCAATCCAGAATTCTTTTTGTTAACACTAGCATGGATGCGACTGTGTGTGTGTGAAACTTAGAGTTGTGAATATTGGCTGTTTCAGAACTCACTCTGGATTTACATACAAGTATAGAACGTGTATTTTTAAAGTTGCTATATTACAAGTTTATTAATTTTATATTCTTTAAAACAGAGTACCAAAACAAAAAAAAACTTGAAGTATGTGTATGACAGTTGTCTATGTCTCAGTGCATTATTTTATTTGAAAGGCAGAGTGACTCTGAGAGAGAAAGAGAGAGAGGTTTTCTTTTAGACCTTCCATCGACTGGTTCACTCCCAAATGCCTGAAACAGTCAGAACTGGTCCATACTGGAACCAGCAGCCCAGAACTCAATGTGTCTATCATGTGTGTGGTAGGGACCTACGTACTTGAGCCATTACCTTTTGCCTCCAAGTGTGTGCATGAGCAAGAAGTTGTGTTGGAAGCAAAGCAGGGACTTGAACTTAGAGACTCTAATACAGGATGCAAATATCTTGACCCCTGAGCCAAAATCCATGCCAAGTCCTTCTTGCCATTGCCCTTTTTGTCTAATCTTCCTGTTGATCTTCCTGGTTAGAAGTGGATTTCTAGAGTTAAACACTTAAAAAAATTTTCACAAGCTGTACAAATTTTATATCAGCAACTATGCAAAAATTCCACAAAAAATACAGAATCTTGATATGTGCTACCATGGAGCATCTGCTTTCAGCTACAACTCACCTATAGAATACAGCTACTCTTTGGTATGCATGACTCTTTCTGAGTATGATGAAATGAGATTTCCCTCTGTCTTCTTGTGATGAAAAGGCAGTTTTTCCTTTATCCGGAAGAGCCACATCCTGATGAGGTTCAGGGCTAAGAGTAGAACTGTCTTTGGGCAGAAATATAAATGTCAGGATACTTCCTACTTAACATTATTAGCCATACTTCCTGAATCCATGAGGACAGATTTTAACTATTTCATATTCATTATCTCAGTGTTATTTGGAACAAAATGAAACAAGTGGATAAAATGGCTATATTTATGTTAAAGTGATCTCATTTAGATGTGTCCTACTGGTTCAGAAATTCAGTCCACTTATTGTAGTATTCTAATTCTGGAAGTGGCACCCAGTGTGATTGATGAAATAACATGGATTTCATCCTTGATATTAGTCAATACATTAAGATGTTTAATTAGGGATGATCATCTCAGCCTTTCCCAGTAATACATTATGATTTTCTAACTATTACTGTTTTAACTCTTTCATTGTAGTTTTATTTGCAACACTGACTACCACTTGATCTTATGTGCTGAAGATAGCTATTCATTGTATAGGAAGCTAATATGCTTTAGCTATTTTTGATATTTCCTTTTATTTCCATGTTCAAAGTGTTTTTCTATAATTTCCTGTTTGAAAGTGTAACCTATCTACAGTCTTCATCTTCACTCAAAGCAGTGCATATCTGATAAAATGACTCAGGAGCTTTTTTAAAAAAAATAACCAAGCACTAAAATACACAAGTAATGACATGAATACGTGGGGAATAGAATGTGAATTGAAGGCTAAATGGTGACAGAAATGCATTTTACATTTGCATCTTTTTCTTTTTCACAATGAAGCAAGAAAGGATGATACAAATATATATGATAGAAGGCCCATTATCTGGCATACAAAATCGTTGAAGCAGTGTGGTTCAGCAGAGAGACCAAAGATGTGTAATGCGAGTGAGAAAGCAGTTTTGATGATTAGAATGAGTCAAAAGCAATCTCTTGCCTGCTTTAGCTTGCACAGATGACAGGAGAAGGAAAATGTTCTTTCCTTCTGAGACAGAAACAGGACATCAGTCAAAATGATAAGAGATGCCAGCATAAGAATCCTCTGAGTCAGGTACCACTGAGTGAGGCTTCAGGGATGAGGGTTCCCAATCTTTTTCTTTACATCAGTGTTACATTGGTCTTTGGGATAATAGATTCCATATCAATATATTTCTAGAAAAAGTTAACAGTTCTTAGTTGGGAGAAATAAGAGTAGTTTATAATCTACTGGGAAGAATTCAGTCTTTGAAGTCAGTTAAACTAAAGACTTTCATTTTTTTTTCCTGTAGTACTGTGAATAATTTATAGTCCTTAAAATGGGTATGGAATTACCTTTCTCATAGGAATTTTGTAGATATTTTTAATTAAATATATATAAAAATATCTTGACAAAGAGGGGTTGAGCTAACAAAGGATTTTTGCTAGTGTTATTAAGTTTACTTAAGGAACAGTCAAAAATATCAATACTTTTGATGCTAACAAAAAAAGGCTAACATGTGTTAAACTCTTAGCTTACATAGTACCATTTTATGTTTCTCTATATTTCCAGTGAAAACCACAGAAAAGAAATATGTATGCCATTGATTTCATCCAAAATAAAAGCTTATTTTAAAATTATTTTGATCTTCAAGCCTAAAATAAATCATGGTAATGGTTGTGGTGTGAGATCACTAATCCCCACGTCTTACATGACTTAAAATTTAGGTGTTTTTTTTTCTTTTTAAATTTAGAGTAGTAAAAATTTCTGAAAGTCACTAATGAGAAAAATGTAGAATTCAGCTGAATGTACTGACAGACTAAAAATAGAGCTACAACTATCGTAGACTGTAACATAAAACATATAGCAAAAAATACACTTTCTAATTATATTGCAGAGTGTCAAGTTACTGAATAATCTTCCTAACTAAGTTACCTGCTAATTCGGTGCCTTGTGGATTTCTACCACCCTCTGAAAATTCCATAAGAGACAAATCCTGTTTTCTGTTTCCGTGGGCACCTGTCTCACAGCTGGAAAATGTTAAGATTCACAGCTGCTATTTTTGAGGAAACTATTACCTGAGATAATTTATGTAAAATGTATAGAATATGCCTGGCACAAAGCAATAGGTTGTAGGTTTAATCTACTAGTAAATACCTGTTGAGTCATATGTTTTTCTCTCAATCCCATGTTGAAGATCCTTAGTCATATAAAGAGAAAAGATGCCTTGTACCGAGAGAGACATCTGTCAGCCCTTGCTGTGCAACAAGCCACCCAAAAGACTCCGTGGCTTAAACAATAAGCATTTATTCAAACTAGCAAATTAGCAGGCGGGTGATTCTTCCCACCTGGGCTATGTTGAGCTGTTCTTGGTGGTACACACCCTGCTTGTGTGGTGTGTTGGCAATTGTCTGGGTGTTGCTTTGCTGAATTTGGAATCTTCTTCTGGGACAACAGGGTGACTTTGTTCCAACAGGTTTACTCAGGCTTGTTCTCATTGCATGACAAAAAGGAAACAAGTTAGGAGAGTTGCTGTATTGTTTGCATCCTGTTCCATTGGTCAAAGCAAATTTCAAAGGTTTTGGTTTAAAATGTGGGGAAATAGATGCCAGCATTCAATGAGAGAAGCTGCAAATCACATTGCAAAATATGCACTGATACAGGAAAGGATGGAGAATTACAGGCATTTTAGCAATTCTACCATGATGATCATGCTGAAAGAATAATTCTTATCTAGTTTTCAAAATATCTTTAACTACATTTGTTCAGGTGTGTTTAGATTGTCAGCCTCAACCTTTCTTACACAGACCAAAATAGTACAAAAGAATGAAGTCATGAAATCATCAATTATCCAGACATATAATAAGATAGGGTTAATTTTTGATTGAATATTACATAATGAAATTTATTTATTCAATGGTAAAATTACTGTTACAAATATGAGTTTAGCTATGTGTTCATGAGTCCTACTTCTTGATTTAAAACTACTTTTAAATACATTGGAAGACAGTACTGTTTTTATTGTCATGTGTTTTCCACAATCATAAAAATTTCAAGGGCCTGTTTCTGGCAGTCCAACCAAATCAATTGTTCTCTAGTTGAAATAGTGAAAGACATGGTTTGCTTTCCCAAATACTTGTTCTTAATACCAAATATTAAACTCTGCCATATCCTATGAATGTTCTTATTGATATGTTCAGTGCTTCAGCTGGTATGATGGATTCATAAATTGTATTCTATATCTCTATAACCAGAGAGATTCCATTATAGTCTCACCTTGGACTCAGTGAAGGTCCATCCTTAAATTTTTAGCTCAATACCAACTAGCTGGTGCCAAAGAAGCTGTGTGGTTCATCTGAAGGATGATTTCATCAGAAATTCAAAGTACTTGTATCATAGGGCATTAACAGAATAACATTTTTTCTTTTTTTTTTAACTTTTATTTAATGAATATAAATTTCCAAAGTACAGCTTATGGATTACAATGGCTTCCCCCCATAACTTCCCTCCCACCCGCAACCCTCCCCTTTCCCTCTCCCTCTCCCCTTCCATTCACATCAAGATTCATTTTCAATTCTCTTTATATACAGAAGATCAGTTTAGCATTTATTAAGTAAAGGTTTCAACAGTTTGCACCCACATAGAAACACAAAGTGTAAAATACTGTTTGAGTACTAGTTATACCGTTAAATCACAATGTACAGCACATTAAGGACAGAGATCCTACATGAGGAGTAAGTGCACAGTGACTCCTGTTGTTGACTTAACAAATTGACACTCTTGTTTATGGCATCAGTAATTACCATAGGCTCTTGTCATGAGTTGCCAAGGCTATGGAAGCCTTTTGAGGTCACCGACTCTGATCCTATTTAGACAAGGTCATAGTCAGAGTGGAAGTTCTCTCCTCCCTTCAGAGAAAGGTACCTCCTTCTTTGATGACCTGTTCTTTCCATTGGGATCTCACTCGCGGAGATCTTTCATTTAGGTCATTTTTTTTTTTTTTTTTTTGCCAGAGTGTCTTGGCTTTCCATGCCTGAAATACTCTCATGGGCTTTTCAGCTGGATCCACATGCCTTAAGGGCTGATTCTGAGGCCAGAGTGCTGTTTAGGACATCTGTAGGACATCTGCCATTCTATGAGTCTGCTGTGTATCTCGCTTCCCATGTTGGATTGTTCTCTCCCTTTTTTATTCTATCAGTTAGTATTTGCAGACACTAGTCTTGTTTATGTGATCCCTTTGGCTCTTAGTCCTATCATTATGATCAACTGTGAACTGAAATTGATCACTTGGAATAGTGAGATGGCATTGGTACATGCCACCTTGATGGGATTGAATTGGAATCCCCTGGTGTGTTTCTAACTCTACCGTTTGGGGCAAGTCAGCTTGAGCATTTCCCAAATTGCACATCTCTTGCCTCTCTTATTCCCACTCTTATATTTATATTCTTAAATTTCAACATTTAAGAATAACATTTTTTCAAAACTCACAGCATGTGTGAGTACATAGGCCAATTCCAAGTACATTCTACATAGTACTTATTTCAATTAATACTCACAACAACCATGGAGCTGGGTATTATTTTTAGCCCAGGTTGCAGATGAAGAAATTGAGATAAAAAGTATAAAAAATCTCCAAGGCCACATATCTTATGGAGAATATATGACAAAATAAAAACAGTATGATTCCACAGAGATAAAGACCCTTAACATCTAACATATACTACTTTCCCATGAAAGCACCCATTTATATAAACCTGATTTATATTATTGATTATTTAGTGTTTCACTGTGAGCAAAACTAATGCCACATATTCACAACTGGCCAAGATTAAGTTCAATTAGCAGGTATGTACTGTCACTGAAGTTTACCATGCCTTGGAAATTAACAAGAAATGTGGAATTTAGCATATGTTTATTCAACAAAGCTTCTTAGTGGAAAGAGAAGAAACAGTTAATCACATATCCAATACCTTCTTACTAGCTTTGGAATTTGTTCATGACTTGCTGGCAACCTGAATATTTAGTCATCTTTTCCTGAAAAACATATGCAAAGGTTTTATTTGCTCAACAACGGGAACTAAGAGATGTCCTATTAGATATCAAATGAGTTCTGGTAATTAAGCTGAGAGATTTAGGATAGTTTGTCATCTCACATATACCACAAAGGATTTTGAAGAAGGAAATCAGTCATTCTGATTGAATAGTACATGACTTTGGATATCAGAAAATAAAACTTAAAATATAGAACAACCAAAAGATTATTTACATCATCTAAAAATCAAATTTACATTAATATAGAAAATGTTGCTATTATACATTGAAATTCATTTTTGAATTTAAATCTTATTTCTCAGACATTTTGAGATTTGCTGAATTGTTTACATCCCTTATCTCTTCTGTTCAGGAACAGTGTTTTTTCCTTCATACTATTTGCTAAACTCTTTACTTAGTGTAGTTATGCTTTCGATCATTAAGTAAAGTGATAATAGATCTTTGTAAAAATAAAAAATGTGAGTAGGAGAGGGAAGTAAAAGAAGGATTGGAGCATGGGTAGGAGGAAAGTAGTGTGGGAAGTATCACTATGTTCCTAAATCTGTACATATAAAATACATGAAACTTGTACAACTTAAAAAAAATTTAAAATAAATAAATAAAATAATTAACTCATATAAAATACACTTATTTTTATCTTAATTGACACATAGTAACATTTCAGTACCTGTATACAGTGTGACATTTCAGTAACTGTATACAACATGTAATGATCAGATAAGGGTAATTGATATATCCAGTGCCTTAAGTATTTATTGTTACTTTGTGTTGGGAATGTTCAAAATCCTACTTAAGGTTATTTTGAAATACACAATTCAAAAAGAAAAGAAAAGAAAAGAAAAGAACACAGAGCTAAGTATAGCAAGAAAAATTTAAGTCTATTTCTCAAAATAATTTTATTATTTTGTTGAGGGACTCAAATTTTAAATATCTAGAAACTCCATGGGGTATTCTGTGTTTGAGGTTAGATTTTATCATACTTGTGATTTCATAAAGTTTCAGTCCTAAATATATTGTTCATCTTTTTCTAGAAAATTAACTTCTAAGTTACAAGTATTCTTGATGACCTAATGCATATTTTATAGTTGGAAATTTAAAATAGATTTAAGCAGAAGCTCAATATTTTTATCTATTATCATAAACAATATGGATATTCTTAATTTTTGTATGTGGACATATGAGGGGCCTTCAAAACCTTCATGGAGAAATATACATTATGAAACAAAACTGTACTTATTTCCACAATTTGTTGAACTAAAATAAACTTGCCTTTTAATTTCATCTTTTTCACAAACTTTTTTGAAGTTCACTTGCAGTCTCCACCATGATAAAGCAAACAAGAATAACAACAGTAATACTCAGAGGTACTGAAGTGTGAGACAGGATGTATCTTAGTATAATAAGTGAGTTCCTATTATTGACATACTAAGAGCAAGACGTGGAAGAAGACACGCCTTGTTATAATTTACTCACGATCTCTCTTATCCCAAATCATTGCTAAATAGAATTATAGTTTCTTTGTGGCTTTCTGTAATGCTCTAGCTACTGGCGTCATTTTTACCATTCCACTAGTGTGTCATAGATTCCAAATATAGAATACACCAAACTTAAGTCCAGTTTACAGCACTTGCTAGCACTGTTATTTGGATTAATTGCTTAATGTTTGTGACCCATTTTTAATGAGAATCCAAAGTTAATTGAGTTAATAATTAGGCATTGAAATCAGGACTGGCACATAAGCCTTCTAGAAAGGCTGTTATTGTATATTCTGGAAGTGCAAAATGGAGACAGATGCTAGTTAACTGAGATGGTTATTGTTCTTCAACTTTCTGTCATCTGTGTTTGGGTGCTTTTCTGTATACTTATCTGCCAGCAGCAATACACACCTTCCCTTACTTGACTAAACTGATTAGGTTTGGTGATTTTCTGTGTCTTTTCTTAAGTAGGTAAACTTCAGGTGTTAATACAGATCTTGTAAATATGCCCTTATTCTAAAAATTACTTATTCATAGATTTGAAGG
The DNA here is from genome assembly GCF_051225735.1 of Oryctolagus cuniculus. Lineage (NCBI taxonomy): Eukaryota > Metazoa > Chordata > Mammalia > Lagomorpha > Leporidae > Oryctolagus > Oryctolagus cuniculus. The sequence continues at coordinate 66,893,977 of NC_142868.1, read as the reverse complement.
CATATGTTCAGAGCTGTCTTATCTAAATTCTTTCCTTGGATTTCATGTTCAGTAGAGATGGGACTGGGATATTTGATTCATACAAATTATTTTTATTTCCATAAATGCTATTATTAGGACAGCCAAAATGTAGTATCTAGCACTTAGCCCTAAGAATCAGTCATTTTAATGACTACTCAGAGTCTTTTATGAGGCAAAACATTTTGAAATGAGAATCTATCTTTATCAATACTCTGTGTTCAATTGACATAACATGCTGTGAGCTCTCAGGACAAACAGGACTCTCAACTACATAAAGCAGAGTCTCTGTTGTTTACAGAATTTAAAATAAATTGTTTCAGTTCTCCATGGGATTGTTTCCTGTTGAGAAGAACCTCATAATTAAAAACAGCAACTGGAATAGAATTATAATGCAGGTATTTTGACAATGTGGGCACCTGGTATATTATCTTGAAATAAACTGACCTGTGGTTATTACCAATAGTGTTCTTTCTAGGCGGGATTTGCATAACTACAGAGAATTAGTCCTTCTGCCCATCATTTTGAAAAGAGCATAGAGTATTTAGTAGAGAGGAGGCAATTATGTTATTTGGGATAATAGTCAGATTTACTGTCTAGGACTGCTATTCTCTAAACACTACATGCATTTCAGTATAATTGCTCAGATCCTGTTTAGATGAAAGCTGATTCATTTTTTTTCAGGTCTTTCTTTACACTCTCTTTTATTTTTATTGTTATTTCCTTAAGCAAGCCAGTCTAGCATTGGAAGCAAAAATGCTATTTAATATGAAATTAACATTTCATCTGCATTTAAAAGTGTTTGCTGGAAAACTTGAGTTGCTATTGATCAAAATTTTGCTGGAATTATGACTGCCCTTTGTGGGCAATGTTTCTTTAGTATATCTGTTGTTTATACTATTTATAAAATAAATGAGCTCCATAAATTTTACTTTTTTCATGTAGACTCTTTGGTACCCACTAATACCTTTACTAATTCTCTCTTCAGAGTGAATAACATACTAAAGAGCAAAGTCAAATGGCAAGTTGAGATTCCTCTATTTGACTTTGTTTTTAACAGAAAACCATAGAATAATTGAATGATTAAAATCAAACATATGTGGTTGTATTTTAACTATGGTTATAGCTACATATTACATCTTAAAAGTTTTACTTAAGTAGAATACTATAGGTCTTCATTTAGAACATGATGGGTATTGTCTCATATTCTTCTATATAAATATATTACCATTTTTTACTTCTTATGAGAAAACCAAAAACTAAGCTTCCTATGTGGTTTATGTTAGTCTTTTTGTCTTAAACCATTCATAAAATCACTTTTATATTATTTGTAATGATTTTTCTAAATAATAGAAAATACCTAGCATAATTATATATGAGTATAATACTTCTGACACTTAATTGATGAGTTATTACAAATCTGCGTGGCATTTGGAGATAAATAATAAATAGTTATATGTGTATCATTTAAGATATCCTGAATCCATTATTCTGCAACTATTTTGGCAAAGTATGAATCCAGTATATATTTTAGAATAAACTGATATATGGTTACCAGTTATAAATGCTGTTTCTTGTGCTAATTGATCATAATCCACATATTAACCTAGAAATCACCACAAATATGTATTCAAAATACTGGTAGCACAAAATTGAGCTTGTTTTTTAAGTATTTGATGAAATTTATATCATTAAAGCATAAAGTTCATTGGACCTATTTTCATAATGCCTCAAAATCTACCACCTCCAATACACACACACACTAGAAAGTGAGAGGGAAAGTTATTGAGAGAGAAAGAGAGAGAGAGAAAAAAAGAAAGAGGTGAGTTTGTACAACTTACACAATAAGCAAAATACCTATTATTAAGTCAGACCCCCTAAATACAAATATTTCAGAGCTCTTTCAAAGACTTCTCTTAGAGCATGAAATTGTTATATGGCATCCTAATTTAGCCAGTCCACAAAGCTATCTGTGATGGCAGAAAAGGGTTCTTTCTTGAAAGCTGTTCAACCTTCTTCGTCTATTTATATTCATTATTGCGCAGTAAGAACAGTGCGGTTTTTCATTACTTCATTGGCATGGGACGCACTGATTCAGTTTTGCTGTCACTTCTGACCCTTTTCCATTTCTCTTCACTTACACTTACTGAAAATCTACAGATTGGAGGAACAACATACACCGTACAATGCAGTACAAAATAAGCAGCACATCACAAATTAAATTGTCATGTTTAGTTTGAATTTAATAGAATTGCATGTATTGAATGAATAACAGAAAGAGCCTTATAAACAAGTACTATATTTTGTTGATATTCTGTATGTAATGCTTTTTAAAAATGTACTGTTATATCAGTCCTCTGAATGTATATTATATTATTATAATGGATAAGTTTTATTCCCTGTAAGATATTCAACTAAGGAAGAAAAAGTAGCTTGGTTACATGATTGATGTGATAATTTCAGAATTTTATTGTAAAATCTGTGCAGTTAGTTAGTGTGAACTCTATTTTCAGCTCGCTCCTTAATTTTGCATAGCTTCCTTAATCATCTTACTTGTTTTATTTGTAAAGTTTCTCATATACTTTCATGTGTATTAGGTAAGCTATATTCTTCAGTAGCATGGGAAATTGCTGGACTCCTTTTTTTTCTTAAATTTTACAATATGTAATAGTATTAATATAGTTAATTCTTTACTATGACTTATATAACTTGGAAAAGAATTCTTGAAAATCTACACTTTCCTAATAATAATCATGGATGGAAAAGTGATGTTGAATTTTAAAGGAATTTAAGAAAAGTAATTAGTTCTCAAACAGCAGAAAACCAGTTTAAAATATACACTTTTCCAGCTTAGAGAATTCACTTCCATAATCACTATTGAATTCACATTTATTCTTTTTCTGACAAAATAGATAAGGAAAACCTCCATTGTATCCAAATGCCTTGGGTGTGGCTTAATGCTCTCCCATCCTCTTCTGAATATTATCACTTATAAAGAATCCAGAAAAAAAATGTGATAATTCATTCTGTTTTCCTGGAAGCTACAGAATGCATAAAATCTCCTCTAGCTGCAGTTTAATGAGATTTCAACAAGAACCAAGACTGATCAATGGAAGGGGGAGAAAAGAACCAGAGATAGAAGCCCTCTAAAGAAGTGCCTCTGACACCAGAAAAGTCTGTGTTGTGCTCAAAATATCTCGAAGCATCTCTCGATCTTTGTTGAGTCCCCGCAGGCATCATGGTATCTGACTTCCTTACAGTGAAAACACTGGAAAAGGATGAGGCATCTTATATATTTAGTCATAAAAAAGTCTGTAAACACTGTTCAAAAACTTTTCTGTTGTTACTGGCAGTAACTAAAATGCTGGTTTTATGAGCACTGTGTTCATAGAAACTTGTAACATAAAATGAAAGCCTATCTCCACATCGAAAGCTTTAAGTGTGCTACCTTGATGTCATCCCTTTACCTGTGAGAGAACTGAGGAAGCAAAGTTTGTGTCGATCACTTGTGTGATTTTTTTCAGTGGCATTTCCACAGTAGTTGATCGGGCTGCTTGAGGCACTCCACTCAGGTCATGATGACTTGATTATTATCCCTGGAAAAGTCTTACCCTTGATTCTTTTGCAATTTCAATTGCAAAACACGTGAGCCAAAGTGAATATGAATGCAGTAGTAAGTGTATACATGAAGCACTATATTACGTATTATATATTTTCACATAGTATATTATACATATATATAGCATCTTGACGGAAAAATCTGTGACTTCTATACATTATTTGCCAGACTGTGCTTTAAAATTGTAAAAAAAAAAAAAAAAAAAAAAAAAACTAGGGAAAAGTTAAAAATGTTGTGCAACCTTTCTTGAATAAAATGTTAATGACCTAATTTGGGGTTTGAATTCTCACATGCTGCTAAAAGTTTGAATTCAATTCAACAACTGGCGCATACATTAGAGTAGTTTATTTCCTCTATTTCCACTAAGTCACTGAGCCTTTCACAGAGTATCATGTAGCTTCATATATATTTAAAGATTTGGCAGGATAATAAGAAGTATTACAATGTTGAGACACAGTTAATATTCATTACTTCATTTATTTCATAATTATTCCTTATGTACCTAAAATGTGCCTAGCAATTTTCTTGGCAGGATGTTTACCAAGCTAATATGTTTGTTTTTGTTTTTGTTTTTTTTTGTCTTTAAGTATATTGCAAATTGTTGGAATATTGCTAAAAACATGAACTTCCCAGTTTGAATTGAGCTATATTTGTTTCTCAATAGAATAGACTGACAAAAGTAATTCTTGAAATTTAGAAAGAAAAAAAATCCCTTCACAATGTTCAAGGGTGAAAAACAATTTTAATTTTATTTATTTGAAAGGTAGACAGAGAAAGAAACAGACAGCTCCCATCTATTGGTTCACTCCCCAAATGCCCACAAAAGCCAGGGTTGGACGGGGGCCAGGGCCAGAGCTGAAAATACAATCCAGGGATCCGACGTGGATGGCAACGACTCAATTATTTGTGCCATTACCACTGTTCCCCAGGTTCTACACTGGCAGAAAGCTGGAATACAGAGCCAGAGCTGGGCTTTGAACCCAGGCACTCATGTAAGATGCTGACATCCAAACAGATATCTTAACTGCTTGTCCATACAACAGATAGGGCAAACGTCCTCTCCCAGAAAACAGTTTTGTCTTTCATGAAATACTGAGTAATGATATTTGGCTTGATTGTGGTAGAGATCAGTGCTAGTAGACAAGGTGGGGAGATGGATTATGAAATCCATGCACTTTTTTTGAAATGTATATGTTCTTTTTGAATATCTTAAGTGTAGATTTCAAAACTTCTTTGCACCAAAATGAACTTCTAATTCATAATCAATTTTTCCTTTTAATTCAATTTTCCATGAACTTATTGAAGTTGCTCCTATTTGTTGAATAAATCACTAGGTGTGAAATTCTTGAGTAAATATTCTGTTTATTGTGGCACAGTGAGTTAAGCCATCACTTGCACTTGCAGTCTACATTGGGGTGAGGGTTTGAGTCCCAGTTACTTCACTTTGGATCCAACTTCCTGCTACTGCACTGGGGAAGGCAGCAAGAGATGGCTCAAGTGCTTAGGCCCAGGCCATGCCTATGAGAGACCAGAATGCAGTTCCTAGCTACTGGCTTAGGGCTGGCCCAGACCTAGCTATTGTGCTTATTTTGGGAATGAACCAGCACTTTCTCTCTCTCTCTCTCTCTCTCTCCCCTTTTCTGTCACTCTGCCTTTCAAATAAATAATTAAAAAAAAATAAGTTCTAATCATTCTTTTGTAAACCTATGTCCAACATTGCAAGAAAGTAGCTGAACATGTGTAAAATGTTCAGCTCTGCTCTCAGATTTACTTTAAGAGAGAACCAAAATCAATCCCTGGGAACACTCAACATCTACTAATTTTTGATCATTAGATGTTCTTCTTTTGGAGCATTAACCATCTCAAATAACATTTTATTAATGTTCTAAAATATATACCTCTGCCTAGCGAAGTCATTTGGAAGTCTTTTTCTTCCTGGGAAGCTAATCCATCATCTTTCTAATTTAAAAAGAGTTTCAGTTGGAAACATGTTTGGTTGCTGGTAACCATTAAGAGAAAAAAAAGCATAAAAAAGGACAGATGTCAACCCGAGTACTATCTAATTTAAAATCTGGTTTTGGATGTGCTGTCCTCAATTTAAAGCCACAACTTGGGTACTGATGGAACAAATGACAACAAGAACTAAAGATAAAGTCACAGGGCCCAAATCAGGACCTTTTTAACCAATAGGGATAATGCTTAAAATACTAAAATTAGAAAGAGCTTAAAGTGTATGTTTTTAACATAGTAGTAACCAATTAAAACATTTAGAAAATTTTATGGCTAGATTTAGAAGCAAAATTTTAAAAAAGATAAAAGCAAAAATAAAAGCTAGAAATCTTGATATATATTTAATAGACCTGTTGTCTTACTTTTGCTACAGTGCTTTTGAAAACCATTTGCGATTAAGGGTAGATAACAGAAATTGCTCAAGTGTTGTGTTTCACTGATCTACATTTTCTTTCCTTAATGTGGTTTTCACATCCTGCTGAACCTATAGAGTACATTTAGGCTGTATGCCATGTTCCAGTTTCAGATTAATTTTCTAAGATTTTATATGTTGGTCCTTTTTTCCATTAGGAAGTGTTTGATCAGCTTACTCATTCTGTTATTTTTATGTCAATGCGGTAATATCCTATAGAGTTATCTATAAAATTATGTTTGCCTTATGTTACAGCCAACCCATATATGTGGAAAAGGGGGAGACTACTAGCTCTAACACAACTTCTGATGGATTAATCTATATTAATCTGTCATAAGTGTATAACCATTGAGTCCAGGCTCATAAACAGTCCACACACATACCTTAAAGCAGAGCTAAAGATCTGTATAAAGTCAACAGCAAATCTAAAATCTTCTACAGGCCACACAAGTTGAGATTCATTCTTTTTTTTTTTTCTTATCTTTTTTTTTTCCATTTCCCTCTTCCTTCGTCCTGTTTTTCTTTCTCTCCTGCATTCCTTCCTTATGTTTTCATTCTTTTTTAAATTCCTTTCTTATCTTGCTTTCAATTATTTTCTTTTCCTAATTTCCTTCAATAACATCCCTGCCATTTTCTTTTTTTTTCCATCTTTTTCATCCTATTTGGTCTTTCATTATATTTATTTTTCAGTCTATTTGTTGTCACTTGTTCACTGAAAATTAGGTAGGTGTAAGAGAAAATATAGCTGCCGCCTGCACTGCTGGCATCCTGTGTGGGCGCCAGTTTGAGTCCTGGCTGCTCCACTTCCAAACCAGCTCTCTACTGTGGCCTGAGAGGGCAGTGGAGGATGGCCCAGGTCATTGGGCACCTGTATCCATGTGGGGTATCTGCGGGAGGCTCTGGCCATTGCAACTATCTGGGGAATGAACTAGCAGATGGAAGACCTCTCTCTCTCTCTCTTACTCTCTCTCTCTTTCTGCCTCTCTGTAACTCTGCATTTCAAATAAATAATCTTCAAAAACATATAAATATTGAGAAGTTTTTATGTGCATATATCTAAGACTTTAAGGTGCACAATCACACAATCTCATTCTTCACAATATTTTTGTAAGTGAGTAGGGACATGGTGACTAAGCAAGGTTAATTAACTTTCATAAACTCACAGAGTGGTAGGATTAGAAACCAGGTATGTCTATTCCAGGGCCCCTAGTGACGTCGACACTTTATAACTCTTTTGCTGCCTAGATTTTATTTGTCAGCCAATCACTTGCCACCTGTTTCTTCTTTTTGACTCTGTGGAAAACATACACAAACGACACTTGGCACTTTTTCTTCTTCACTCAATAAAAAAATGCACTAACTTGTGCCAGGCACTGAATAGTCAGTTTCCATGATGATGATTATGATAATGATGGTAGCATACACTTCTGTTGCCATCTGTGGGCCCAAAGCTATCTTCACCATTTTACATGGATAAATGTATACCATTCATAATGAGAGCTTAGCTGTTTATCTTAATTAAAGGTGGAGTGCTGAGCATAATCAGCACATGGCCACTAGTCACAGGTTCCTGTTAAGACAAAGATGTTTTGAAGCTGGAATGTCTTTGCAAATGGCCTTCATTTTCATGACCAGGTGCTACACATTTTCAACCAATTCAAGTGAAATTGAATAAAATCTTCAAGTAAGACATATTTTGAGGTGATAATGCAGAATATATAAACTAACCAGCTAATATGTTATTTTTTGAATAACAGAATAGCTTTAGGAAGGAAGGAAAAGTGAAACAAATATATGCCTATGCCTTGCTTTCTTTTTAAATGACCAAATTAGAAGGGTTATCATCTGTACATGATTTGTTAAAAATTCAAGGCCATTTAAGAATAATTTATTTCTTAAAGATTAGTATCATATACTTTGCTTCACATAGCAGTGTGATAATTTTTGGATGATTGGCCGTTTGATATTTTGTTTTTTCATGTTATTTTTTAAAATTTATTTATATATTCGAAAGGCAAAGTTATAGAGACAGGAGAGACTGAGAGAGAGAGAGAGAGAGAGAGAGAGAGAGATCTTTCATTTGCTAATTCACTCCCCAAATGGCCACAGTGGCCTGCACTGGGCCTCTGAAGCCAAGAGCAAAGAGCTGCTTCTGGGTCTCCCACATGGGTTCAGGGGTCCAAGCACTTGGGCCATTCCCTGCTGCCTTCCCAGATTCATTAGCAAGGAGCTAGATTGGAAATGGAGCATCCAGGACTCAAACTGATGGGATGCCAGCACTGCAGATAGCGGCTCAATCTGCTATACCACAGTGCCATCCCTTGATATTTTATTCTTATGGATCTTTTGTGCCCCTGCATCTGTTTTAAGTACAGTCAAGAAAATGTGATAATCAATTCAAAATTTCTAGTTATTGTTAGCTATACATGTATATAAATAAATACTCCCAAATTCCAAATGAGAACAACATTGGACATTAAGAAAAAAAAATAACTGTCAGGTATGAAAAGACATATTTCTCATAAAAATTCATTGATTTTGAGTTACTCCAAATTTGTTTAACATATCCTAACTTAACATAGTAGCTTGGTGATTCATCTGTATGGACTACCATTTTGGAGCAGAAAAAAAAGAATCTGTGGATCTCTTTAGTTATCTACAAGATAGCACATTTAATTATACCATTGCCCAGCAGGGAAAAGTTCATGGTACTTCTTCTTGGCTTATAGCTCTGGGGTTAAATACTCAATAGAATCATTATCAAATCTGAATCATTATTTAGCCAGAAGTTTTATATCTCAAAGAAGAAAAGCAATTAGATGCTGATTAGAGAATTTAGCTGTGACTACCTGGACACACCACAGGCAAGATATTTTATTTTACTCTATTCCCAAATCCATGAATAATGTAGTATTAGTTGCACTTCCTACATCATTCCCATTCTGAATTTGGAACCTGACTACCATTTGAAAAGTATTTTCTCTTTTCCTTTTTTAGCATTTTATTGCAGAGAGGAATGCCCATGTGCTCCTGGAAGCTGTGTAGATACGTGCAAATAATTAGTCCTCATTTTGACCAAACAACCTTTTTAACAGCTAAATGACACTTCTTAAAGAATAAATAAATGCTTTAAGTGTTGATAGTTCTGCTCAGAGAAACGAGTTCCCCTCCACAGTCACTTTACCAGGCAAATCATCTCTAGATATTTGCTTCCCTCTTAACTTTTCTTGCTTTTGCACTTAAGCTCTGCATTATTCAGCTTAGTTAACATGTAGAGCAGGAAGCTGTTTCTTAACTTTTGTCCCTCTTTTTCGAAGGTAATTTGATATATATTAACTGGGATTCTGCACTTGTTACTCTTTCTGATCTGTTTAAAAATTCTTTAAATGTTTTTAAAGCTGATATTCTTGTAAAGTCCATCATACTAATATGGAAGAGATTACATAGTGATGAGGATATACATCCTTTTTCATTTTCTCAATTTTCCCTTCTTTTTATTTCCCTAGATTAAGCAAAGTGAATTGGAAATTAACTAGTAAAAAAAAGGTGATTTAAATATGTACAATATAGTAATTATGTAACAACAGTTTTTTGGGGAGAAATTATACCTAGTTAAGTAGATACAGAGTACTAATTATTATTTATAGCCTTTATTGTTATATGCCTGCAAGTGACAAAAGATTAAGTTTCATTTAACTTTGAACAGCTAGTAATTATAAAATATAATGCCAACTGTCAGAAAAACCATTAACTTACATACACCTAATCTTTGAAATTGAATTACAGTATTACAATTCTTCTATGCTTCTTGCTATATGCATTTTAAAAGTATTAAATAAAATACTAACCATTGAAAGTTTCCTTTTTCATCTTCTTTTCTAAGTGTTTATTTAAAACAAATGACTTGGAGTTTATAATACAAATATATAACTATAATCTCTTTTACGGTACCAGTGCTATTTAACTGTAACTTATTGGTAAACATGCTAAAAATTAAAGATTTTTACACTTTTAATCAATGCCAAGAAAAAGCAGACATTGAGCAAAAAAAAGTGTGATTTTTGATGGTTTAGAATCAGTATTCTATCATTCAAATATATGTAGGGAAAGAATACACAGGATAGTAGAGCAATAATAGTGATAACAGCAGAAAAATGTGAGGGTATTCCAAAAGTCCATGGAAAAATGGAATTAAAAGATAAGTATGGGGCCAGTGTTGTGGCACACTGGGTTAAGCCACTGCCTGCAATGCTGGCATCCCATATGGGCACCAGTTTCCATCTTCAAATCCAGCTCCCTGCTAATGTACCTGGAAAAGCAGCTGAAAATGACCCAAATCTTCAGGCCACTGTACCCACATGAGAGACCAGGAAAAATCTCCTGGCTCCCAGTTTTGGCCTGGTACAGCTCCAGCCATTGAGGGCATTTTGGGAGTGAACCAGTGAATAGAAGATTCTCTCTCTCTCTCTCTCTCTCACTCTCTCTCTCTATCTCTCTCTTTCTCTGTCTCTCTGTACCTCTGCCTAATCTGCCCATTGTTTTTTCATATTCATGAATTTTTGTAAGCACCCTGTATGCATAGATTCAAATATATTTTACTCCAAAACAAACATTTTATTTCCATTATCACTGAACTTTTAAAAGTCTGCTCAAATATAAAAGATTTCTGTGTAGATAATGTTATGCTAAAGCACTTACTTGCATTTTCTTAATTAATCCTCAGAACAATCCACTGTTATACAGCCAGTTGGCAAATAACATAGCATAAACTTACATCAGACTTCTGTTGCTCAGATCCCAGTGTGTTTACCACTCTTGATTCATCAATTCTTTTGAACAACCACAAGGTGAATGTAAAGATGTGTACAGTACATGGTTACTTGATTTTTGTGTTCCAAGATACAAGTATGAAAAGAATATAAACGTACTGAAAGGCAGCACTACCTTTACTTTACTGTCATTTAATATACATAGCTTTTCCCCATTCCCACTGGTTATACCTCAGTTTCATTGGTTGCAACCATATATCCTCAAATAAACTAAAAATCTACATATTATTCAATTACTTGTTTAACTTAGGGAGTTAAATTGGAAGTATAGTCTAAATTTCATTTGTGTTGATTTTCTTTTAAGAAATATGTAGTCTGCTTTCCTTCCAAATTGTGATTAATATGGCTTATGTAATCTTTTGGATGCGCCGTTTACCAGAAAAAATATCCAAATCCTACTCCATTTTGTTGTTCTTAGAATGTTTATTTCCACTTCTCGTATCCAATTCACTAAGGAGTGTTTTAGCATCTCCTGTTCTCGCTTCAACCCAGCCCTGTGTGGTTTCCAAAGATGGCTTTTCTTTCTGTGGAATGACAATGATCCAAAGCCTGATAATTGAGCACTCTTCCTACCATGTGGAATTTAAAATAAACCTATTGGGCGGAGCCAAGATGGCGGAATAGTGAGGGCGCGCACCAATAGTCCGGGAAAATTTAGTTTAATAAAAGCGGAGTTACGGCAGCCTCAGAAAAAGGATCAGCAAAAAATTGCAGAGGAAACTCTTCTGGAGCTATTTGCTGTGACTCAAAGGACCTACTGGGAGAGCAGGGTTGCCCACCACGCGGAAGCCGAACCGCGGGAGCCGCAGAGTCTGAGCGCCAGTGTGGGAAGGGGAGTCTATGTGACAAAGAAACCAGCGGGGAGAGGAGAGATGCCCAGGGCTCCGAGTCCACACATCAGCACTGGAAGCAGAGGTGAGCTTAGTAACCGGAGACATTGGTGGGGAAACGGCGTACAGAATTTTAGAGGGATGCGGGTTTTGAAGCAGGAAAGTCCAACAGACTACAGGAGAGAAGGAAAAATAAATAAATAAATAAATAAATAAATAAATAAAAAGGTGGGGGCATACTGGTACAGACACGTTCCACTCTCTGCCAACCTTGCAAAGGCTAGCAAGAGACAAAGAGCTGGGATATACATAATAAAAGGGGAGAGTTAAGACTACAATTCAGTAGCCTAGGCAACCCAGTGGGAGTCCGCAGGACTCTTTGGGTAGAAGCCAGTGAAGCTAAATACCATCCATTCTGCTCAGCATTGCAGTATTACTTACCTCCTGAACAAAAAATAAAATAAAATAAAATAAATAAATGAATAAATAAATAAATAGAGATTTACCACGCATAACCTGAGGGTGTCACCTTTGCACACCTGTAACCCTGAAGAACCAAGCAGAGCTCTCAGGCCACACCCATCTCAAGCCTCCAAGGCTCCTCCATCAGCAGGCAGTACACATAACACGGACATAGTATAAAAAAAAAAAAAAACTCACAGTGAGGGAAACAGAATTAACCATGCCAAGCAATAAACACAGAAATCGAGGGAACAAGATCAACGATGACATTATGATGCCTCCAAATAAACAAAACACCCAAGCCAAGATTATGAAGGTGATGAGATAGAAGAAATGCAAGATACGGATTTCAAAAAATTTATGATAAGAACATTTAGAAGTTTTCAAAAGCAAATCCTTGAACTACAGAAATCCTTATTGGACAGGATTGAGAATCTCTCTCATGAAAATGAAATTTTAAGGAAGAATCAAAATGAAACGCAGAAACTAGTAGAGCAGGAAAGTGTGATAGTGAAGAGAAATCAAAATGAAATGAAGAGCTCAATAGATCAAATGACAAACACATTAGAGAGCCTTAAAAACAGAATGGGTGAAGCAGAAGAGAGAATATCAGACTTAGAAGACAGAGAACAGGAAAGGATACAGTCAAACCAAAGAAAAGAAGAGGAAATTAGAAATCTAAGAAATATTGTTGGGAATCTACAGGATACTATTAAAAAAACCAACATTCGGGTTCTAGGAGTTCCTGAAGGCATGGAGAGAGAGAAAGGATTAGAAGGCCTTTTTAGTGAGATACTAGCAGAGAACTTTCCAGGTTTAGAGAAGGACAGAGACATCCTAGTACAGGAAGCTCATAGAACCCCCAATAAACATGACCAAAAGAGATCCTCACCACGATACGTTGTAATTAAACTCACCACAGTGAAACATAAAGAAAAGATCCTAAAATGTGCAAGAGAGAAACGTCAGATTACTCTCAGAGGATCTCCAATCAGACTCACAGCTGACTTCTCATCAGAAACACTACAGGCTAGGAGGGAATGGCGAGACATAGCACAGGTGCTAAGAGAGAAAAATTGCCAGCCAGAATATTATATCCTGCCAAGCTCTCATTTGTGAATGAAGGTGAAATAAAGACCTTTCATAGCAAACAGAAATTGAAAGACTTTGTGGCCACTCGTCCCGCCCTGCAAAAGATACTTAAAGATGTGCTACACTCAGAAACACAGAAACACGACCATCAATATGAAAGAAGGGAAAGGAAGAACACCTACCAGTAAAAGAGCATGGGAAGCTCAAAGCATATACTAGAAAATATCTCCTGGAAAATGGCAGGGCAAAGTCACTACTTATCAATAGTAACATTGAACGTGAATGGCCTGAACTGTCCAGTTAAAAGGCACAGACTGGCTGAATGGATTAAGGAACAACACCCAACTATTTGTTGCCTACAAGAAACACATCTCTCTAACAAAGATGCATGCAGTCTGAAAGTGAAAGGTTGGAAAAAGATATTCCATGCCAACAAAAACCAAAAAAAAAAGCAGGTGTAGCCATATTAATATCAGACAAAATAAACTTTAATACAAAAACTGTTAAGAGAGACAAAGAGGGGCACTATATAATGATTAAGGGTTCAATTCAACAGGAAGATATAACAATTATCAATGTATATGCACCTAATTACAGGGCACCGGTCTATTTAAAAGATATGTTAAGGGACTTAAAGGGAGACTTAGGTTCCAATACAATAGTACTGGGGGACTTCAATACTCCACTCTCAGAAATAGATAGATCATCCAGACAGAAGATCAACAAGGAAACAGCAGATTTAATCGACACTATTGCCCAAATGGATCTAACAGATATCTACAGAACTTTCAATCCTACATCTAAAGACTTTACATTCTTCTCAGCAGTGCATGGAACCTTCTCTAGGATTGATCATATACTAGGTCATAAAGCAAGTCTCAGCAAATTTAAAAGAATTCGAATCATACCATGCAGCTTCTCAGACCACAGTGGAATGATGCTGGAAATTAGCAACTCAGGAAACCTCAGAAAGTATGCAAACACATGGAGACTGAACAACATGCTCCTGAATGAACACTGGGTCATTCAAGAAATCAAAAGAGAAATCAGAAACTTTCTGGAAGTAAATGAGGATAACAACACAACATATCAAAACTTATGGGATACGGCAAAAGCAGTATTGAGAGGCAAGTTTATAGCAATAGGTGCCTATATCAAGAAATTGGAAAGGTACCAAATAAATGAGCTTTCAGCGCATCTCAAGGACCTAGAAAATTTGCAGCAAACCAGACCCAA